>NC_143476.1:83942293-84269793 GCF_987193195.1 Phasianus colchicus | reverse complement strand
GACCTCAACATGGGGATGTTGACAGGTGGTTACAGCAAAGCCGCAAGCACAGATGGCAAGTGAGGGCCACTCTGTCACCACTGGGAAATGCAGAACATAAAAGGAGGGGTGGGCAGAGTTGCTGGCAGCTGGCAGCTCCCTGTCTTGTGGCTCTCAGTGATGTGCCCTGTGTGACAGAGGGGGACAGATGGGAACTTGCAGTACCTTCAGGTTTGGTCAGCCAATACTTCTCGGGCCAGTAAGCAGTGGGGTCAATGGCATTCCGGTACAAATACTCCTGCATCACAGCCTTAATCAGCTTCTCAGGCTGACCTTGGTGAGACATGTTTTGCTCCTGGGGCATTGTTAATCCCTAAAGACAGTGGAGAGTGAGGTGAGATACCCAGGTGATGCACCTGCCTTTATCAGCACTGGGGAATGTGGCAAAGCCAATTACTGATTATCAGGCAGGACCTAAAACTGGAGACATGCCCCCAAAACTCACTGAGAGGGTGAATATCTGCATAGAGGGTGTGTGCTAGGGATAGAGAGTGGCTGGGTACCACTACCTCTTCTCCTTTGCATTTGTGGGGTCTGGGACATCCAGGTGCTTTGCAAAGCAGAGGATGGTGTGGGGACAACAGGGCCACTATGTATAAGGCCAGCAGAGGTAGGGAAAGGAGCTGTGGGATAAAGCCCTGCAGCTGGCAGAGACCAAGAGGGCTGGGGTGTGCAGGGATGCCCGGGCTGCAGGAGATGCTTCTGTCCCTTCGTAGCTGTGACATCCTTCTCCATGCCCTCTGCTGGCTCTCTAATTATAACACACATATTAATGCTGCAAGAGATAACCCATTTTGTGGTGTGCTTCACATCAGAGCCTGCCTGCTGGCTAGATTGTGTGGGGAGAACTGTATGGCTGTGGACCACAGGGATCCCCCTCACAAGATCGTGTCTCAGGGGTCTGTGCCCCTCCAGGAGCAGGGCTGGGAGATGTTCTGCCACACTCAGGACTGGGCAAGCCTCAGGGCTGTGAGCTGGGGCACCCATCTGTCCCCATCACAACCATGTCACCTGGATGCTCTGCCTCATTTTCCCCTTCCCAGTGGGTGCATTCTGAAACCTGCTGATGGCCAGGAATTGTGTGAGAGCTTGTGCTTGTCTGCCCCGTAAGTGCACTCCACAGACACACACCACACCCAGGGGACAAGAAATGTGGAAAGTGAAAATGTTGTTTCTGCATTGAATGTTGAAAAGGGAAATTGATCTAAAGAAGTAAGCTGTAGCATATCCTTAGAAATAGCTGATGTGAAAAGTAGAAATCCCATATACATATTAGTAACATATTTTAGAAACATAGATACCGAACTACATAACAAATTCTTTCTCACAAAGCTGCAATAGACTTTAAATGTCCTAAACAATGTAGGTGTAGTATTCTGAACTAGGAAACATATTGTAAGGCTGTTCATTAGGCCAGCAGAAGTGAAATACATTTAACAAGCTTTCAAGGAGTCAGGGCCTTTACACAAAGCAGAACTGTCCCATGCTGCAGGAATGTTAGGATGCCATAGGCAGGCTCCAAGACACTGCCCTCTATCCTCCTTCCAAGCTTATCTCTATGCAAGGACAGATGGATGGCCAGAACAATGACCCAGTGTAAAGGACACAAATGCCAGGGGGTAATTAAACAATTAAGAGGTTATGTTTATGTTGTAAAGCAGGCATCTGAAAGTTATGACCAGATGTTTGTTAAGAAAACAATAGAAGGCAATTAACCAATGAAGATATTTGTGTTTGGGTGGCAAGGATTTGTGTTTACTTGGTATTTGTATGATTAGTGAAGCGCTATGAAAGAGTGTGAACCTGCAGTACGCAGCCAGTGAAAAACCAGGGGAGAAAGAGATAAGCATCAGGCAACAGGGGATAAAAGATAGAACATTGTTTTCTGGGTGCTCTCCTGCTTGCAGGAGGCAATTGTGAATAAAATCTGCTTTATCAGAGATACAATCCTGGAAAATTATTTGGATATTTCCAACAGAAACCACAAGCACAGACATACTGCTGACCAGGGAACACGAGCATTCCCTGATATGGAGAGTGAGGCACCCCATGAGTTCCCCTATGCTACCCCTCACCCAGCCCCCAGCATCCTCAACCAGGTAAGGGAAGAAACCCTGAGGCTATTACCTGGGTCACAAATTTGTTTTCTCTCCATAGCTGCATTGGAGCCTTCTCATAGATGGACTTTTTCATGGAGCATGGTGGCCGGTAAGCATCAGTGTAGGTGCTGACAGGAGTCTTGTGCTTTTGGGCAAAGAGGAACATGGTGCTGCAGCCACAGGGATGCTGGGTCCTGGTGGTTCTTGGGGAGGCTCAGAGGCACTGCACAGGGCTGGAGTCTTCCAGCCCACACGGACCAGTGTGGGAACTTGTGTGGAAAGGGAATGGGGCCCAGGTGGCTCTGTTCTGGAGGCTCCTGGTGGTGTTTATGTCATCGGTGACATCACAGTGTGGGAGAAGGGAGATTTGGATGCATTCTGTCAGTGCTATGGTGTGTTCCAAAGGACACCAAGTCCTGGAGTGGTGCTCAGTAACAGCTCCCTGCAACCCTGCATTCCTCCCAATGTCCCTGCATCCCTCCCACAATGGGCACTGCTGCATTCCCTTGATCCCAGCCTTCCTCCCCTCCCACAAGCAATCAGATTAACAAGGATAAGAAACACTTTCAGCTGGTCCCAGTCAAGGTAATTGTATTTTGGGAGGTGCAGGACCATAGCTTGTAGGCATTTTTGGGTTTCTAGGCCCTCTCTCTCCTCTTTGCCTTGAAAAACCCAGTGCAGCACCACATTGCTCCAGGCACCTCAAAGCACAGCACTGGGCTCCTACCCCATGTGGCTCTGCACCGTGGCTTTGGGGTATGAAGAGGAATTACTGCCTGTTCTGGGGAGCTCTCCATGTTTTAAGTTGTTGGGTTTTTTGTTTTTTTTTTTTCCATTAAAAAGGGAGATTGAGGTTACCTTGTGTGGTTCATTTGCTATTGCAATGGTGGGCTCTGCAGTGCTGGTGTAGGTGAGTGATCCCCAAGCTCAGTGCAGGCAATGGGGTTACACAAGGGGAGGACTCACAGAAACCACATGCACTTTTTGTCCAAATCAGGATGGTGGGCAGAAGTCCCATACTTGGACACCTGTTTTCCAAGCATCTCTGCACTGCTACAGGTTTTCATCCCTTCTGGCTGACCAGCAATGCCTGAACATCAGCTCTGTCCATCTGTTAGTCCACCCCTGATTTCAGCATCGGGGAAAGCTGGGGCATCTTGGGACACCATCCTGGCTCTGTTTGTATCCTCACACCCTGCTGTCCAGTTCACTCCAATGACAAAGGCTGGCAGGCTGGTTTTTGTATGTATGCTTTTTAATATCATTAATTGTTACACTACACACAACCAGTAACAATGATAAATACTGCCATGGAAATGTTAAAAAAAAAAATATTATATGTTTCGTTGTTTTTTTTTTTTTCAAAAAAATCCCCCACATTTTTAAATAAATTAATGCATAAAACTGATGATAGAAAAAAAAGAAAAAAGAAAACCCAAAACAAACCACAACACAACCGATCTGTTTAAGGCAATACTCTACGCGGACGAGAACAGAAGTACAACATGTGCTACATGTTCTGAAGAGGAAAAAAAAAGAAAAAAAAGAACACACGAGATGCAGACTGATGCTTCGGGAGTGAAAAACTCCCCAAACCAGATAATAAAACCAATGGCCAAGTTAAGTGCAGCATTAATACACTCCGCATGTCACATGATTAGCAGGTTCCTAACATGGACTAAGGTCAAGCTACAACAAATTTATCTTCCTAATTAAAAGGTTATTCAGGTCAAACCCTACATTTAACTCTACTTTGCATTTGGCTGTTTCAGCTATGTTTCACTATATGCAAGGACAGCTGGAAATTCATCCCCTGTTCTGAGATTAAGGAAAAGGTTGGGAGGTCTCTCCTAAAAGGCATTTCCATTAAATATATCCCAGAAGGATCCCATTTTCAGTGACCCACAAATGCCTCCACTGGGCACCAGGCACTGCGTGGGGGAAGGAGACCTTGGAAGCATTTCCTTGGGGTTTAGTGTCTTTCAAGCTGAGGGCATGAAATGGACTTGATCTGAACACAGAAGAGGGCTGCCTCCCTGCCTGCCAGGTCATTTGGAGCCTGCTGGATGTACAGCCTGCTCTCTGCCAGCACAGGAGAAACTCAGCCATGGATACAGCCATGACATTTGCTGTTGAAGTTGGTGTGAAGCTCCATACCTGCCCAGACAGCCCATCGACCCCAATTATTAATGCAGCCCAGAACTTGGCCACTAGAAGGTGGACAATAATCTAAATGCCAAAAATATCCCCCTCTCCCTCCAAATTTAAAAGAAAAGGGACAGTAGCCACTCCCTGCCAGCTTCCCCTGGTGGATCCCCATCAGCTGTGACGCATGAAGTCAGCAGTGCCAGCTCTCACCAGCACTGACCCATACGTTCCCAGTAAGGTGCATGTCTGCAGGGTGCTGCCAGGGGGCAAAGAAGCTTCCTGGGACATGGTCAGAGCCTCTTGTACTGCCCTGCTGGGGTGCTTGTGGAGGAAGCTATAGTACACGAAGAAAGAAACTCAAGTGGAGTTACTAAAAACTAAGACTTGTGATAGCCAACAGCTGTCTGGACTGCTTTGGGTTTGGGTAGGAGGGGGAGGATGCAGGACGGGGCTGAGAATCATTTTGGTGCAACTGCCTGTGTTGCCCAACACCAGTTCAAGGTGGGGATGGGGGAAAGATGATGGCTGCTTTGAGAAAAGAGTGAAAGGAGGACGTATGCAATATAACAAGGCTTGCAATTCTAGAACTAACCATTGTACATAGATACCAAAGATTACCTGTGACAACTACTTATACTTCTATCACTGCTGCTGCTTTCCTTGCTTCCTTGCCTAACCCTTCTGTAGTTTGGGAAGCTGTAGCTGTTGGTGTGATGGTCAGCTCTGGCTCTCCCTCCATGGCCCCACACAGCACACAAGGGGACTCAGCTGCAGGATGCAGTGAAGTCTGGAAGTCGCATGTTAGACACAGAGCAGCTCTGCATGGAAGTGGCGTCTGCTTTCAGAACCTTCCAGAAAGCTATTTTGTAGTGGTTCATTCCCTTCTTTATTAAACTGAAGGTTCAGTAGCCCCCACAGAAGGATTTTAAATGGTTATTAATGTGCATAAGGGAAGGAAGGGGGATATCTTTCGGGATTTTCTCCCCTGCAAAGACTCTGTCCTCTGCTAGAGCCATTCTCCCTGCAGACCTGCACCCCTACCAGCATTTGCTTCATAGCAGACAAGGGAACCACTGAGAGATGTCCCAGCTGTGCTTCCCATGGATGTCAGGCTCATGCAGGGATTTTGAGTCTCAGACCCTAGCAGAGTGGCTCACACCAAGGCTTTAAAATCACCTGGGTGATACTCAGCCCTACAGTCTTCTGGGCTGCTCAAGAGGGCAAAGGGAAATCCCGGCTGTCTCACTGGCTCTCCCACCATCACACCTACTGCATCTCCCACTGGGCTGCTGTGAGGAGAGCTGGCCCAAGTTTTCCACCTCTCCATGGGTCTGTATCACATCACAGCTTACTGGAGACCTCACCTGGGGCAGGTAAATGGGCAGCTTAGGGAAGGGCAAACACTTCAGCAAGTAACAGGACTTATCTCAGCACAGCCTTTCAGTGGCTCTTTTTTTCCCAGTGCTTACTGCTCTGCTTCCAATGACACATCTGAAAGTAACATTTTAATTAGGCTTCAATTGTACCTTCCACTCCCAGATAAATTCCACTACCCCTCTCATCATTTGTTGCTATGGAAGTGGCTGTTTCACAGACTGGGTGCAATCAGCAAGATGTGTTCTTTCCAGAAGCAAATGCATCTTTGGCTGAAGCAGCTTTTCACAGCCTCAGACCCACCACCAGTTTCTGCTGGCAATTTGGTCTGGGAAGCAATGGGAAGAGTTGCTCTCCATGGGTGCCAGGGAAAGCTGCAGTCTGTCCTGGTGTGTGTGTGTGTTCTGCTCTGTGCCATGGCATTCTGCATGCTCTGTTCCATGTAACCTCAGTTAGCCCTGGCCCTTGCCTTCCCAGCAAGCTGCCAGAGGAGTGTCCAGCCAGACAGTATCTACCCACTGTTGTCCTGGGATTGCCGCCAGTGTCTGGGATAACAGGAAAGGATATAACTGTAATTTTGGGGAAGCAAGGCAACAATTCAGCTGCACTACACGGGGTGTGAAATCTCAGGTGGCAGCTCCTGTGAGAACCCTGCTCCTGGGTTAGTGTGGCGTTAGCCTTCTGTATGCAATCCCAGGTCAGAACTGACCCTGCTGTGCTAAGCTGATGGCCCTTCTGCTTCAGAGTTGTGTGGCTCTGCAACGGGCAGGTTTGTCTGATGAAGTGCAATTCAAGGTCTGGAGTGATCTCTTGCACAAGAAAGCCTTGACCGGAAATGACAAGGATGTTGTGCCCTCCTAGAGGACATTCTGACCAATGATGAAAATCTACTTTCAAGACATGAGAAGCAGAGAGAGACAAAAGCTGTGAATAGTCAGCTCTGACGGATGCCAGAGGCCAAAACCAGGGTACATTCAGGGTGGCATGTGCAGCCTGTGCTTGCTGAGCCCAGCAGCAGCCAGGTGATAAAGCCTGTTTTGGTATAGGTAGGAGAGGCCATACCCCATGTGCGCTTGAAGGAAGAATGGAAAAAATGGAGAGACCAGACAAATACATCTCATATTGTTACATAAATGCTAAAAATAAAAGCATGAAACTGCCCTGGGAATATCACAAATGAGCATTTCCGTGATCTCTTCCATTCAATTAGAGCTCACTATCTGAGTGAGCTCACCTGCACTTTGAAATCCCTTAACTCTGTTAGCAGGGGATGGTGCTGCTGGGCCACTGAATGTTGCTACACATTCTCTGTGTCAGCATGCACATTTAGCATCCAGCTATGCAAAGGCAGCAGCAAAATAACTGGGAAATATATCTTTGCCATACATCTGTCCCGAAAGCTGCTTAGTCTCTCTACTGAGCTCCACTCTGCAGCACTGATACACAAATACAACCAGAAGCTGGTAAACTGAGGGAAAGAAGAGTTGTTCTTTGTAGAATTATGAAACTATGTGTAAAACTTTAATAGCATGCTTTTTAAATCTTGCTTGCAGAGTTATCGTAACACTGGTGCCCACTGTACACTCAGTAACATCCATGCAAGGTGGTAGTGTCATGAAAGGCAGATTTCTTCCCACTGCTGCTGAAGAGATGTGACTTGCCTGGGGCTAGAGCAAATATCTAACATGTGCCAAAAGCAGCAAGATCTCATTTCTGTGCTCTGATGATCCAGTAGATTCTCTGCAGTAGTATTTGGCTTCAGTGCCAGCTCAGGGACACAGTGTTTTTTGAGTGTGCATCTGAAAGCAAGCTTTGCACCTTGCTGTATCAGCACTCTACTGAGACTGATAAGCTTGGACTACTGGGACCTGTCCTAGGCCAAGGCAGCACTTGGCAGCCTTTCCAGTTATTGCTTGTTTTCCTTCTATCATTCCATCTGGTGCTCAGCTGGGACTCTCCTTCCTTCAAAAGCATCTTCATTTTGCTGCAGAGTCACATGCAGGGCGCTGCACTTTTCAAGCTTCCTGTGCACTGTTGTACATCTTGCAGGCCACCCTGAGGACACACTGCATGGAGAGAGAAGCTTTCTGCTAAGGATTTCAGACCAGTGTGTCAGCCAGCACACAGCTGAGCAGAGCAGCTGCCTCCTTCTGTGAAAGGAGATGGAGAGCCAAACCAGAGCAGCCGAGTCTGTCCTGTCAATGGCTGAGCACAGAATCTAGAAGTCCCTTTTGAAGTCTGTGCTCCAGGCTTGGCCCTCTGCTTCTGCAGATGCAAGGCATCTGCAGGCAACATGGCCACAGGAGAATAGCAGACTGGAGGGCCAAATGTACACCATGGGGGCTGACATGCAGCGACATCAGATTTGATCCAGTGCCTCTTCCAAAGGCTGGCTTCAAGATAAGTCTGTAAGATCAAAGAAGCCTTTGGGAGGGTCATCTAGACATCAGCCTTCTTCCAGCTAAGGATTATACAGCCACCAGAAAAGCAGACTAGATCCTGCTATCTAAGGACCTTCTTTGACACTGGGAGGATAAACAGACATTTGGAAACGGGGAGTTTGCAGAGAAACAGAGTTGAGCGCTGAGACCTTGCAGTTCAAAGACAGCTCATACTAAAGAGCACAGCTGACATCTAATATGAGGAAAGGATTTGCCTAAACTCTAGTAATTTGGAGACTAAAAGTACTTAAAATCCTAGCAAAAAGCTAGTCTGGCTTTAGGAGGCATCAAATTCCTTTGTTGTAGGTGCCGGCATCACTATAAAGAAGCTTAATTGCTTGCTAATTTAGATGAACAGTAATGCAACCTTTCATACTCAGTGGCATACCTTCCTCTGGTTTTCAGTACATTTTGGACGGAAAATAGGGTCTGAAAAGGCCATCTGGTATGGTGCAAACACTGATGCAAAGAAATGATCCTCTTTCTTGCAAGCAAAATGTAGCTGGGAGAGCACCCAGCATCTTTACAGCTTTTATAGCTTTACAGTGCTGCAGCGAAGAGTCAGGGGCTGTGCTCCTTGCTTTAACCTTCTCAAGGCCATGGCAGCAGATAACCTGCTGGTGTGGTGTAAAAGAGCAGTGGCCACATTCGTGTACTCCTTCCTGGGAATCCACCACAACATAACCTTTAATGAGGGCACAAGGAAAACCTTACTGAAACAAAGGTCTGAACACAAAGGAGACAGGGAGAGCCAACCCAACCCACTGTTAACACATAATGCTGGGCTGGCCATCATGTTCTGTAACAAGCCAACAACCACACCTCAGGGTCGTAACTGATTAAAGGGCTTCCGTTCAGAAGGGTTAGTGATCAGTTTTCTATGATAGCCACACGTGCAATGCCTTAATTCATTCAGCCTTCCTGATAATGACTCTACACAGGTAACTACTTATCCCCACCATTTCTACTTTAATCCCCTAATAAAATATATGAACACAAAGCATAGAGAGGAGAAGCCAAAAAATTGCCATTTTATGGTCCTGTACTATTATGCCAAAACAGCTATTTGTGCAACCAGATCCTTCTGTGAGCAGGGAAAAACCCTGGACCTGTATTTGGAGGAAGCACTGGCCTAGTTAACATTTAAATTAATGTCTATCCCACATACAAGTGAATATCTCCCTCCAAAGGACTTGAAGGAGTTATGCTGGAAGCAGGTGCCCATCACACAATGCGAAGGGTGGAAGGTGGCTGCAGGAACTGGAAAATGCCTCAGGCCACGCGGCAGGTAGATAAAAGCAGCAACAGGGGCAAAAAAAGGACTTGGTTGAGGTGCCATGGTACAATGGTTAAAGAGTTGCAGTCCTGAGAAACTCATCTCAGCATGTCTCCTTCCATCCTTGTGGAAACATGAAGGTGGCGTGACGGTGACCTGTGGGATCTACAGTTTGAAAGGGCTGACCCATGGAAACAGACTTCTCATTGCTTGAGAAGCTCACCAAAATGCTCTGACCTCCTGAGCAAGGGCTGTAGGAAAGGCTGAGTGCGTGCAGCCTGGCTAGAAGGCACAGACACTGACTCAGGAGGATAAGCACAATGAAGATGTTATATGGTGCTGATGCTGAACTGCAAAATCCTGCTTTGGAAGCATGAGCCTTTAAAGAGATAGGGCAATGTGCTACAGGATTTACTTAGACCACGGGATTTCTTTAAAGTTTTGACCACATTCCGCATCTGAAAAATAGACTCCTTGATATTTTCTCCCAACACAGTGTCGTTAGAGCTCCCCTCATCCTTTCAGACAACTTGCTCATCTCACACAAAAAAAATGAGGAACTGGGGACTGGAAGCTTTGTATTTCTTTAGAAACATTTTTGAAATATTCCCCTTCATCACTGCTATATGATAAGAAATTGAGAGGAGTTCTAACTGAGGAACACTCTCTTCCTAGGGGAGTTTACAAGTTAATCAGCACTTCTGCACTAGGAGGCAGAGATGTTCAGTAAACAAGCTTGCTCAGTCTCTTTCTGTTTGTTGTCAGAGAGGGCCAATAGTCCTGTTTTAGGGAGGGGGAAAACATTTTTCACAGTTGCCTGAGGCCAGCTCCTGAATAAAGCCCAGGAGTCCTGAATGCCTGCTCTTATGCTTATGCTGTGCATGACATCATGACTTGTACTGCACAGAAAAATACCCAGGGTGTTAAGGGGCCTTCTCATCACTAAGAGAGATGAGACTTCTTAAAGAGTCAGATCATGATGTGTAAATCTGAGGCAGGAAATCTGTACTTCTGGGTGGAGATAAGGCTCTTTCTTGTGGCCCAGGGTAATTCTGATAGGAAATTTAAAACTGCCCTAACTTTTTCCCTCCATCAGTCTCTAAAGCAAGTACTGATGTAATGCAGGCAATCTTTCTGGCTGAACAGAAAAGGACACAGTTGTGCTTGTGTCAAAGGTCTCGTGGCATCAGAGAATGTAGCCAGCTCATCCACCATCTATGTCCCATGTCTTCTGAAGCCAGCAGAGTAAAGCTGAGCAGGAGAGGACATGAAATTCCAGAAATCATTTTGTGTTGAAAACAATCTGTTGGTGAGCTAGCAATTCAGTCCAGAAAGGAAATGTAATGCCAGGTTTCGTGACACAATTGGTCCTGATGTGGGACAGCTCTAACAGACAAAGCTTGGTTGACAGGCGGGCAGAGATGCGATAAATAAAGGTTTCCTCTTGTGGCTTTTTTTTTCTTTTCAGCTGAATCTGCTCATTATCCCTCTGTTGCTTAAAACTCCCTTAAAGTCTGGCACCACAAGGTTAACAAATCTCTCCCACAGGCACCAAGAGATGCAGTGTCAAAAGAATATCAACAGCCAAGCTCTGTAAAAATATGCTTTCTTCTGCTAAGTTTTTCGGCAGTGACCTTCAGTTCCTGTTTTAGCAGGTTTCATTTTTTCTTAGTCGAACAAAGTTGGAGACTTTTGGAAGCAAATGGGTCTCACAGGAATTAAGTATAAGTTGAAGTCGGTATAACTGAATTCATGAGTATGGCATTCTCAGTCAAAGACTGAATCCCCTCAGAGCATGGATGGATTGTAGATCAAATGTGATGTGTTTGGAGATAACTTAATGTGGTGCCAAAGGAAGACTGCATTGGATATATGACACAACAGCTTTAGCTAGTACTGACTCACAGTGAAATGCCACCTATTTGCCCTCTTTGCAAGTGAATGAATTGTGTTGTTAGTCCTAGCTAGAGCTGCCATAAGAAAGGATGCCCTGCTCTGCTGCCATTTGTGCCTCTGTTGTGGTACAATTTTGGTTACACAGATCAAATCATGCTTAGTGAATGAACTATGAACTGATCTCAGTTAAAACCCCTTCACACCTCTTGATCTTGCAGGTAGGATTATTTGAAGCCCAACTTTCTGTTCTGGAACTAACACCTTACAAAATATCTCCGGTGCCTACAAAACCCCCAGAATGGTCTCTCGACCATTCTGCATTCACTTTTCAGACCAGTCAGTTGTGTCAGGCATTGCCTGGCACCTTGAGCAACTTGTTTTTTGTTTAACTATAGTTTAAAATAACTTATTGATCAATCATAAAATGAATTTTTGGGTTTCTCCTGGCTCCATGAACACAAAGAGGTGCACGTCCTACCATAGGAGGAAGCAATGGCTGTTAAGTTTTACAGTTATAGTGGAAAGCACTGATCACAGCCTGCCGGCCTCACTACTGGATGTGACAGGCAGTGGAGGAGGTGGCTTGGCAACACATGCAGGTAGGATTGACCGATTTAGGGGGGATTAGGTCAAGGTCCTCGTCATCTGGGATCTCATCTAACCGGTACCCATCCTTTAGCAGCTGGATGTTCAAGTCTTGGTTGATCTGCTACAGACAAAGAGACAAACAGTCAAACACTTGCAACTTATTTCTTCTGATAGGCTGGATGAGGAAGCAGGTCTCTTATTCTGGAATATATTTCCCATATATAGTATGTTAAATATATATGATATTTCCCATCTATGAAATAGGAAACAAGAATAATTCAACTGTGAACTGGGCAGTCCACCCACTTAGTCTGGGGCATTAAAGCAACTGAAAGGTGGTCAAGCTATTTGGTTCTCTGTAATCTAAGATTCAAGTGCAATCTAGCCAGCACTGAAGGAACAACCCTTCAAGACAGGACCCTCTAATAGTCCAGACAATTTGATATGGCGTCTACTTTTGGACATTTCTCAATGCTTCAGTGGTATTTTTCCCCTAGGAAGGGATATAAGGGGGAAGAGTTTTCAATGACTCATGTGCAGAATGGCTGCTCAGCACCTTGGATATAAAATCAGATCCTACAGAAGCAGCAGCCAGAGGCTGAGCAACTAATTCACTGGAGAGCTTGGGAATATATTTAGAAACAATAGAAGGGATTAACAAGCCCAAACTTCCTGCCTTTTCTCTTTGAGAGGACAAGAGATCATATTTGTAAGTCCTCCCTGGAATTTCTGCTTGCTCCAAGCAAACACCCATTAGGCAATCCTGGCCCCCATAAGGACTGGAAATAGCAGTGCACTCTCAGGTCCTTTATTTGTGTCCTTGGCAAGCAAACAGTTGCTGAGCTGCCATGACAGACAAGTTGATGCTTTTGTACTACGTGGGGCAACACTATGGACTTCATAGCAGAAGTGGGAAAAGCTTTAGTGAAACAATGGGTCAAAAGGGCTGATTAGGCAGATCTGTGTCTGTGCCATGCCACTGTGGAGATGGAGCCCGCTAGATCACTGAGAAGAAAGAAGCATGGCACGTGCTTCTGCCAAGGGCCCTTCCAAAGTTTACACCACTAGTAAATTCCTTGTGTAGCCATTTTTGGCTTCAAAAGGCTACTCTAGGCTGTTTCTTGTTGCTCTACTATCAGCATTAGTGGCAAGGATGGTAGGAGAGAGTGTAACTCACCTCAGCTGATGAGTATCCCGAGGAGGAATATCTGGACATGTCAAAGTCATCATCACTGCAAGGAAGGACAAGACAGAGCAAAGAAGGAAACAGTCAGAGAGCCCTGTATTCCCCAGTTAGTCCTCTCTAGTGCTATGACACTGTCCTTTAGGCACAGAGAAATTACATCAAGGGAGTCTGGAGGGCAACTTTCATTTGTGAACCTCTGACATTTCCAAAAAAGTGCTCTTTACTCTTCCCTCTTCCTGTTTGTTTACACACACATAGACCACTTATGAAATCTGTTGTGAAAACCTGCTTGCACTGTAATGCATATCATCTTACTAACACTTTGCATACCTGTCCGTATCCAGGGCTACCAGTGGCTTTTCATCTGGACTCTGATCTAATGACGAATAGCCCTTGTTAGGAACGACGAGCCTGAAAAAATAAAAGGATGTCCATTAACCACGCAGTACAGCTCAGAAACAACAACACATGGTTGTATCAAAGTCATATGACAGGTGAGACTTCCCCATTTCATTGCTTTGCACTGGATGTACCTTGGGAAATTGCTCTTCTCTGGAAGACAGAACTGTTGGGAAACTCTGGGTGTCATTCTGATTAACCTCTTCACCTTGCACTGCTTGCCTTATCAGATTTTTTTTTTTTTCCCTAGCAATGAGTACATGGCACTTGCAATAAGTAAATGGAGAAGGAGACTAGGGAAAACCAGGGGCATAACACTCCTACTCCTACTCCTACTACTGGAAATCAGGGACATGGTTTTTCTTCCTGAGTCCCTACCCAGTCCTCATAATGCAGCACTTCTAAGGTCTCACTCTTAAATTCAGTAAGTAATCTGATAAACACGAGCCAGTGGGCACAGCACAGGAGTTGAGATGGACTAGCACTTCTTAAATCCCATTATTCTATGATGTCTTTCAGTTAATCGTAAGTGTTACAATGGCTGGTGATGACTTTGCACCTCTAATTGCCTGAGGGAGTCTGTGTAAAGGAATATGGATTTCAAAGTTTCTAAGATAAGGAAAATACATTATTCAATGGTATCCAGTTCACAACAGAGTTCTTTCATCCACAAAACTGCACAAAGACTTGAGATCATATTTAAAATAAGAACCAGACTGAGCAAATGGAGCAAGATACTATGTTTAGCAGGTGTGAACTCAAGAGTGCAATGAAAATCTCTTTGCTCAGTGGGTTAAATCAGATTCTCTCCCAAACAAATGACTAGCCTTTAACAAGGGACTAAGACTTCGGGAATGTCTAAAAATAATAATATGTCTCATTCATGCTTCAACTACTCTATACCAGCTGCAATGTTCTTCTGCTCAGAACAATTCAGGAAGCCATTATGATTTTAACAATCTAAAGACACTGAAGATAGGAAAGAATCAAGGATAGTAAAATATTTCAAATGTTATCACAAAGCAGATGTATATGTTCATGACTGATTGCATTTTCTTACTGTATTCACTGAAACTAAAGTCTAACAAAATTAATTTTAAAACTGATCCAGAATTTCCAACCTGCTGCAAACAGGAAACTGCAGAAAATGGGATCCACATCAAAATTCAATAACCTTTCCCATAGCTCTTAGACAGTCTTTCTACTCCCTGCAAAGTAGGAAGGAATTAAAGAAGCAAAGATGTCTGAAACTAAAACAGAAGCTGTGATCTGTCAGCAGCAGCTTGCCTACACTGATTCCAGAAGAATCACTCACTTCCATACTTGCTCTTCAGTTTTCAAGCTTCTGCTCCATACACAGTCACTGACAGTTGTTACTGTATTGTGAGTGAATGAAGCACCATTGGGGAATCAAAGAGAACAGCCCTCTGTGGTGTTTATTTACTTGATTTAAATAACTCACTACATCTTTTTCTTGAGAAATGTCTTTTTTTTCTTAGTACAACAACTACAGCTTTTCTATAGCAGATTGAAACTGTGATAATGTCTCTGTCTCTGATTTAAGTTTTTTCTTCACATCCCAACTGACCTTACTTTTGCTTTTCAGTGTCCTTGGAACAAAGCTGGGCTGCGGTTATACTTAATTTCATCTGTGGAGATGAGCTTTTGTCTTGGCTTTTGTCCCTTAACATGAAATACATTACAACAACATCTAAGTTTAGCTTATTCTCAGAGCAGACTACAGTATCTGTGTAGAAAAGGTGCAGATGATGATGCAAGTTCTGCCCGTGCTTGTAATGATGGTGCCAGCATCACCCAATTTTGCTCACATTTTATTTGATGTTAAGAAAGCTGACAATGCTATGGATCCAATCCTTTCACCTCTAAAGCTGGATGTCCCCACAACTCAGGAGAAAACTGAATGGCAAAGGCAGCCTGGTACATGAGGCTGGATTTCAGAAATTCATACAGGTTATACTGAAGAATAAAAGCATTAGAGAAAGAGAAGGAAGTGAGGCAGGGACAAGGAGAGGCAACACACTTCATCTGAATGAAGGAAAACATTTGACAAGGAGAAGAGCAGGACTGTTAAAAAGGGGGAAATAGCTTTAGCTTTTCCTCATCCTGCAGAGACTGGAGGAAGCCAACTTCAAACTTAAAGAACTATAACCTAGATGTTTTGCAGAATATCCCACTGGAGTCTCTCACACTGTACTGAAGCCTTGTGATCAAGTTTGTGGCACTTCTGCCTTCCTGGCAGCCCTGTCTATGATAGGACAGAGCAAACCATTCTGAGGTATTATGAGGGCTGTGCCAATGTGCTCTTTGTTCCCAGAAAGCTAAAGGAACTGGGGTATGAGGAACCATGGGCCATCCAGAACCTAAGCCAGACACCTTTCAGTTGTATAGGAACAATGGAGCTTGGCTACATTTGCTCCTAAACTAAAGGCTTCAAACTTTTATTTTGCAGATCCTAAGAATGCTTCTAAAAGCTGCGTGAAAAGTAACTAAGAAATGCAAGTCTACTGATAGCAGGCTTAGTTTGGCTGTGTAGGGGATTGCATACACTCTGATCAGTGCTCAGATCTTCACAGATGTAATAAAGCTGACCTGGCTGTTCTAAAGCTTTTGTCAGTGGGTGTTACTGTTTAACCCTTTCACACCAAATCACTCCTCCTTCTCCTGGCAACTCTAAAGCAGCAGCCTCTCCAGTGAGAAGTCACTCATTTTACAGGTAGGCATCAGCACTAGTTCCATGTTCTCTACCTTATTATCTTCCCCTACTAATTTCAGTGTTTCTAAATCTCTTGAGCAGCAAATCTGCTAGAATTGCTCTTGAGAAGCTATCATGCAGCCTACTGCCAAAAGAATCCAAGTCTTCCCTGACTGCATTTGGAAACCAATGAGGAGCAGTAGGCACGGAAAACCCATCTCAGAGCACTTGCTAAAATTCTTACTGCTACTAAGAACCTAACTCCTTCATGCGGTCTCAAAAACCAAATGCAGAGCAGTGAGCAATGCAGTATCTTTCACCAGTGTCGCAGGGGCTTACAGATAAAACTTGACAAGGTCTTGGCATGATTTATGACTACAGCTGTGGGTTTTGGGAACTAATTTGAAACTGATCTGTTGGATGTGCTGCATAGAGAGAGGCTCTGACCTGCCAGTCCTGTTCTACTTAGTATGTAGTAATTCATGACACCTTCTCATTCATCATTAAAAATGCAGCTTTCATGTTGTATTCGTTCAGCTGAGATAGAGTTGATTTTCTTCACACTATATGGTATGATGCTATGTGTGGGATGTAGGAGAAAAATAATGTTAATTACACACTGACGTTTTTGTAGTTGCTGAACAGTGCTGGACAGAGCCACAGACATTTCAGCTTCTCAGCTTCTCATACTGACCGGCCAGTGAGGGGGGCTGTAGCACAAGGAGCTGGAAGGGGACAGAACTAGGACAAAGGGATATTCCATACCACATTACATTATGCAAAAAAACCAAAACCAAACAACCATAAAACTGATGGCAGTTGGCCAAGGAAGCTTCCACTGCCTGGAGACTGTCTGGGCATCAATCAGTGAGTGGTGAGCAATTGGTTTGTGCATCACTTCTTCTCTATAAGTATGCATATATATATGTTATTACCATTCCTGTTATTTCTTTCTTCCTTTTCTGTCTTAGTCAATAGTGTTTATTCCAGCCTTTTTCCAATTCTCTCCCTCATCCCACTAGGAGGGGGGTGAGCAAGCAAATGGCTGTGCAGTGTTCAGCTGCTTGCTGGGTTAAACCAGAACATGTGTAGATTCTGCTGTCATTTTAAGCGTGATCCTTCACTTAAAATTACCACCTTTCTCGTAGCATGCAAAATGTGCAATTCTGTTGACTCAGTGTGGTTCCTGCCCCCTGAATGCAGATAAGTGATACATTATTGTAGTGAAGCCTGCATGGAAAAAAACAGAAATACACTAAAATAATGTATTAATCTAAAAACTTTTTTACAGTGGATTGTAGCATAATGTCACACAGAGATGAGCCAAAGTAGCTCCAGCTATGACCATGCTGTTCAAAGTGTGCAGGAGCTGTACAGCAAAGCACAGAGATGGGTTCTACACAAGTCCTCATTAAGTTAATCAGTATGAGGAAGGGGTCATTTTCAAAAAGAAGGAGAATTACTGGGATAAAAGCAGCCAAGTCAGAACTAAGCTTTAAAACAGTTTGCTGTTATGTGAAGCAGAAATGTACAGTTTCCTGCTGGTATGATTATTTATTATGCAGGGTTGCCCAGAGCATTGAAGACATATAAAAAAACCCTGATTTTTACCAGGCTAGACTCACTGCTGTCTGCAGGCTCTATTATCACTGCTCCTGGGCCCAGTGATAATTATCTGTGCCTGCATCTTCCCATGGAACAAAATGCAACATAGGACAGAGCATTTTGAAAGGGCCATCACTGCTCCTGCAGTCTGTTTGGCAATGGGGGAATGACACTGAACACTGTCCTTGCCCATCTTAAGGTCATTAGGAATTAAAGCTTAGAGCACAGATGAGTTTTCCAGTTCTTACCTTGTCCGTGCCATCACATTGTTCTTCTTGGGCTGCTGATTAACTGGGCTTCCCATGTTGCCATTCTTCAGAGAGCCCTTCCGAGCCAGCTCCCTCTGCTTCTCTGCATGTGGGACAGACAGGAGAGAAGCAAAATTAGGGCAACACCCAGGGTGATCTCCATACAGCTACAGAAATCCAAATTTGATAGTAGCAAAAAGCAAGGTGGAATTAATAGCACAGGACATGAGCACTCCATCTCCCAAGCAGTGATACTGTGAAGGTTGGACAAGCTGTGTTCCAAGCTCGCTAGGGGCTAATGGTAGTATGCCCGGACACATATCAACTTGCTGGCAATGCCACGCTAAGATGGTCATGGAGCTTCAGGATGAGATCCAGAACAAATCTTGCCTTTCTGCAGCTATGGACTCTTGAAACAGTACTGTGGGCTAGGCAAGGAATTTTCCTTTTACATTTTCTCCTCTATAGACTGCTGCTGAGGGACCCAGCTGGGTCAGAAAAGTGCCTCCATCAATCCAGAACCATCTTCTTTTTAATTCTAGTCCAGTCTGGCTTGGCAGCAGAGTTATTACTTCCCAGGAAGGCAACTCAACAGAATAACATCCCACAGAAGAAATGTTGCTGCCTTCTCTGCTTCTCCTCATAAGTGCCCGTGTTGTCCCCCGTGTGTCCTCTTTTATCTCACACTGAATCTTGAAGCTTTATTTAAGGAAAAAAAAAGTGAAAGCTTCTTCAGCTTTTTTAAACAGCATATTTTTTGCTTAATTTTCAGAGCATGTTCTGTTTGCTGCTGAAATGTACCTTAAGTCTCTTATAGAGCATGAAACTTTCTTTGTGCATTCATTGCAAGAGAGGATTAAACAGTTTCTCATATAGGAGAAACTATTTCCCTTCTTAATAACTTCTCACCAAAGGATCATAACTAGAGTTCAGGTGCAAAAGCTAAGCCTTTGCAGGAAGGTAGTGTTTGTGCTATATAAATATGTTGCTGCCACCAGGATAGGAGGGAAGGAAGCTCATTTGTGATGGGTTGTCATATAAATCCATATTAAAATTTCTGATTCAAAGTCCTTCCTTGCTTCTTTTGGCAAGTTGGGTTGAGCCAGCAATTAGCCACAAAACTGAGCTTATTGCCCCAGACTCATCCTGCAGTGCCAGGCAAGGCTTGTATAGAAACGAAGACTGTGGGACCAACAAGGCAGGACCTGGCTAAAAATGTTCTCCAGAGTGTGAGAAAATGTGGGAAACTACTTTTGTGTCATGCCTGAATAATAGGGGTTTATCAGACTGCTGGCTGGGGAACCTGAATAGTGAATTCGTCTTGCTTCTGCTTCCCCTGTGGTGTGTGAAATGTATTGATATACTTTTTTCTCTTGCAGATTTTATTCCCCTTGGAGAGGAAAGCACCTGCTACTTGTTGTGGGAAAGCTCTTTGCCATTAGGGTGTGCAGTGCATGGTGGCACAACTCCACTCTATCCATGAGGAAGGAGCAGGGAGACAGGTGTACAAGGCTGCCTTTTTTGAGGGACAAGCAAGAAGAGATGCCTCTAAACTGTGGTAATGAGCACAGCTGAGGAAGTTGTAGAGAAGAGTACATACCCACACACACCATATCCAGCCCTGCTCCTGCTGACATCAGAGGTGAATAAAAGCTCACTGAAGTTGGCAGGGGAAGGACCAGACCAATAACTCTCTCTGGCATGAGCAACAAAGAGATTGATACAGGATAGAAGGCAAAACCTTAAATCACAGTAATTTCTCATGACTGGAACTTGCAAATGCACTGGTTGTCATTGTCTCCAGAAAAAAAGGCTGACATTTTGCAGGCCATGTGAATGTTGCTATTCAGACACAGAGGGATAAAGCATGGTTTTATCGAAGCAGAGGTTTACAACCTTAAATACAAAACAACTTCCCCCCATTTACATCAGAAACTGCAGTGCTGACCACAAATCCGCAGTGCTGAGACAAGTTGCCAATACTTTAAGGTGCTGTGTAATTCACAAAAAGCACCTGACTCACAAAGAAGATTTCATTCTGTCAAGATAGTTAAGGCCTGACTGAGCCTTTTAAATGTACTGGCACTCTCTGATTTCTATTGATTATTCCATACAAGCACTAATGCTCTTTTCCAATTCAGATTGCTCATTCGGTTGATGAATCTGGACTTCAGTTAAGTGTCTTCTTCCTCCTGTAAGTCTCGCCATGGCTACTTCTATGCTCTTACTGAGTGTTAATTCAATGTGTGGGTCTGATTGATAATAAATTTCCTATTTAATCCCTTTTCTCACCCACTTATTAGCCTGGAGTGAACATTCTCAAAGCAATAGCACTGCAGGACAAAATGTGCCACTGTCACATTCACACCCAGACACATTTCTAACCATGAACTGACATTTCAGTCCCCTCTTGGATGCTGTGAAACCTGAGTGGCCAAGAACCAAGAGACGGCAGGGAGAACGGGAGGTCTGTCCAGCCCAGGGGTGATAGGACAAGCTTCTGGAAGATGATGGAGATGCATGAGTCTCTTTAGACTTTGAGCCTTACAAGTATTATGAACCATTATCCAAAGAAGTGGTTTTGGTGCCAATGTCCTGAAAAAATTCTGGGTAATGCTGAACATCAACCACCAGGTCCATCAGGATGGTGGGTTTTCAGTGCCTATTGTCTGTCTGGTGTTTCTTCCTGGCCTAGCAGGTAAAGCTGATGAACCCAGTTTATAGATAGTGAACTCTTTTCCAAGTTTTCCAGCTCATTTGGTTTTGGCTCCCATATGTTTGTTTGAGGGCATTGGCTCCAAATGCTACATGTCAAAATTCCTGTTAGAAAAACAGTTGACACAGCCAGTTCTGACAACATTACTTTCTGGGTCCAAAATTTTAAGGTATAAATTCACAATAGCAAGAAAATAGTACACAGGAGAACAAATGAAGGAATGGAAGACTCTGATTTCCAGACACCAGCTATTTCATGCCTGCTGAGTTTACTGTTGGATGATCAGCAAAAAGCTAATACAGCAGAGATACAGCAGAGGTGAGTGACAGACTTGGAGACTGGGAAACCAGAATGTAACAAGGCTGCTTCCCAGCTATTTCAGATAAATCACTAACTGTTGGCGGTAAAAGGCAGTGTAATAGCAGGGCTCCAACAATGCTTTTACCATTTGCAAGTATTTGAAATGGGTTGTTAAGCCTTCATTTCATTTGGCTGTTTTTATTTTTTTACCATTGTATCTAGTTAAATATTCACACCCACGTGTTTTGCCATATCCCTCCTACTAAGTGGTTGGTTGTAGGTGACTGTGCACACTGTGAGTAAATGTGACAGCTTGAAGATCCAGCAGGCAAGCAGTCCCAGCAGGGCTAGTATAGCTGAGAGTGAGACAGCTTTATCCAAATCCAAGTCTCTGTTTTCCCGACAGGTACTTTCTGTGCAGGGAAGAGCAGAAGAGGCTGGGAGGGTAAAAAGTAGCCTGCACTGCCTTTGACATTAAAAAGCATGCTGAATTAAGAGCCCACAGGTTCTGTCTGATCATGAGCAGCATTGCTGTGTTGGGTATTCTACCTGGTTCTGGGCTTGAATGGAGCCAAACTTCTGTTTCAGTGGAGAGTTTGTAGAACACAGCTGATGCACTAGACAATGTGGCTGCACCACTTCCACCTAAGCTAATCCTGTAGATTGTGCTGGAAGAACTTCTGGAGTGATGTGTACATGCAAGGGTGTGAAAGGTGGGGACAGGTCCAGGATTCTTCTGACACTGTCACTGCTCTGAACAGCAGAGGGACTGTCTTTTATCCGGACCTGCCAACCACATCTCACTTTCTTGAGCATGGTGTCATTCCTCTTTAAGACACTTTGTCCCCTGCTGACATGAAAATCATTTAACAAAACAGGGTAGATCTGCTCAATGACCAAGCTGTGCCTTTGTGCTAGCCTCACATCACCCTGCTCTGCCTCCTGACCCCTCTGAGCCATGCAGCATCTGCTCCACAGCTGCTTCAAGGTAAGCTCTGCTGGACCAGGCTGCAAAGAACAATTACAAGCAATGCTGTATTACTAACTGCAATTTAAAACTGTTACCTGCTCAGCTGACTGTATGTGTCTAGCTTCTTTGTGACAAGGGAAGATGGCAATGGGTACAGGAAGCATGCTCATGTGAAACTTCAGACTTGAGTAAATCCTTACAGTCATTCCTCCGGTTTTAGACTTCAGACGAAACCAAAACTAGTTCTAATTATATCTTCCTGCTGTTGTTTGTTTTTAAATGAAATGCTGAACAGCTTCTTTGGTACATGTTGCCATGTGTGGTATGGGTTTGTCACTCTGTCCTAACCAGAAGAGGTAAGAATAGCATGTATTTTGGTCTACAAAAGGAGAACTACTGCTTTTGTAGCATTGGGCAAAGCAGACAGACCAGGAATCAGCTTGTGCTATTCTGAAGAGTGAGTTATTTGGATGCTTCAAACCCTCAAATGTTGGGTTTAGGATGCCATCACCTCTCACTGCCACAGTGTTTGACTGCAAACATCCTCCCATGAGACACAGCCTGATCAGCACAAATCTGTTGTTTGGTGGTGGATGAGGCTGATTTGCTTCCTTAGCAGTGTGGGCTGGAAGCAGGCAGGCAGTGACTGCTCCTGTCTCTTTGCTAAGAGCTGAGAGCTGAACCTGGCTAACTCAATTGCTTTCGAACCTGCCTGAGTGGGAGGAGACGGAGCTCCCTGCTACAGGGACCGCGTGGTGTGGGTTCATGGGATTCAATGCAGTGGGAGGGCAAATAGAAATTAATTCTTTGTGACAGAGTTGTATTTTTCCATCTTCAAGATGTATGAAATGAAATTTTGGGATGTATTTGCCCCTCTGTCCCCCCACTGTCAGCCAAGACCATTTCAGAAGCTGAGGATTTCAGCAGTTCCCTGATGAATTCCACCTTCTCAAGCAAGCTGAGAATTTAAATTGCACAGTACATAACATTAGTCTGTCTGTTCACATCCCACTGAATGATCAACAGAGTGGTGAACAAACGGGGAAAAAAGAACAAAGTGCTGACTTCAGCTTCCACTCTGAGCCTGAGCCCCAGGCTCAACTCTGTGTCATTCAGCCCCAGGACATTGGCATGCATCTACTTAACACCAGAACCCACCCTAACTTCCACCTCCAAGAGAGAGAATTTGGCAGCTGGGACTGTGCCACTTCTTGGAGAGGTTTCAGGGCACATATCAATGGGGCTTTGCCAGCAGGCTGAGGAGGGCTGGACAGAAGGGAGGTGAATGAGTGCTGTGTACTGTGGCTATGCTGGTCCTGATGAGCAGGGATTTGGATCATGTATGTGTGGCCAGACACACTGAAAAGATTTCACATAAGGAAGGGTCAGGCAACTAATCATCCAACTACCAACTTGAGAAAGTTGTGCAAGACAATATTTTCAGCCAATGTATCTCATTTCTGCTGACCTAGCCAAACTTGGGGAGATTAGTGAGCTATGTCCAACTCTGAGAACCCTCAAGCAAAAGCAGGGATACAAATCTGTCCTCTGAGGTCCCTTCTAGACCAGGCTTTAAGCCCCAAGTAGCTGCATACCCTTCTGTTTTGCCATACCTTTGGCATGACTGAGAGCTGGCATGAGCACTAATGAGCTTTGTGTGGCTCTAAGCACTCTGGAGGTCTGACCAGAGACATGCACAGCAGTGCAGAGCAGAAAAAATGTTTGCATCTCTTTTCCAAGGATGCAGCCAGAGCACTGCACAGCAATGCAGGACTGACTCTTGGGGGATGCTGATATGAAGTGTGGGCTCCACAAGTCATAGAGCTTTCTGTATGGCTGGGCTGGGGGTACTACTTGCTTATCCCTTTGGAAAAACTGTGCCATGCTTCTTAGCAAGGAAGACAGGTAAGTAACTTCTGCAGTCCTAACCCAGAATCCTCGTACACAAGTCTCTGAAACTGGTTTGTGTTCCAAAAGCAGCCCCCTTACCCTAGACATACTGTTCCAGCCCCAAAGTTCCTTTACCTGACCTTCACGTGAATACAGGAAAGAATGACTTCACCATGTATATCCACTGCTAAGCTTTCATGTGGAGGAGAGCTGGACATCCAGTGTAGCTAGGTACCTAGTAAAGCAAGTCTTAGGGCTTTAGGGAAAGTGTTTACTCTTTTGAACACAGAGCATTTTACCTCCTCATGGCATGGTGTAATTGTGAATCACCTTTGCGAAGCAGCAAGCTATATTTTACTGATGGGAGTTACTGATTTAACTGCCCTCTCTTAAAGCCACAAGAAGCATCTCTGACAGCAGGGATGCAGAGAATGGGTCTCCTGGCTCTCAGTGCTCTGCCTGGTCTGTCTGGGCAGCCATCTTACCCAGACAGGTTCTGACTGCACAGCAGCAGGCAGCAGCTGATCTCTCTTCAGCTCTGAACATCTACCTGGGCTAATTTCAAATGCATCTACTGTCACAGTTCCCAGCTCACAAGGGCATTTGGTTGTGATTCAGCTTGTGCTTTTTCACTTAATAAAGACCGAGACTTCTATTCCTAATGGCTGCAAAGTACTGAATATAAAGATTTCATCCATCACTGTCAAAACTGGAAAGCATGCACAGCATTTTATTTAAAACTTTTTTTTTCTTCTTTCGCATTTACCTTTAGAAAGGGATTTTTAATTTTTTTTTTTTTTGTATTTTCAAATGCTTTTCAAAAAACATTTTTCCTATCAGCCATAAGAACAAAGTTAAATATCTGGAGAAGTGTTTGCAACCTGAGAAGCAAAGCTAAAAAGTTTCAGTTTATAAAGTGAATCCTACAGAGTATAACCTGTAAGTCTGAGCTCTCTCCCTTTATGCCTTTTAAAGGGACAGAGAAAACGAAGTTGTTTCATCCAGAAAGAATTTCTGCAAATTTTTCTTCCCTCATAGTTTCTATTCAATTAAATACAGGTTTAAGACAAAGCCACTTGTTTGGCCCAAGTCTGCTGTATGGTATATTAGATTAAAAAAAAAGAAAAAGAAAGTAGTCTATTAAATGCAATTTAACTTTATCTGTAATAGCTCTCTTCATTTAAAGCATCGCTCACTAAAGTCACAGTACTAATCAACTAAAGAAACAATCATAATGCCTACATCACATTTGTTATGGGTCCTGATGGTCAGTGATGAAGTATTAAGGTCACTGATGCATGCAGTGAGTGTGCTGTGTATTTAGGAGAGTAACACACAGACAGTATAAATTTGTTTAGCTGAGTACTCTGGGCTTCAGTTACAGAGATCATTCTGTAATGCATATTTGTATAAAAACCACTTGAATAGAGCCTGACATAGGTAAGCTTGAACTGTATACACACTTCATCAAATTTCCATGAGTCTAAAATACACACTAAATGATTGGTCTATGGCAAGGAGCATGTGTTTTACAGCCTATATAAACTACAAATTTAATTTAGTTTTAACACTTTATAATTGGGATAGCTTCCACAGGCTGGCAGATACCATGGGCTGGAATGACCTGTTGTGATCCCATCCAGAAACCAAAACAAAAAAGGATAGAAGTGCTAGTGCCACAGGCAACATATGGGCTTGGAGGGACACCCAGCTTGCTGACTCCAGCTTCACGCTTGGAAGGGTGCTTTGGATCGTCCCTGGTCCCAAGACATGACTTCTAGTCATGTTTCCAGCCTCTATTTAGCAGCCAAATGTCAAATATTAGATACATTCTGTTTTATCACTTGCTGCACTAAGTTGCTGCAACCCCATGCACACGTCAAACAAAATCCTGCATTTTTTACTTCAAAAAATGAAATGCAATGGCAAAGGGGCTGGTTAACAAGATGAATGGGTGGGTGCTCCTTACTCCATAGTGCTTTGATCAATCCCTGCAGAATGGTACATGCTGTTTTCTTCCCTGGAAAAGGGAAAGCTTAGTGCTGCTATGCACTTTCAGGCATTGTTTCACTAGATGCATTATGTGTTTACTGTGAATCCTTGTGGGAGAACAGGAGATGTACAACCCAGCACAACTCTTCCTGCTATTCAGTTTATCAGCCTGAGTATGTGGAACAGCAGCAGCTCAGCTGTCCCACACAGCAAATCCACTCCCTTAGTCGGATTACCAACGTGATCTCTCCCTTAGCGAGATTTCCATTGTCTGGAAATTTGACAAAGAGCCTTAGAGCTCAATTAGTTATTTAAGAAGTTTATGATTAGCCAGTCTGCTGATTAAGCTTTCTAATTAGGTTGGCAGGAATTCTGTTTCGGAGGAATGTTGGCCCCTAATTTAATGTTTCCTCTTGGAGCATGGTGAGGATCTATGTGTAAATCTCATGAACAGCACACAACCCACAAATGCTGTGAGGCTCACGAGGCTGCTGGCAGAGCACTACAGCACTGTGGCCTGTGGGGACAGCTCACTGGAGAAGCCTTGCCTTTGTATTGGGTGCAGCCAGAAGTCTCCCACTGCTCACTTCTGATGTTTCACCAGTTGGCAAGGAGAGAGATAGGCAGCGTATCTAGGGCAGGCACAGACCTCACAAAAAGTCTGGCCTGGCATCTTGATATTCACACTGCTGTCCAGCCCAAGGGATGAGTAGGAACTCCCTTCCTCTTCCTTCTGGCAGAGGGTTCGGAGAAAGCTCGTGGCTTCTTCCCTGGCTTTACATCTCTTTGTGTGCTCCACAGTGTAGGGCCAGCTGGGCGCTGCCCGCCTCACAGCGGAACTGGCAGATGGGCTAGCAGGCCACAGCCTTCCTTGTCCAGGCTTGGTTCTGCTTGGGGATTAGTCCCAAACTACTAAGAGATTAAACCTTTCCCCATTCTCAAGGCAACTCCTATCTCTTTTTCAGGAAAGGTTGCAATCTGGCAGCATAAAATAATAAAGGATGATGGAGGGGATGGTAGACTGCTGTTGTCACCTATTTTCTACTCCTTAGTGTTCTCCTCTCTCCAGGAGAACTGAGGGTTCGGGAGCTGCCATTTCCTTCCACCTCTCCAAGGGACTGTGGTAACACATAGCCATGCCTCAAATGCCAGAGGGAAACACAACTGGCCAGAGAGAACTTATGTCCCCACTGAAACTTCTAAGGAAGGAGCTTGGAAGACCAGATAGACGAAGGGCCTCAAGGTGGCTGCTGCAGCTGCTTTGAGTGATGGATGAGAAGCAGGGCTGAGGGAAAGGCAGCTCTTATCACAAAACATAGAGCCCTGCAGCTGGTATGGGCACTGCGAAGCCGAAGCCTTTGTCTTAGGAGCAGCAGTGCTGGCTGCAGGAAGAGTTCAAAGGGACTCGAAGAAAAGCCTGCCTCATCCCGGGGACAACAGGTAGAGATGATGAACAGATCCCTCACCAGGCTGTCTGCAGGGCCCTGGCTACCTGACTGCTCTCCTCCATGATCCGGTGAAGTAGAAACTGTGGTAGATTGGCACTTTCACCCCCCATCAGCTGTATTCACTGAGGAGAGAAAAATACTGATGAGGATTTGTTTATCAAAAGACCATCAGCTAAGGATTTTCGATGTCATTTTTAAGACAAAAGGAAGAAGGCAAGCAAAAGCAACATGGGAATTATGGTAATTTCTGTACCCACTGCACGCATGGAGGTTTGTGTTGGGCCACACTGCATATATATTCAGCTTCACTTGGCAAATACATTTTTATGAGCTAAAATCTTCAACTGCATTACAAACACACGGTTCATTGCGGTATAGCTGCATGTTTGACTGGAACTGGGATGAAAGGAACAGAAGAGTTGTAAGAACAGAAGCAAAGAGAGAAACAGCCCGAGGGGCTCAGCAAGCAGGGTTTTATTGCACTAAGGGACTAGTGATGTGTGTATAAGACATAGTTCTTTGCCTGAGGAAATTAAGACAGAAAACAGAATGTGCATAAGCAATACAGGCAGCTAAAATAGTAGGTGTTTCAGTCAGTTCCAACTTCTGTTTGAATTATCTTTCAATAATTAAGATTTACAACAGGTTTTAACTTTCACACACAGATTCCTAAACACAGCAAAAGCAGGTTGAAGTTAATGATGAAGAAATGGAGCATGGAGGGTCACCTTATTTTTTTTTTTTTGTTCCTGACAAAAACATTCACCTTTGTCTGAGTCAGTGTTAAATCCAATCCCTTTTAAATGACTCGCCTGCCCTTCAGCCGGGTAGACAGGCAGGGTGAAGGGGAGGGAAGGGAATGTGGCAGCAGGGAGAGGCTGACTGGGTACTGTTGGGGCAGCAGGATGTGCAAGGAGCAGAGCAACAGAATGCAGCTCAGAGCAGAAGAGGTAACGAGTTGTCTTAAGCCACTGTGGTATTTCAGAAAGCCTTTGCAGAGATACAAGGCTGTTTTCATTTTCTTGTTGGTACCTTTTTTTTTTTTTTAGAGGAACTAATCTGCTTGCTTATAATATGTTCTGAATCAAGAACACAGATTTTCATTGCCAACCAATTGCACGCAAGCAGAGCTGTATCAACTGTCATCTTTTTTTGTCTTGTTATTTGTCCGTATGGAAGATTCAGCAGCTCCAAGGCACACTGTTTCTGAAATTACCCTGGGGACAGAAAGTCAGGGTGATGGGATTGGCTGACCTGGAGACAACTTCAGCATGCAGCAACATCAGAAACTCCCCAAATTCACAGGCAGGGGCTGGAGCCCTGAGCTCCTTGAGGCAAGTGCAGGGAGGATGAAACAACTGTGGTGTGTAAACACATCCAAACCCTCAATAACTCCCTCATGACTAAAACTCAAGCTCACACACAATGCACTGGGAACAGTTTGGCTTTTGCCAAGACCCAAACAGAAATAGCTGTAACATTCAGATTTCCTGACAGTCTCTTCACCCCACTGATTCTGGCACACACAGTGTCCAGGAAGGATGGAGAAAAGCTGTAAGCAAAAGGAAAGGGTGGCAGAAAACACTATGTTTTCAGCAGGCTGGCTGCTAACAGCTGCATTTGTGAGGTGACTGGAAGGGCAACATCGAGCTTTGGGGAATAAAAAACCTTTAAAGTCTCTTCAGGTCACAGAGCAGAGATGTGGAGGAAGCCTCATCCTTTCCAGGCATGACTCCTAAGCAAAAGTTTTGAGGCACTGGGATGTGCTGATCTATCTCCATGAGAGTCTCTTCCATGGGCAGTGAGTGCATTTTCCAACTATCCATCACATAACCCAGCAAAACCAGCCAAGTGAGGACATGCACCCTGACTCCAATCACACAGGGACAAAAATGAGAGCCAGAAAAACAACTCCAGCTGGCATTTTTTTTGCATCCCCTACATGCTCCCCAGGAATGTTAAATCATGTTGGCTCAGGCCAGTGATAGGAACAAGTAATCTTCCTACCACACCCCCACAGGCCAGCAGCATATATGGGAGAGCAAGCTGCATCTTCTCTCCTGACCATGCTGACAAAGGTGTCAGAGCAGCAATGATGCTATCACCCTGACAGCAACCGTAGGTGGGAAAAGCACAAAGAGCCGTTGCTCTTCTACATTCCTCTGGGGAGGGAAGAATTAGAAACCGAAGGCAGAAAGATTTTTCTTCTGTAATTTGCACAAATTTGATGTGTAAAACCAGTGAGCTGGAATAATGAACACAGAGAATGACCTCTGTCACTTTTGTGCTGGTGATGGTGCCCATGGCAGCTTGGAGATGCTGCTCAGGGCTGGTTTTCTGCAGCAAGGATGCAGTGTTATTGCTTTGATGTTAATAATGAAATTTCACTATTTGAAAGTAAAAATTCCAGAAACTCAGAGGGGAAAATTGGGGGGTTAAAACCTATCACACTTTGTGTACTGGACATACAGCGACTGTATGTTGTTTTGTTTTTTTTTTACTTTACTTCAAAGGATAAGCACATTCTGGTTGGCCTTGTGGAGAATCCTACTTAAGATTCACTGCTGGCTACATAATCTGGTCACCTGCACACATCCACTAGTGATAGTGCAGGTGCTGTGAACCTGGAAAGGCATCCTTCTGAAAGATACTGTTTACCGAGTACAGCTGACACTGACCAAGTGAAGACAGTAATCGCATCTAGGATCAGCCAACTGAAATGATACCTGTAACTCCCAGGCTCAGAGATGACTTTGGTACCTAACAATGTCTCAAAACATTGTGGGACTAAAGAAGAAAACACAAGTGAATGCTGAGCAGATAATTCCCATGTAGAGCACTCCATGCCACTGGAAATCTGAGAATCTGGGCACCAGACTAGGGTGACTTCAACACTGCTGAAAAGGCAGAGGAATCAGTATTCAAAAAGGCCTGCAGGTTTGCAAGGACAGTGACGGCCACATACAAGCCCTGATATCAATACTTAACCTTTTCTGCTGCCTATCATACTTCCATCTGTGGCCAGCAGGGCGAGGGAGGGGATCCTGCCCCTCTGCTCTGCGCTGTGACACCTCACCTGGAGCACTGCGTCCACAGCTGGAGTGCTCAGCACAGGAGAGACGGGGGCCTGTTGGAGAGCGTCCGGAGGAGGGCCACACAAATGGTCAGGGATGGAGCAGCTCCCTGCGAGGACGGGCTGAGAGAGCTGGGGCTGTGCAGCCTGGAGAACGGAAGGCTGGGGGAGGCCTGAGGGCTGCCTGTCTGTATCTAATGGGGAGCTCAATGAGAGATGGGGACAGACTCTTTTGCAGGTCTGCTGCAACAGAAGAAAAGGAAACAGTTCCTAATTAAGAGAGGAGATTTAGCCTAGTTATAAAGACAAGTTTTTTTTTACAATAGGAGTATTGAAATCAGTGGTAGATGCCCCATTGCTGGAGACTTTCAAGGTCAGGCTGGACCTGGCTCTAAGCACCTGATTGACCTGTAGCAGATGGACAAGATGACCTTTAAAGGTCCCTTCCAATTCAAACTATTCTGTGATTCTATAATATCTTCCACAGACTGCAGCCCAGAGTGCTCATATTGCCAACAACTTGTTTGTTAACCACTGCTAAGGCCCCTCTTGACCGCTTACTACATGATGAGTACTCAGGAAGCGTAAGTGAATAATCTGTTGAAGTAAAGGACCACAAAAAATGTCCTCAAGAACCTTTATTTTTAGATTATTTTTCTCCTTTTTTTTTTTCCCAGTTCTGTGATTCTTCTGGATAACAGAGCTGTTCTTTGAGGTCTGGCAAGGTTTTCTAATTTGTTAGGAAAGTTTTCTGCATTAGAAAAGTTTTAGCGTTATCCTGTAACCTTGTTAGATACCAAAATCAGCTTTTCTAAGAATCTCTTTGTTCCAAAAACTCCAAGATCATGAAAGAGAATTTCTTTCTTCTGGGCTATAAGCAATACATAGCAGTTTGCTCCAGACCAGCATTCATTTTCTCCCAGGGGATCCTCTGCACCTCTAACAGTTTTGAACACCTGCCCACTGCCTCCACTCTTGTCCTAAATTCCTCTAAGAAGATCAAAGCAGTGTTTTTCAAGTTATTAAAATAACAGACGTCATTCTTCAGGATGTTTTAACTTTCTCTGCTTAAAAAACGTTCCTCTGTCCAGTGGAAAAAATGCATAGGATGTTCCCTTAAAAACCAAAATTACAGCAGACAAAAATCTCCCTGCCAAGTCAATACCAACCTGCCTTCCCAAAAGCTGCCTTTGACATCACTAGTGCCAAGAAGAATCCAAATTGGTCTAAGAAATTGCTTGTTTGCCAGCTGTACTGCACCTCACATGAACACCCTGCCAACCATTTTGAACTTGTGTCTGCTTTGTAATGTTTCACTGTGAGACTTTGAGAACACCCTTGTTCTGCTAGGACTAGTTAGTGCAGGAAGTCAGCTGCTTGCTGGTATTAAAAGATCACTTGACATTGAAAAACATGAATAAAATGCATGTCAGGAGACACATTTGTGAAAGAACAAACTACTGTGTGTGCTGGAGTCAGTAAGAGATAAAAGCAAAGGAAAAAATTAATGCAGCCACTTTACAATTCAGGAAGTTTTGTGGGTTAAAGAGGAAGAACAGAGAGCAAGACTTACAATTTAAAAAGAAAAACATCTGTAAGAGTGAAAATGAAGTAGCAATTGGGTATCTCCTGTCTACCAGTGGATCTAGTGTTTATGGAAGAAGACTGCTCTGAGCCAGTGCACTCAAGTTGTCTAAATCAACCTCTGCAAATTTTACCAGGTTTGTGCTCAGAGAATAACTAGGTAGGACTTCAAATAGGCTTCTTCAGTAGTGGTTAGAAAGTATCTGACATTTGAAAAAACAACCGCAGGTCAAATTAGGAAAGGGATCATAGGATACTTCAAGTTGGAAGGCACCCCAGGAGGTTTCTAGCCCAGTATCTTGCTCGAAGCAGGATGACCAATTATACTGGGGTGGAGCTTTACTCAGTCAGGTTTTGAAAACCTCCATGGACGGAGATGACACAACCTCCCTGGGAAAAACATTACAGTGCTCGACTCTTCTTGCAGTGAAAAATCACGGTGAGAAAGAAAATGATGGAAATGAAGTACCCACAAAACACTTCAGGCAATCTATTGACAACTTGGACATGTTGGTATCACTCTTCAGTAGAGCTGAGGATGTTTCTTACGAGTCTTTCCACTCCTCTCACAGCTCTCCAGGTTATCTTGGTCATCCCCCATTTAATGGTCATGGCCAGGCAAATTCAGACAGCTGGCACAGTCTTTCCTCTCTCTATTTCTGCCTTTACTGTTTCTCTCTCTACCTTGCCCTGAAGCAGAGAAGGGTATTGTCTTGTTCTGTGTCAGGTGAATGTCCTGCCATTCAGACTGCCAGGTGTTTGGGCAGGGAAGTCTGTCCTCAGAGAGGCTTCCATTCACCTCATCAATTAGATAAGCCCACAGCATCTTTAATGTGGCCATGACACCACTTCCTAAGGAAGTTATTGTTGGGTTGCCTTGAACTTTTAACTGTAGACACAAAGAATATGTTGTCAACAAAGAACACAAGATCACTCCTCCTTGTTTTGCTGATCACCCCCTTTCAGTGAAGGGTAACAAACACTTTAAAAAGCCAAATCTAGGGCTATCCTGTACCAGAGCTCTTCTGCACATTAACAGAACTGAGCTGTGTGAGCTGGGAGGTACTAGTAACATCTGCCTGCACTGAAATATCTACACCAAGGTTTTGTTTACACAGTTTGCAATTGCTTTATGCCCCATCCCAGAGATTAGAGGCTGAGTGAAGACACATTTCAGCCTGGCAGTTAAAGCATTCAGGCAGAGAAAGGAATCAAACTTGAATCTTCCATGTTCTGAGTGGAAGTCAGTACTAGCAGCTAACAAAGGCACAGCTATGTTGTGACTTAAACCTTCCAATTTTTTATAGCTAAAATCACCTTGTAAATTAGACCACGGTTTGTGAATACTTTTGGAATGAACAAGAACACATTCTTCTAGCCAACATAAAGAAAGTGCTGGGGTTTACTAAAGACTTTGCCTGAGATATTTGTTTTTTCTTTAAAGATTTTAAACAAAACCTGAAACTCCTAATTTTAAGGAGTGGATGCTGTTCATGCATCCATGCACCCATGCTTGACAGCATCATTTTAAGAATTAAATATGCTAGCCTTGTTCAGGATCTATTTTTAACACCCTGTCATTTAATATGTCAAGCACTGCTTCTCAGATCAACTGATACAAAGTACAATTGTCTCACTTATATTCTTCTTTTCTTCTCCCACATTGCTAGTCCTGCAACTAAGATTTAAAATAAATCAGAGCAAATTGTTCCTTTTTGACAACCGTCTCTTACTTCTGGGCTGGGTAGTGGATGCAGATCAAGAAGGGCTGCTTTCTGGTGTGATGTTTTCTGAGAGCTGTACTGCAGTGCAGGAGCTGCCAGCAGCCTGCAGATCCAGAACACCTGGTGCCATTAAACTTTTTTCTCCTAGCTAGCTCACAGTTTATTCGTGGCTGAAAGCACTTTTAAGTTCACAAACTTCAGAGCTGTATGGGAGAACTGCATCATTCCTCCTAGAGGCATCAATGCCTGCTGACTTGATTACAGCAATTTCATAGCAGGGAGCAAAAAAAAGAGGGGGTGTATGTAGGTTGTCTGGAAAAAGCAGGGATTGCCTAGCATTTAAATCAGAAGGTAGAAAAAATCAGAGTTACAGCAAACTTAACATGACGGCTTCATGTTTACAGTAGAATTGTCTTAAAACTGTAGATTTATTTTATGGTACTATAAACAGTGGTACTTTACAAGACAGGACTGGAATAGCTACACATCCAGAAGCTTAGGCATAATCAATTCCCAAAGTAAGAAGTGTGGGGGAAAAAAGGCACAGAGTAAAGTACTGGAGGAATATAGGGGGGAAAGAAAAGATTCAGTCAGAGCGCAAGGGACACAAAAAGGAAGGCAGGATTTGGGGAGAGGCAAAGGCTGGACTGCATGGATTTAAAAGGTGAGGATGAGTGGTTTCACTGTTGAGGAAAGCAGGAAGAAGCATGGAGAGGAGCAGTTAGCATGGTGGAGCGGAGAGGAGACCACCGTTAGGACCATGCCAAGGGTGGAGGTGGGAGGTTACAAAGGAAAAGTTGGAGATGGCTCTTTAAGTAAATCTATGAAGAGCTAGAGCTACTTGCCAAATTGCACCTGATTACCTCTTCTCATCTCCTGATCAGATCCGGAGAAAGGAACAAAAAGGTTGTTTATGGAGAAAGCTATTTTTTTAAGATGACTTTAGGAAGAGGGTTTGGGGAGTGCTTATATATTTTAAAAATGAAGAAATTCTGTTTTTCCTTCTGGAAGGAGTTTCACAAAGGAGACTATGACTGTTTTGCACAGTACCAGACTGCAGTGTATAATTTCCATAAATGATGCAATAAATGCCTACTCTCAGCACAAGCTATTCAGCCATGATTCAGGCAGTAATTAAAGCTCTTTGAAGGACAGCTATGTTTAACAACTGGAGAAATGGGATCAGACTGTCCAATTACTGTGACTTTACAACTTTTAAAATAAAATCTTATCTCTGTAAGTATGAGGCATCTCAAAAACAGCTTTATTTTCTTTCAGAGAGACCTGCTTTACAGAGAATAGCTCTCAAGTGGTACAGGAGAAGAGCTGTGCCAAAAGCTTAAGGTTTGAAAGAAGAAGAGGTGCCAGAGGGTCCTCCACATGCAACAGAGCAAAAAGGCTGCAAGTGGTATGGCCTGTGGTCATTCCTGAAGAGACCATCCCTTCACTGCTTCCAGAAGTGAAGTCAGGGAACAGGCAAAGATCCCGCATAGTCCCAGCCAGGCTTGCAAGATCCCAAAGCCTCATGACACAACTGGCCTACCACCTGCACAGTAGCTTTGTTCCTATTTCTACAAGTTCTCCATAAAGCAGCAGTGCTGGTATAAGAAGCTGATGCCACTGGTTGCTAGATTTAAAGCCAAGAATGACTGTCCCCAGGTTCAGGGCTTTAGGCTCCCTGGATCTTCCTCTCTTCATGCTCAGTTGAAGTCTCGCTTCCAAGACCACCAGAATCTCCTGACCTGAATAGGACTCTGCTATTGCCAGGACACATTATATTGATGACATCCTGTTTTCCTGTTGTGGCAAACTAAAGTTTGCACGTTTGCCTGAGCTATGAGTGATCCCTTTAAAAGCTCAGAGAAATGACAAGGAGTTTTCAGGATCCTGAAAGCATCCTCTGGACATAAGGATAGCAGTTAAAGAACAAGGGTTGCACTGAACTCTTATATAGCACAAATCCCTTCCCTTTGAGAAAGTGTGTGTTGCTTCTACTTGATAGAGCCCTCATCTGCTGACAGAGCATTTTAGCCCAACACCCAACAAGCAGTCAGTAACCTTTCCTGGTTAAAAGCTGAGCGAGCAGCACAGAAAAGACAAAGGGAGAGCCCACATCACTGAACAGTCAGAATAAATTCAATTAACTGTCAGGTACATGCTTAAGGCTCATCATTAATTAATCAAACAGAAAAAAAACCTGCATCATCCCATCTTGTCTGTGGATGCTGTGGCTGTGCTAGCTTTCCTTGACTACTACACAGAAACTCATCTACGTATGGAGGTATTAGAAGGAACAGTCACAAATGGGGAAGTACTCCTCACAGTGGGCCAGAGTAGCAAATGGAAACCTATACTATACTATATATTATACTACTATAATACCCAGTATTATTTTTGGCAAAGGTGCCAGCACTGGAGTAGGCAGCCTTGTCAGCTCAGCTGACATCAGGAAAAAAGTGCAAATCACTTTTAAAGCCAGGTCTTCATTTGCTTCATAGAAAGGTGAGATAAGAGCAATATGTACTGTGAAATGAGACCTCTGAACAGACCAGGGTCTTATTATTGCTGTGGTGCTGCCTGTTGTGGTCAGGTTTTGCCAGACAGGGTAGTTTTTATTCTAATAATTTCTTCAATTACCGTGTTTTTTTCTCCTTCTATCAGACACTTTCTGTAATTTCCTTAATTAGTTTACCTCACAAGCTACTGCTAGTGAAATAAGCAGGACATGATGTGAACTGCCTCTTATATTTGTGACACATTACAGTGGGTCAGAGCAGTACAAAAAAGAGAACCTGCAATTTGCAGTTCTGGCTTCTGCTTCAAGCACAAAATCCCCACCCAGATACTTTTGCAAATTTTGATTGCAAAGTGAAATAACTGCATAGAAGTACTTCTTCAAGATTAGCTTACCAAATGTCCATAGGCACCATAAAAATTCAGAGACCAAAGTGTTCACAGAAATTATTACCCATCAAAATAACTCACAGCCTCCTCCTTTTTGATTTTTTATCTGAAGACACATTAGTTGAGACTGCTGTGTGCAATACAAGATGTGGGTGGGTGCACATCTGAGCTCATGAGGCACATGGTACCCAGGGATTTGTCATAGGAGAGGCACACATACGATAGCAGAGGGCTGGGAAGGCCAGTAAAACCATGGGGGGCTGGCAGAGCAAATTGAACAGACTGCAGTGACAGAAAGACTAGGACTGTTAAGTGTAAATAATACCACGTCATGCACATATTTATTTCTCCATGCTACGCTCCTGACCTTTGCTGACTGGTACCTTCCCTACCTTCATCTCACTCACCTGCACGCACCCTCCTGCCCAGAGATCTCCACTGAACCCCACTGAGTTTCTCTTCTGCAATTTCTCATAATGGATTTACTAATTACTGGAGCTGGTGTCAGCTACCGCATCTCATGCACCCCATCAATCTTGCCCCTCTATTTCTCCTCTAACTAATCTGCAATAACATGCCTGTCACAACTATTTTCCTGCCCTCATATTTGCTGCTCTGTCTGCAGACAGCCTTACTACCCTTAATGTGATGCAGCTGTTCACCCTCTCATCCCTTCTGAAAAAGCCTTGAGATATCCTGCAGGAAGGATGTTGCAATAAATCTGCATATGCAATTTCACTTACAAATGGAAAGAGTAATATCACACAAAATAATGTTTAAATAAATTCCCCTCCATCCCAGGAGACCTCCAAGTGGTAGGCTATGCTTCTGTGTTCATGAAGGAAATCAGTAGCACTGCTATACTGTCACTGCTCTCTGGCTTCCACATTATTCATCCCCCTCCCTACAAAGTACAGACTATGTTCAAGGAAATAGGTGCTCCCAAGGAAGGAAAAATGTTTTGTGCACTTGAAGTAATCGTGTCATTTCAGGTCAGCATGCAAACAGTTATGTACATGTAAATCTGCAGTTTCGTCAATACAGCCAGAACCTCGGGACCCAGCTAAAGAGTTACAGCTTTTTTTTAATGTTTCCCTAATTTACCTACAGAGCTCCTTCCCAGAAACAACAGCTGCTGTACCTAATTAACATTAATCACCTTGTTACAGAAGAGCAACTGGGAATAGTACAGTACTTGGGGTACTGACAAAAGGATACACTAATGGCATTGATTTGTCCAGTCCACTACGAACTTCCCTTATTATTCTGCTTTCTGCATGAAACATTTAGAAGTCACAAGCTGTGAAGCAGACTGGGAAGAGATAACGTAGAAAAGGAGCCAAGGTTTCATGCAGGTACTGAGCCATTCAGACTGCAGAAGCAGCTTTATATCCGATCCATTTGGGACAGCATCTTCCACTACCACTTTTTCATCTTCAGCTGTGGCAAATGCAGCTCTCAAAGGAGGTCTCTGAGGGAGGCATCCTTTTAAGCAGCATTGGGACAAATTACTCCACTGTGTGCCTCGTGGCTCTTCAACAGAGCTGCTTTAAAACAAGCTCTGAATTTCCACACAACTGTAAGAAAGTGGTTAAATAACTATACAAATTGAAAGATCAGTTTCAGGAGCAACATGGAGAGTTCAAGGTAGCCTGTCCTTTACAGGGATGAGAGATCATCTGTAAAGTTTCAACCAGAAATGCACCAATTTTGTTATGTTGAACCCTGAGGGCTTTGCAGTTCTCAACTCATTAGCTGATATTCCCAGTCTTCCTCCTCCCTGACAGTACAGCAATTTACTATCTGCCATGAATGTGCAGCAGCAAGCTGGAAGGCAGGAGACAATGCCACAGCTTGTGCCGTCATTCTCTGGCCCCCAAAGGACTATTTCCTCAGTTCACCCTAGACTCTACAAAGATGGGGCCCTGCCATAAATTAGATTCTCAGTTTTCTACAAGTCAACCACACGTATAACATGCTATATATCCCTGGGACAAGTTTTCTGTTTCTGCTTGCCAGAGTTGCTTGCTGTAAGTGAACACACAAGTTACCTGTTTGTGGTTTGGGACACACTTGTTATAAACAGGAATTAATCCAATAGCACAAGTAAAGTAAATTTGGTGTTTGGAAATGGACACACGTAAGTGGTATCCCTGTGCAGAATCCCTGTCCCCAGCTACATACTGTGGAAGCCAGTAATAAATGAAATCTTCTTGCTGCCAATAGGTAAAACCTTAGGATGTTTGTACCCAGAGAAGTCCAGGGATGGAGTGATGAGCAACAGTAGAGATGAAGCATGTTTCCTCAGGACATGGTTTTACACTGCTACTGCCCATGTCTTCACATACCATGCTCCAGCTCTGGGTACCAATGAGTCCCCTTTTACCAATCAACAGCAAGCCCCTCAGCTTTAGCAAAATCAGTAACAGTCTCCTGTAAAACTCAAGGATAATCCCTCTCATCTAACATGGAGAGATGAGATTGATAGAGAAACAGACAAAAAAGCATCAGTGGTTTAACTGGGGAACTCTTCGCTCTTTGGAGAGTGAGCACTATGGTTATACATCAGAGAACAGCTTTTTCTACTACCATGACCTCATGCTGAGCCATCTGCATGGCTCAGGCTCCACTGGGGCTGCTCAGCTGCTCTCATCTCCCTCTTGTCACACAGAAAACCAAAAGGCCAAACTGGGCTGACACAAGAAGCTTTTACACTTGCTGTAGCATCCAGGCTTCAGGCCTGCAAAGCTTCCTTTCCTGCAGTATTTGGATGGAAGCTGACCTGCTCTGAATATCAACTGTGCAATGTCTTTTGGAGAAAAAAGCAACGTCAATGCTACTGGCTGGAGAAGAGTGTTCGTAGCGTATTAATTCATGAATCAGCTTTCCTCTGTTAGGGCTAGGACAGCTTCCTTCCTCTTGAAGAAAGGGAAGCTTCTGTTCAGGTTGATAGACTATAAAAGAGTGAAAGCAGCTTACATGAAAGGCAGCTTTGTGCCACCTGCTTCCCCTTGTGGGGATGTCTAGTATCAGACACTGTGGTTTTTGGTACTGTGATAAATAACAGTATGTGATCTAAACTGGGAGGGGAACAAAACCATAGCTAGGAGAGTGGGAAAATTATCTGCCACATCTGCAATTCTGGTCATTTTTTACAATAACTTTGGTATAGAAAATCTAAAATAAAACCCACAAATATTTTCAAACAGGCATTATCAACTGGGTTTCCTCTTGATCATTTGATAGACAATCTCATGTGCAAGTAGTTCACTGAGTCTTAAGGTGAGATCCAGCTTGCCCAGATTAGACTCTCACTTGTCATGCGTATTTAGGCATTGCTCACCACACTGAGCAAACTCCCAAGAGAACTGCCATATTTCTCTACCTAGTTCAAAGAAAGAAGGTTCTTGCAGCTATCAGAGCCCTCCCCAAATACCACCTTTCCCCATTAACTGAATGGGAACTTTACACTCAAGCAGTTAAGAGACTGATCCAGAACCTATCTAAAATAAAGATGGCAAGGAAGTGCTGACACTGAGTGCTCTGCATCCCTGATGGGTGTCTAGAGGAAACAGCCTGCAGAGGATAATCTGAAGGTCAAACAGCTGTGGAGAAAGGTAGTGACTGAACACACCATTTGAGCCTCATCTGAATCTGGCCTGGAGAGCATGCACTTTTAACAAACAAAGGAGATTTAACCTTTTTCAAGAACCAGCATCCACGGAGAGCCTCTCCAATTTTCCACCAAACAATCAAAACTCCCTAATGGCAGCCTGATTTTCAATACCTGTCATCAGCCCTTGTCATTTTATTTGCGTGAAGCCTGTTACAGACATCTCCCTCCAGTCCACTAAGAGCACAGCCATGTATCACACCTAGAGCACTGGAGTTTTCCTTCTCTCTGCAATGGCTGAGATCATAAAAAGCCACCATGGAAGCTAGCCTGCATACATGTCATGGCTACTGAGTAAGTAAAGGAAACAAGTCTCAGAGGGACAAAGCCTGCTATGAGTAACTCTGTCTGTCTGCCACTCTCTTATATGTTCAACTGCAGACAGGGATGTGGGAGATTTACTATCACACTCCCAGGATGTGCTGATGGAGATGCCACTGCTGCAGTCCCTCATCAGCACTGTAGCCTGTGCTGCAACCAATTACCACACTGCTTATTTTGTTTTAATACAAAGTGATACACTGACTGCTAGGTAAATCAGACAGACTGTCTAGACGGGGATTTTAGGGCAAAAAAGTGAAATTAAAAATGCAAAATAGAAAAGCAGATGGTATAAGCTTCATTAAAATAGTATGTCATATCTTGATATCTCATGGGGATCTGCTGCTTTCCAGTGGGTATGGAGCCCCCGAGATTTACACTTGGGGATTATTCTATTCCTCCCTCTCTCCTTATCACAACTCTCTTCTGTCTTCAAAAGGCTTGTGGTATGCGCTCCATCTGGACATGCCTCCTAATAAGGATGTGCTGGAGACATCTCCTAAGCACTAATGGGCACCCAGCCCCCCACAGTGCTGTCGGGAGCCTCCACGTCAAGTAATTTGCAAGCAAGAAGCAGGCCAAGTCCTGAAGTCTCGAAAGATAGACAAAGCAGGAGGGCTAGGAAAGTAAGAAATACATAATTAATACGGACGTAATACATGATGAATTACACAAACCGGATATTATTTCCCCTTGATGTGAAGTTCTCTTTTCAGATATGGTACCAGAAACACCCTAAATGTCTTCCTGCTCCATTTACAAATGAGGTATAATATTGAAGAAATCAATAAAAACAAAAGCCACCTGTGAAAATTTTCCTATGTCTAACTGACCCCCAAAGAAATGTGTGGCAATGAAATCTATTTACTAATACAGCAGAAAAACAACCACAGCAGCAGGAATTTGCAGCAAAGCATGCTTTTTCTGTCACACTTTAATCACTGTGGGCTCTGGAAGTAAAACTGGCATTCATGTTGGGTTGGTATTTAATTGAGCTCATTTGAACCATGCTTCCAATAAGCACATATGACAGGTTTATATATAAATCTTCACAGAGTATAAAATGACATTTATTAACCTTCCATCAGAGCATTTGACATTTGAACAATTGATTCTGATTTAACACTGAAAAGTGTTAAATCCATATGGAAAACTTGCAATAGGATTAAAACCCTAGTCACTACCATCCCCAACAATAGCTCTGCCAGGTAAGCTACTAAATATTTACTACCTTAACTTTGCCTGGGCTTAGAGGATTAAAAACCAATCAAAATCCTGATGAGTTTAATGTAGAAAAGGCTAAAGATTGAGTTAGAAGAAAAAGAGCCAAAGCAGGGAGATGTGAGCCATTAAAGTGCTTGCAAACTGCAAAGGTCGGGCATATTTTAAGAATGACAGCATTGGGAGCTAATGTGGATTAAAGGCATATTACACTGGATGTAGACAATACCATCAGTCTCATTTTGCCCCAGGTAACCTTGCACTCATCAGAGTATGGCTAAGGACAGAAAGCCAATCCAAATACCATTAAATATGTGTTCACCTAATTAAAGAGGCACACTGTATCCACAGGCGGAGAGAGTTTTCTGAGCAGACTTTTCTCAGGAGCCCAGGCAGGAACATGCTCATCAGCTCTGCCAGACAATTCCTGCTAAGCAGTTAGATTTCACACACAGTGTGGTCAGCGCTGAATATTCACTGGTCAGAGTACCAGCAGGTCATGGAGGCAGCAATCCTCTGCAACACTGAAAGCTCTCACATAATACAAGTTCTGGGAGTTTCCTCTTTCTGTTATTCCAAGAAGAAACCAAGTGAAGCTATTCTTACTTTCATGGTTAAGCATGCTTTAGTTTTCAGATGCAGCACAGCCTTCACAACTTAACACTAACTTTTCCAGTGCTGATACCATCTGCATCAACTATTTTTTTGTTTCTCAATTTACTCCCTAGAACATTTATAAAAGACAAGCAGTTCTTTCTTTCTGTCCTGGTCTTAATAGGTTCCATATGCCAAATTCTTTTAGCTTTTTCTTATATGACAGCCTTTCCAGATCCCTCGTCTTATGTAGTTCTTATCTACACCCAGCCCATCCTGTTATTCTTGCTTGTAACTGAGACTGTTTTACAGCACTTCATATATCTTACACATGTATACATTGCTACACCTTTATCTACTGGAAAAAATGGATTCATACTCTTCTAATACCTACCTTTGCCGCTTTGCTAGTGGCTAATAGCATTAATCAGTGGCCAAACAGAACACAATTTCTTACATGGTAAAGCAAAAAATTCTAACAGAAGAATTAATCGTTCTGCTGTATCAGTGTTTTGAAAAAAACTGGTTAATGCTGCAGAAGTATGACTATTCCATGTATTAGTCCATTTTAATAATTCCTTGTCTTGCAATGATGCCATACTTTCTTATTTACTTCCAGTTGGTAAATTCCAGTGTACAGCACATTGCATTTCTCCTGGCATGTTTTTCATATTTCTATTACTGCAGTTTTCCTTTTCCTCTGTGATGTTTCCGAGACTTTGTTGTACCGATGTCTCCCAGCTTTCTGAGCAAACTCCTGGTTTATGTGCCCTTGTCATTAATTACTTAGAAATGAAATGATTGTTGAAAGAAGTTCATTAACTATCTCTTTTTCTTCTGATACCTTCTCCTTCAACAGTACCTGATGAATAATGAATTTCTACAGTTCTCAATTCACTGACTTTGTTCAAGCACAAGTTTATAAAACTGAAGTTAGTTACAGATCTATTTTGAATTACCTTTACATTTGATTTCCATGAATAGAACGTGTTATCTCTGAATCCAAATCTATTTCTGACAATCAGATCTTCTATAACGGCTTCATACATTACCAAGTCTAAAACAGCACAATTTTCTGTGACATTAGCAGATCTCTGGAGTATACTTTTATTGCCTATAAATGCAAGAGTGTCTCAGACCTACAAATAATAGTATTAATTGCTCTCCAACCTGATACCTGATATTAAATTATCCAAAACAAATATCGCAGTAGTAATTATCTCTCAATACAGAATTATCTCAACAATACAGAATCCTTCTAGCAAGGAAAAAGGATCCTGGAGGCATACAGCATGCTGGCAGTGATCATCTTTTACCAAACTGTGATCTGAACTCCCATTATCACATACTGCTGTTTTTTGCCTTTTCCTAAAAAGCAGCTGCCATTTTTGGAGTATTCCTGAAGGCTACTGCAGGACAGATATGCTATCCCAATACACTTTTTCATATTCTCTATGAATACTTCAACATCTTCCACTTTGCTACATTACCTTGCTGTATTTGTACATTCAATTTTCTGTCTTCTCCTCTGTAGTCACTCAGTCAGCAAAGTCATTATTCAGCTACTTTATTTTTCTTTGCTGTCTGTATACCTACTTATGAAACCCCTTTATGCATTACCATGACCATTTTGTCCAACTATTCAATTTCCCATATACTTCACTGGAGCTCTGAGACTCTACAAATGCTAACGAGGCTTTTCCTGCTGCTTCTTTAAGACTCCACTTACCAATGAGGCCAACACCATTGTTTGCAGCAGTAGGTCCTTGGGTAAAACCTATTTACTTAACAAAATCTCTTCATAACTGTATAAAAATATGCACCTTTGAGGAAATTTTCTAGGCTTAGATTACCTTTAAAAAAAAAAAATCTGAGCAAAAAGCATACCAATCCTCTGACCTGTCCTTCGTCAGGATCTTGAATCTCTATGGCATAATATTAAGGCTTTGGAAACAAGATGGCCATGTGTGGACTGCTGTCCTCTTGTAAGAATTAGTCTGGTAAGGAAGTAATGTATTGTGCTAATACATGGTACTGCTTCCAGAACTTCAGAAATAGCACAGTGAACTACTACAAATCTGAAATTCCTCCATCTCACAATAGCACAGCTCTGTCTTGTTCTGATAATGGTCCAAGTGTCTGATCCTTTCCCTTTTGTTTGTAGTCATGTTTTCTTTTTATAACCTCTCTATATTCATCTTTTTTTTTTTTTTTTTCTGGCCAATTTGATAAAATTCTTTAGGTTTGAAAAATTACAGCTTCTTTTCAAAGATTTCTACCACATCCCAAGACAGAAAGTCCTTGAATGTTTATAGATCAGTTCCCTGAGCAGTAGAATCATACTGATAAACTACTCTGTGAGTTTTCTGAGCTGATCTGGCATGTTCAGCTGACGATTCTCACTCATGCTTATGAGTGGAGATCTGTAAATGATCTCATTAGTACACCACTGCATTTCAGACTTTGGATTAAACCTTTTCACCCTCCAACAGCAAAGACTCACCTAATTTCACTTGGAGTGGAGACGGCTTATAGTTCATGGCTACAGTCTCTCCCTCTCTTGTATCACAATCTCTGTCCGAAATAGATGCAGCGGTTGGATCCTGTTGAGACAGAAAATGAAGCAAAACAGAATGATTTAGCTAAAGATTATGCAGTCACTTCTGGACTTCTAACTGATTGTTATACAAGTCCATTCCCACCTGTGTTCAGACAGAGCACAGTATATGCTGATGTTTTAAATGGCTGAAACCTAGGGGAGTATCACAGAGTGCTGGAAGTATGTTTAGGATGTTTGAAATACCTGTGGAAACACCGGGTTTCATGTGCTGGACAATACCAGACATACAATATGGAAGGTGAGTCACTAGTTCAAATTCTGACTAGCTTGGCAATAGTCCCAAGTCACTTTCATTTACACATTTACATTTTCAGCTGAGTTCAAAGTGAGCTGACCAACCTCATGATTAAAACTAAAAAACTCACTGCCAGCTGTGTGCTTGTCCAGCTCAGAAGGGGCTAACATTGAATAAGCAGCTGAGTTTAACCTCCAGGCTGTATTAAAGGACTAAAGAAGACTATGCTCACCATGTTGCACCTATTTTTGGCTAACCTGGAAGATTTCGGTATCTGTCAGCATAGCACACTTCACCGTCAACAGAATCCTCCCAAAACAAAAGCTCCAAAAACACAAAATCTACTTCATCACATCTACTTGCAGACAACCTAGCGCTGTACTCAGTGATACACTGCACCATGAGATTCATACAAAGAACCAAATCACACAACTTCAACACTGGTCAAAGAATCACAGAATACCGAGTGAGATGGGACCCGGCTGATTTACGCTGATGTTCTCGATGGCAGTGTGGAGCCGTGGAGGTGGATCTTACCCTAAGGGAAGGACTGATGGAGGAGGGACCCACTAAATGAGCTCTGTGCGGGCAGCGCGGCGCTGATTCCTGTGGTAGGAACGGGTTGTTGTTCCTGCGCCAGGTATCACAAACGGGGAACTGCTGAGAAGTAGAGCACAACCCACTTGTGTTCTGTAACCTGTCCTTGGGAACGGCTAGTTCCAAAAAGCAGAAATACCGTATATTTCACTCACATATTTTAGAAATATAGTTGTTCAGTTATGTGATTCTCACTTGTAAAACTGTGATAGCTGTGTTGTGGACTACAAAGCATGCTGTAAGGCTGTTCTGCGTGGACAAGAAGCCCTCAGCAAGACAAAGACTTATCAAACAGCCGAGAACCCAAGGTCTCCACACAAGGCCGGATTTTATTTTTATTTTTATACTTTAGAGCCTGCACTAGGATTCCTGTGTCCCCGCCCGGTCCGTAGTGCCTTCGCCCTGCGGGCCGGGGCCGCGCGGGCTGCAGCGCTGAGACAGCGTCGAAGGGCGGCGGGGAGCAGCGGGGCGGGAAGGCGGGGCGGGGAGGGAGCGCTGGGCAGCCCGCGACACGCAGCGGGATTTGCTGTTCTCGCGGTATTTGCGGCGGTGGCGTTCGCGGAGCTTTTCGCCGAGCACCGCCATGGTTGCCACGTGCTGCGGCTGCGGCTGCCGGCAGGGCCGCTGCGCACGGCTCCAGGTGCTTTGGAGGACTTCTGCCGCAAATTCCAAACCCTATGGGCCTAGCACTGCGCCTCCTGCTGCAGTTAGAATGTTTTAATTAGGCCTTTTTGTTGTTCTTCACAGCACAGGCCAGCTTCACCTCTGGGTGAGCTTCTGTCATACAAATTTTCATCCTACAGTGATGAACAGCATTGCTGCAGTCGTCCTGTGTCGTCCAGCGTCACTTCAGTGCCTGCATGCTTTTCACCCAAGCGGCACAAGAAGATGGCCAGCCAGCCAAGCCAGCCTCCTATTTTGCCTTGTTTGACTTTGAATGTTTGGAACTGCCTGTAGTTGTGGTCTGTAGAGGAGGTCCTACATAGCTTATCACTGGTGAGCCAGCTTTTGTCTCTTTCTCCCACTGAACCTTGTGGACTTCTCCTTCTTCAAACATAGGCCATAGGGCTCTCAGCCTCAGCACAGCCATGTTTTGGTCAGCATGGGACATTACTAGAATGGCATGACCATAGCTGCCTGCTGTTCTGGATGCCTCTCTGCCTTCTCTTCTGATCACGAGAGGAGGAGGCTGACAGGCATATCTTAGGCTCCTTAGAAAGAGGGGGATCCTGCAGCCAGAACCCCAGCTGCTGAGCACTTTGGGCTTCTAAAAGCAGAGAACTCTGAGCAAAGATGAGTTTTATTAGAGAGTGTCTGCCTGCAAATGTGTGGGAGGCATTGAGGAGTTGTAGTAAGAGGTGGGACCCTTCTCTCACTAATAAGCTCTGGCTTCTCAGGAGTAGAAGGAACCTGAACTGATGGACACTGATGTCTGATGGTGACATGGAGCCCATGGAGATGGATCTGTTTCTGGATGAAGAAGTCATCTAAGTGGATCCACCATCATCAGGGCTGGACAGGAGCCATAGCACTTTGTCTGACATAAGACTTAGCTGAATCCATCAGAGACATGCCAGGGGCTCTCAAGTTCCACCTGGACAGCCAGGCTCACTGAGCAGGTTTTGGTCATATGCACCTTTCCTTCTCCTTCAAAACTAGGGCACACTCAGGGCGTAGGCCTCTCAGTCCCAGCACAGCCATGTTTTGGTCAGCATGAGACACTCTTAGAATCGAGAGGGCAGAGGCCCTGGCTTTCTGCAGTATCTGCTTAATCTTCCGAGACCTTGCAAACAGGGGAACGCTGCATCTGGGGTTCATATGTGTATCTACCTTTATAAGCAGAATACTCTTGAGGAAAGAGGAATGTTATTGAAGATCTCCTCGCCTACCTTTTGGATGCAGGAACTTTCTCAAACAGAGGAGATCACACACTCTTCCCACTAATGTGCTCTGGCTTATTGGGAGCAGCAGTGACTTGGAGCTGATGGATTCTGATGTCTCTGATGGTGATATGGAGCCCACAGAGATGGATCCCCTTCTGGAGGAAGAAGTGGTGAAGGATGGCTCCACCAGCATTGTGGCTGGGCAGGCACCACCATGTTGTATGCAGTCAGACATACCTGTGCACATTTGTGGTGCACCAGGGGCTCTGCAGTTCTCCTGAAACATCAGCTTGTTTCCACCCTGAGAATCCCATGATTCCACTGTCAACTGGGAAGAGTCCCATCTCCATCAGCTCCTATGACCTCTTCTTTCCTATCCTCCGCACTTGTCCTTCCCCAGGACTTGGAGTCTCTGTTGCACTGAGCCCTAAGGAAGAGGGCAGGATGGGACTCTGAGCTGCTGTAGTGGAGCAGCAGGTAGACGGTACATGGCCTAAGTTCACAGCAGACACCAGGCAGAATTAACCTTACAGAACTCCCAGTTTTTTAAAGTCCTTTATTGCAAATTTGAAGCCCATTGGGCCTATCTGTATTTAGCACCATTGCTTTCCTTATGTGTTCTTGCCTAGAATCTATGAACTGTACTGCATGTGCAAACATATATATACATAGATGGTATATAAATACTTATTTATAATAGGTAGAACTTAAACAGGAAAACAAACATTTAGTACTAGGTTCAATATCTGAAAAAGCCATCACTATAAAGAAATGGAACAAAGCATCAAAATATAAATACTAATAAATAGTACTCCAAACTGGCTAATTAATATTGCCAATCTCTGACTATTTGCAGTACTGGTGGTAGATGCATGGTTGGACTGGATGATTGTGGAGATCTTTTCCAACATTTGTGTTTTTATGATTCTGTGTACCTGAGCATAAGCATTCTCCTTGCTTCTGTGCACACATGATACACTTGTTTCTGTACCAAAGCTATGCAGAGAAATGTTTACGTCACTATTTAGCCTTTTGCTACAAGCACGCTGATATTCACTGTGTGCTTTCCCTGCTTGGAATTCACCTTGTGATTTTATGTTTTTCTACAAGCCTTCCTTAGATGGGGTGCTCAGCTCAGACCCCATTGTATGTTGCAGCTATGTAACATGACTAGTCCCACGCCAGATGATGTGATTGCCCAGCACACAGTGCTCCCAGGCAAAAGTAAGGTGCAGAGGTGTGGTTGCACAGCTTTCAAAATGGCTTTGGGAACTTAATCTATTTTAGGTGGCTACTTTTCTTTAAATCCTGAAATGTCCTTGTGCCTTTTCTTCCTAAGGAAAAAATACAGTAAATCAAGCTATTGCAGGCCAGAGTTTAATCAGTGTTTGCTCTCCAAATGCTCACAGTTGAATTGGGCATAGGAAGGGCAGCATTTGAGCTGTGCGGCAATTCCTTACTAGTTTGTTTTTCTTCTATGGGCTTGACACAGTGGACCTTGAAAACTTTGCCTTCCTGCTAAGTAGAGCTGTGTTCTGCACCATGTACAGTGTGCCATGTGTGAACATCAAAAATTACTTTCAGCAAACCTTTGTGGTGCAGAATTAGTGGGAATCCTCAGTATACAGAGGTGCGGGAAGAAGCTGAAAACATTTTAAACTTAAATCATGGGGTTAAGAATATGGTATGTTCAGTAGGGTTTTTATTCTTTCTCCGTTCCACCTCACTCCCCTTTATTTTTGCAGTACTTAGTGTGAAACTGCACCTGCACCTGCCATAATGCATGAAGTCAGCAGTTTTTTTACTCTCACTGCTTGCCTCAACTATTAAGCCCAACTAACTACAGCTTGAAATAACCCCCAAAAGCCAGCAAACAACAGCAGTACACCCTGAGCAATGGAGCTGGTACAAACACACCCTTGAAGCACCTTTGGAAATGCAGCTTCTTTTCCTTACGTTGCAGTCAACACCTCTAACATCTTGCAAGCTTGACAAACCTCTGCCTTCTACTTCATGACTCCTCTGGGACCCCAGTGCATGAGGATGGGAATGGTAGATGCAGTTTCTGTGGCTATCAGCTGCCATAAAGAACAGAGATGGCTGCTGAGATGTCTCCATGTACCCACCCTTCCCAACCCTTGACACAGTTCTGCATTCTGTTCTCTGCTGGAAATTGTCAGTAGGTGAAACATTATGATCTGGCTGCTCAGGAATGCCATCCGTTAGCTTTGTGTCTCTTCAATATTATAAGCCTGCTGTCTTCTACCCAGCTTAAAGATACTAGAAGTCCTGGTACCAATGCATGTGTAACAGCCTATGAATGGATGCTTGCAGCCTAGCAGATTCCTGCTATCTGATGCTCCCATGTTCAATACATAGGCAAACAAGGCAAACAAATGCTAACAAGAAAGGACAGCCCCAAGTAATCTGATTCTTTTCAAATCAGACATTGAATTCAAAAATTTGATTGATGTTCCATGTATGGGAAACTGACTTAACGAATACAATATCAAGTGAGAACCATATGTGCTCAAAATAAAGGGCCTACGTGCAGGACACTGAGAAGTTTCTATCACTCCCATCCCAGACTCCATAGAGGGGATGTATGGCAGGAATGTAACTTGCAGATCTCACTAAAGAGTCTTTCATGCCTTCCTCTGTGTCCCTTATGCTCTGACCCCTTATTTCAAGAAAGATGTAACCCCTTCAGCTCTCCTACAGATGAAAATTTGAAGGTACAACCATCTGGAAACACTAGAACAATGATTTTGTCTAGGAAAGAAAAGGGAAGACTAAGGAGTCAAATAGTAGCACTCTTCAAATACAAGAAAGGGCTGCTGCAGAGAAAAAAAATGGAGTTGTTTCTCATGTTTCTGTTCAACAGAACAAGAAACAGCTGCTTTATGCTGCACAAAATTGCAAGGAAGTATCAGGGAAAAATGGTAAGGCTAAGGCTGCGCATTTGCCTTACAAAGTTGTGGAATTCCTATTACTGGAGAATTTTAAGCACAGGTTTGACATAGATCTGTCAAATAGGAAGTCAACAGAACTGATGTGGTTTGAGAGCAACTTAATCTGGATTTGGAGTAAGGTACTAAGGTTTCTGAGCTTCTTAGGTTCCTTTCAGCACTCCTTCCTAGGCACCTCAATTTGTTAGTCTTGCTCAACTTCTTGATCCTTTTCCTTCTTTATGAGTCCAGATTCTAAAGAAGGGTTTGGATAAGTTGTCTAGAGGATTCTCACATGTATGAAACACGGAACAGAAAAACACAGGAACTGTCTTCTTAAGTCAGACCAGAGGTCCAGGAATGTCAATATTAAATTATAAAAGAAAACTAATAAAGCAAATGTTTGAAAGAGCAAAACACAGCATGGTAGGAGTGGGTTACTATTACAGAACCACAGAGTTGTAGGGGTTGGAAGGGACTTCTAGAGATCATTGAGACCAGCCCCCCTGCAAAGCAGGCCCCCTATAGCAGGCTGCATAGGTGGGTGTCACATTTTCCAGAGAAGGAGAATCCACAACCTCCCTGGGCAGCCTCTTTCAGTTTTATAACTCTTATGTCTGTAAATGACAGCATAAGCAATGGCAGATCTTCTTTTTATGCAGGAGGGAATATAGGAGGAGGATCAACTTAGGGAAAATAAAGTTGTGATAGTGGCTCTGAGGCTTTGTGGTTTATCTAGCTTACAGTAGTCAGCATTTGGGTGACAAAGCAACAGATGTTCCCTCTATGCAGCAGTCAGTAGTGCAATGAAGCTGAACAAAGCCAAAATCTCCACACTCTAGCGTTATTGCTCAGAGTATCAGGGTGTGCTACTGGGTCAAGGAACAAGGTGTGCAAATGCACACCCCGCGTTTGTCCTGTGCATGAGAAAAAAAATGGTGGTGCTTTATGCTTAGCTTAGAATGTGCGTAAACTCCTTCGAACAGTGAAGTGTGATGCTGGTGCCAGGACACAGAGCTAAGCCTGGAGACCCCTAGCAGTCATCCATCCAAGTGGGGGAATACAATGCTTCAGGGCACTCTGGCTGTTGCTCTTCAGCTTTTCTGGCACACATCCCAGATGGGATGACAGGAGCTGGACTTCAGGCTCTGACTTCTTTCCAGCTGCCTTTAGGATGCTTGGCACTGCTTCTAGCCACTCATTCCCACATCCTTCTAAAGAGGAAAGGAGTCTGCTTTTAACCCAGATGCATTTAGGCAGAAAACCATTTTATCCTGGGAGGGAGAAGTTATCCAGACTTCCTTAACTACTTCCAAGGGCCACTTCTCTCTGGGTGAGCCAGAGGAAAACATGATTTTTTTAAGCCTGACATGTTGAAGGAATTCACTCCGTGCTCACACAGTGACCAGAGCAGAAGACTCTAAAGACATCATGATCACCACCCGTCATCTGTGTGGGCACCTGCTAAACCTGAGGCAGTAAGTGCTCGTTTTACCAATAGTCACTCTCTGCACCTCGTGAAAACGAGTGGCATTTTGGTGACATGGCAACTGATGCACTGAAATAAACTCGGATAGTTACTGACTCACTTTCAAAAAAGCAATAAACAACAACTGTTTATTGACATTCTGCTAGCTCTGCCAATGCACCAGTCACAGCACTGCTGTTTTCTGAGCGACTGCTGAATAAATCTTAGTTAACAGTAATAAATAGGCCTGCAATATCCACTACAGGATCCAAGTTTCAAACACGATTAGTTTACAGTTATAATACAATACAAACCAGTATTTGATGCAATTTTTTTTCAGCAATTTGAAAAGCCTGCAATTTTAATGTTGCTGTGTGATTAAAACCTCAAGTCTTATTAATTAAACTGAACAAGAACTACATTGAATTTACATTCTCCTCTGCACACCTGCAATAGGTGAAGCTCAATTCACCAGAAGGTAACAAGGAGCTTAGGTCTTTGCTTTGTCTAAAATGGGTCCAGAAGTGCCAGTCTGCCTTCCCTCAGCACGGTGATGAAAAGCTGCCTGGAAACCCTAGCCATAAAAGCACTGCCTGATTTCCACGTTGAATCTGAACAAAATGCAACAAGCAGAACGCGTAAGCAGTGGAAAGTGAACAAGAAGTTTCAAATGTCTGTTTTCCTAATCAGAAATGACATTTACAGCACAGGGAGAAACTTCCCATTTTTTAGATGATGATGTATGACTAATCCTGGGAGTCTACAGTAACAGAGGAAGCACCAATTCTTTAAGTAGACCAAATGCTTTGGGAAAGGAACTGGGGGACAAGGAAGAAAAATGGAAGTAATTACATGATCTCTGTTAGATTTCCCTCAGAGAAACCAGCAGCACAAGCAGCCTCCAGTCTTTTCCTTTCCATCATGACAGAGTATATTTAACACCGTATTTCCCTCCAGGCTCTTCTCACACTCAAGCACCAGCCATCCCTATTATCACATGCATTTATAGCTTTGATATCTTGTGCTAACTTTACATGACTTAAATTGGACCATTAACATTGCAAATCAGAGAAATGCCACATTGCACTCCTCACTGCCTGCAGCATTTGACAAGTGGATGGTGTACAATAACTATTTAAAACCAGCTATTAACTTAGGTGTGTTGTTAGGATGCTTCAGTACTAAAACATTTTGTCCATATAAAGATTATATATATAAGAGCATTATAACTTTCATTTTGTACCTTTGACAATACATCCACAGCTCTGAGAACCAATGAGGCACATGATTAAGGCAGTAAAGCACCACACATACTTTGGTAGCTGTTGCAAGAGTGAGTTTAGCAACTGGCATGTGGCCAGGAACTCAACCCCTCACAAGTATCTTTACAATTGCTTTTAAAAACTTGACTCATGAAGGAGGATATCCTCAAAATGATTAAAAATTGAGATGTGTGTCAGAGCCAAAGTCACAGTGCGGTTGAAGTCTGGGGGTAATAGGAGCCTGGGCTTCTACAGGCACATCCTACTGAAAACTGCATTAGTCAGCTCCAGTGCTGCCCCTAAAGTACCTCTGCAGGAACTTGCGGTGACTGAGTTCATGCTTGTTGGTGAGAGATTCTTTCACAGGTATGCCCCATCTCTTCAAGGCTTTAATGAAGCAACATCAACAGCAAAACTATGTTTAAAAAAAAAAAAAAAAGTGCTTTTCACCACAGATGATCTGTGCTTTCTCTCCAAGAACAGCCCTAACACCTTTGGCTGAGAACGTGCAAAAAAAGTGGTGCCATCACTGCTAAAATGCCGCGGTCATAGGTATATACAGAACAGCTTACAGATCCTCTCTTGCCCGTGGCCTGTCTACAGACAGCTAGGCTAGCTGTATGTAAAGGATGAAACCAAAGCTTGCCTGTAGGAAACACTAAAAATGTTGGCTGGTTCTGGCAGATATTGCAGTGATAATAAATTCTGACAAAAATGTCCCTGCATAACACAAATGACAGTAGTGGAGCCCTGTTCAGATGATGTAAGATCCCCCCCAACACCCTGGAGACTGAAAAATCACCTCCATAGGCCATGAACTGGATTCAGCATGGCAAATCCTGCATCACTAGGCTTCTAGAGCCTCTGGCAGTAAGAACAATAGCAGGAAAAGGCTGGGTCAGCTCAACATCCGTACCTTTTACAGACCAAGGGCTTCAATCCACTGTTCAATGTCACAGTTACTACTAACATACCTCTGGGGCCATCTGTTCTCCGTTTAGCAATCAGGACATTTTTTCATAGAAAGGCAGCTGATTTTCACATGTTCAATTCCTGTACATGTAAGATGAATGAGGTCTTGCTTTTTGCTCTGAATACCACTGGCACTTTTAATTCATTTCCCTCCATTTTTTTTCTGTGCTGCTTGATTGTTTCTCCTGTTCACTTCCCCAGCAATCATTCTTTGTCCTGCCATACTCTTGCCCCCATTAAATCTCCTCTCCTGGAGGGCTGTGCATACTCCTTGCAGGATGTCTTCACTGCACACCTACTCTGTGTTTGCCAGATTCACTCTGACCCTTAGACACCTCATGCAGGCTGCCTGCTGTCTCAGAAGCTAAATTTGCATACCTCCACTATTCAGCCATTTAAGAAATCTAAAAATGCAGGCTATTCCAGTGTGACCCAAACAGTGAATAGCTGTCCGAAGCTCACCCTCCAACACACTTCTCAGGCTGCGGATAGGAGATCTCAATGGTGACCGCAACTCTGTCCAGAGCAGGGGACTCTGCCAGCCCTTACCCACAGCTTGTACCCAAAATCAGAATGGTTTAGATTGGAAAGGGCACCTTTAAGATGACCTAGTTCCAACCCCTCAGCTGTAGTGGACACCGCCCACTAGACCAGGTTGCTTAAAGCCCCATCCTGCCAGGAAGAGGGCATCCACAGCCTCTCTTGGCAACATGTTTGAGTGTCTCACAGCTCTCATAGTAAAGAATTTCTTCCTTATATCTTGTCTAAATCTACCTTCATTCTGTTTAAAGCCATTTCCCCACATTCCGGTGCTACATGCCCTTATAAAAAGTCCTTCCCCAAATTACCTGTAGGCCCTCTTCATGTATTAGAAGGCTTCTATAAGGTACCCCCGTAGCCTTCTCTTCTCCAGGCTTAAGAGCCCTAGCTCTCTCAGCCTGTCCCCATAGAGGAAGTGCTCCAGCCCTCTGATCATTGTTGTGGCCCTCCTCTGGACCCACTCCAACAGCTTCATGTCCTTGTGCTGGGGGCTGCAGAACTGGATGCAGTACTCCAGGTGGGGTCTCATGAGAACAGAGCAGAATCACCTCCCTCAATCTGCTGGCCACACCTCTCTTGATGCAACCCAGGATACGGTTGACTTTCACAGCTGCAAACACACGCTGCTGGCTCATGTTGAGTCTTTTATCAACTGACAGTCCAAATCCATCGCCTTAGGGATGCTTTCAAGCCATTCTCTGCCCAGCCTGTATTCGTGCTTGGGATTGCCCTGACCCATGTCCCTCAGTAGAGCCTTCAGGGGGATCTGCTCCATGGTCTTGCCCGGAACAGAGGTGAGACTGGCCTGCAGTTTCCTCTCCCAGTGCTGTGCCTTGCCCCATTGCCCAGACAGAAGTCTCAGCTAGGAGTCTGGTGGGCAACAGCAGTGAGTTTTGAAGGGCAGCACATAGGACTACTCTTGTTTTCACCTCACCGTGCTTTTTTTTTCAAAGCCTTCACCTCACTGTCCTGAGAACAGCCCAAGAGGTCACTTCCCTTGCCTGTAAAGGTAAAGAAAACTTGCTGTTTTCTTTCTACTAGCACAGAAAACAAAGCTGCCAAGCAGAGTGCTTAGCAGCCTTTTTCTCTTCAGCACAGCGCTTTGAACTTGTCCCAAGAAATGGAGAGCTCAATCATCAGATTTCCATATTTATAAGGAGAGAGTTTCTGTTTAGCCAAGCCTGTGACAGAAATAGCCCTACAAACAGGAGCAGAAGCAGCAGAACAGCAAACACATCTGAGGGCCGGGGAAGTGAAAGCCAAGGCAGATCTCCTGCAGATCTACCTCAGCATGGCTCTCCAGTCACACACAAGAAATTCCAAAGGCACAAAACATTTTCGCTTTTAAAATAAGAGCCCACCTCAGCCCCACGCCTGTGTCTCTGTTACTGAGTAGCAGCTGGGGAATACAGATTCTCCTCTGATCAAGTGCTGTTTGGCTCAGCTCTCCCCTGTCACTCTTGTATTAGAAGCATACTCCTTATGTGACTAACCGGGGAAACAGAGATGAAGGCATAGCTGACTTAAAGAGAAACTGCTGATTTTTATGAACGAGCTTATAAATTATTCTGTCTCCAAAAGACAGAGATGCTTCCTCCCCTCCCATTCCTGGAAAAATGCAAAATTAAGAAAAAAACTATTTTTATTCCCAGAAGTGGCAACTCTCATTTCCTCCCTTATTGAAACCAGTGGCACTAAGCTGGCTTTACGTCCCCTTGCTTACTGCAGGACTGCAGTTTATTAGCCGTATAGGGCCAGGACAACATGCCAGCCCATTGCTGCATCTGGGGCTGGGCTCAGTGAGGTGCTCAATAGCAGCAGTGCTGCCAGAGGCTGCAGATGGAAAGCAGCAAGGGTGGATGGGGTTGTAGCGTGCTGAGCTTTCAGCCGGTGGCATGCAAAATGCCAGCCATATTCCTGACTGTCTCTCGAGAGGGAAAGATAGTTATCTTTCACGTAGTGCAGCAGACTGAACAAGGACTAGAGTATGTCTTAAATACTGAGTTAAATCCAGCTTGGCAGGAGCTGTTTGAAATAAAGGCAAACAAACACCATTTAACATTTTTAAAGAAAAGTTTGTTTCTTTCCATGCTCACTGTAATGGAACTGGTCTTCATCCAGTGCTTATCTCCTCACCTTCCATGGACTGTGCCAGAAAGAGGTATCACACCAGACAGTTTCCGCCTCACTTCTCCATTGGAGGCAGCTCCTTTATCAGCCTAAATCAAGCCATCTGTCCCCGGGCCTCCTTCGAAGCAATGCAGCAGATTGGAGAGGAAACATCACACAAGGTGGGACTAAAAGGTCAAGGAAGATCCTTCCCAGCACAAAAAACCAAATGAGATCCCCTTCCTTCGGCAACGGGGAGAAGCTGCTTAGCTGGAAAGGGAAAGGGAGGGGTGAGCACAGCCATCTGTACTCCTGGATAAGCTCACTGGCTCCTGCTGCTTACTTACCTGGTGGCTGCTTCTGCCCTAAAGCCCTGCACAGGGTCCAGAAAGCCCTGTTGGAAGCAGGCTGCTGCAAGACACGGCGGGTTTTGCCTGCTTTGCTCAGCATAACAGCCCACATCTTTTCATTTGCAGTTTTCTTCATTTGCCAAACATCTATTCATTGGGCCAAAATTTTACATTTTGGACAGCACCTGATTTTTTTTTTTTTTAAAGTATATTTACATATAATAATTTTTGTTGTTGTTGGAGTAGTATGCTGGGAATATATTTTGTCACCTTCCCTGCTGGGTGACATCCCTCTCAGCAATTGCAGCATGAGGTTGATGAGGGCAGGGGACAGGCAGGGGGATGTCTTGAAGGAAGGGAGGCAGTGTCTGCTGGGAGGACATGAACTGCAGTGTTGTCCCTGTGAGCAAGAAATCAGGAAAGGGTGGCAGGAGACCTGTGTGGATGTGCAAGGAGCTCATGCACAAACTCAAAAGGAAGAAGAAGGTCAATGAAATGTGGAAAAAGTTGGGAAGAATATAGGAATGTCGTCAGGGCCTGCAGGGATGTGATGAGGAAGGCTAAAACCCACCTGGAATTGAATCTGGCAAAGGTGATAAAGGATAATAAAAAAGGCTTTTTTAAGTATGTTAACAGTAGAAGGAAGACTAGGGAGAATGTAGCTCCCCTACTAATTGATGGGGGTATTCTGGTAACGGGGGATGCTGAGAAGGCAGAGATACTGAGTGCCTTCTTTGGTTCTGTCTTCAGTGAAAAAGTTCTCCCTCAGGAATCCCAGACCCTGGAAGTTAGTGAGAAGGTCTGGGGAATGGAAGACCTCCCTTTAGTCAGGGAAGAGGCAGTCTGGGAGCACCTAGGCAACACCAATGTTCACAAATCCATGGGTCCCGATGGGGTGCATCCACGGGTGCTGAGGGAGCTGACAGAGGTGATTACTGAACCACTCTCTATCATCTTTGAGAGGTCTTGGAGAATCGGTGAGGTGCCTGAAGACTGGAGGATAGCCACTGTCACTCCTGTCTTCAAAACGGGTAATAAGGAAGATCCAGGTAATTACAGGCCAGTCAGCCTCACCTCTGTCCCTGGAAAGGTGATGGAACAGCTTGTGCTGGATGCCATCTCCAGACAACTGGAAGAAAAGGAGGTGATCAGGAGTAGTCAGCATGGGTTCACCAGGGGGAGATCACGCTTGATCAACCTGGTAGTCTTCTATGATGTTGTCTCTGGCTGGGTGGTTGGGGGGGAGAGCAGTGGATGTGGTCTACCTTGATTTCAGCAAGGCATTTGATACTGTCTCCCACAACATTCTTACAGCAAAGCTGAGGAAGTATGGGATAGATGAGTGGACAGTGAGGTGGGTTGAGAACTGGCTGGCAGGCAGAGCACAGAGGGTCATCACTGATGGTGCAGAGTCCGGTTGGAGACCTGTAATTAGTGGTGTTCCTCACGGGTCAGTGCTGCGTCCAGTCTTGTTCAACATCTTCATCCATGACCTTGATGAGGGAGTAGTGGCCACCCTTAGCAAGTTTGGTGATGATACGAAGTTGGGAGAATTGGCTGACATGCCTGAAGGCTGTGCTGACATTCAGCGAGACCTGGACAGGCTGGAGAGCTGGGCAGAAAGAAACCAGATGAGGTTTAACAAAAGCAAGTGTAGAGTCTTCCATCTAGGGAGGAATAATTGCATGCACTGGTACAGGTCGGGGGATGACGTGCTGGCAAGAAGCTCTGCAGAAAGGGACCTAGGTGTCCTGGTGGACAACAGGTTGGCCATGAGCCAGCAGTGTGCCCTTGTGGCCAAAAAGGCCAGTGGCATGCTGGGGTGCATTAAAAAGAGCGTGGCCAGCAGGTCGAGGGAGGTGATCCTCTCCCTCTACTTTGCCCTGGTAAGGCCTCATCTGGAGTACTGTGTCCAGTTCTGGGCTCCTCAGTACAAAAAAGACAGGGATCTCTTGGAAAGAGTCCAGTGGATGGCCACAAAGATGGTGAAGGGCCTGGAGTGTCTCTCCTATGAGGAAAGGCTGAGTGATCTGGGTCTGTTTAGTCTTGAAAAGAGAAGACTGAGAGGGGACCTGATCCAAGTCTATAAATATCTACGGTGTGGGGGTCAGAGTGGTGAGGCCAGACTCTTTTCAGCAGTGTGTGGAGACAGGATAAGGGGAAATGGCCAGAAACTGCAGCATAGGAAGTTCCGCACCAATGTGCGCAAGAAATGTGAGGTGATGGAGCACTGGAACAGGCTGCCCAGGGAGGTTGTGGAGTCTCCTTCTCTGGAGATATTCAAGACCCGCCTGGACGCCTACCTGTGCAACCTGGTGTAGGGAGCCTGCTTAGGCAGGAGGGTTGGACTCAATGATCTCTGGAGGTCCCTTCCAACCCCTGCGATTCTGTGATTCTGTGATTCCGTGAACTGGATTGGGAAGGGTGGAAGAAAAGGAAGGGATGGATGGCCATGCGGGGCTGAAGGATATTCCTGGACAAGCAGATCCAAGAAAACAAAGAAGAGACAGTATGGGAGCAGCAAATATATTATTTCCCCAGCAGGAACCTGACTATCTTTGTGATAAGCTTCAAAAGCCTTCAAAAGCCTTCCTGACATGATGAGAAATCAACAGGATTTAGCAAGCTAGCTGTCCCTGCGGCCTGACCTTAGCTAAGGCTGGTGGCACAGAGCTGAATGCTCCAATAGCCTTGAGCCATGCTGGTGTTGCTGTGTCAGGCCATGCTGGACTTTCTTTACAGCTCATTTCCCTCTGTTAAAACTGCAGGGAACTGACATTACAGAAAAACAGCAGCGCTGTTTAGCCAAGCTCAAAAATACAGCTGCTGCAGTTCCTGCAACCTATGGACGCACTCATGTAACCCGCTGTCCTTGGTAATTCAAGGGACACACTGTAGATGAAGGTTAAGGCAACCAGAGAAGAGAAGCCAAAGTATTGTGACTTCTTGCAGAAGCTGCAAGTCTCAAAGGGAACGGGGGAGCAGAACACACTGGAGGAAAGATGATCTTGCCCTTCTACATACCTAGACTGTCCTAGGGAACAGGGACCTTTACTTTCAAGATCTTACATGAAACATGTCAGGTCTCCTAAACCATGCTTCCAACATATGGTTCACAAAATAAGGTCTCCATTCTTTGCTGGGCTCCTGGCTCATAGCCCTCGAGTATGATTTACTGACTGCTTCCAACTGCTTCCAAAGTGATGTCCTACTAGATGTACTGTGAACAGGTGAAAAGTTATGAATCAGGGTTAAAAATAATCATCAGACAACAGGTGCATTGTGCTGAAAACCTCAAATGATATGCTGGCCTTAATGACTATATGTTTCAAGCCCTTACTATAGAATGGTAGAATCACCAAGGTTGGAGAAGACATCCAAGATCACATTTAATCTAATTGTACACCTACCACCAATATTTGCCAACTAAACCTTAGTACCACAGTCATCCAGCTTCAAAATCATGAGAGAGAGGGAAGGGATTCTGAGGGGACCAAGGGATCTTGTGTGCTGAATAATCCATCCTCTCACCTAGCAGGAGTGCTCAGGCACTGTGTGTCCTGCTAAATCACACAACAGCTCACTGAATGACTCACTTGGCTTGCTGGAGGAATTTTGCTGTAAATAACACCTAGATACCTAATAGGTGCAATGAGACTACAGCAAAATACAATAAACGCTGCTTGTGAGCTAAATGAACCCTATCCATCTGAATAGAAAAATGGTCTTCATTCATAGGACCATGCAGTACTTACAGTGCCTAAGGTTCAAATCAGGGCTGTGGAATTTTTGTGAGGGAGCTTAACTTAGAAGTTTATATATAGTTCTCCTTATCCATCAACCATCAAGGGCACTCTCCTTATCCATCAACTTTCCCCTCCTGGCAGGTGGAGCCTTTTGCCAGTGGGTCCACAAGCCATACGAATTTGCATCACAGCCTCTCACTCCACCATGGGATGTGTTCAGCCTCACTACATTTTGTTTTGGAGTAAGAGTCCAAGCACCAGCTAGCTCCTTAGGTCCCTTTTCTATCTCTTGGATTATTTTCTTCCTCTTAGAACGCCTTCTAATATTTGCTTCCTCAAGAAGGACCAATCCTACTATTTTCACCATATCTTTCTTCTAAACAACTTCTTCTGGTTCTACAACGTCCTTTTCTAAGTAGATGATCAGAAACATGTGCAGTGTCACAGGCACCAAACTACTGATCTAGATCAGCCCCCCTGCATTTTATCTCTGTGGCATTTTCATCTTCCTGAACTTTTGTTTGCTTTTTTGTCTGTTACCACATCATCCAGATAGCTTTCTTTGTGTTCCCTGTAGTGACACTAAGCTCTTTTTCCTTTGTCTCAGCTCTTCTGTTCTCCTTTTTATCTTTCAAAGTGTTCTTGAAAGAGGTGTCTGAATCATCACCATTTTATATGTGGGTACACTGGGATCCAGAGAGGTGAAGTTGTTCAATACAAAAGCAGGAAAGCTGGGTCCTCCTCCACGGTTCTGTCCTGTGAGATAAGAGCATTTTCATAAATGCATTTCTTCTGAATACACTTGAGAGCACGCACCAGAAGTAAGTACCTATATAACACTTCAAACTACACCACAGGGGAAAGAAAGTGGACAGGAGACCATATTATACTCCTGAAAAGTGGTTCCTTCCTGCAAGTTTTATTTTAGCAGTTTTATTAAGCAGAAAATTACATAAACAAATCAAAAGCCTTACAATCCAAATTGTTCCCCAGACATTTTAAAGGTTGGGTACAGTATGCAGCTTGTTTCTTTTACTTTTCATCTTCTTTTTCTAGAATTGCCTTGTGAATGGCTTCATGCTCTTTGCTGAGTGAATTTTCCTCAGGAACTTAATCCCTTCTCATTTTCATCCAAACACTGTCATTCAGAGAAAGCTCCCCAGTGTTTCAGTTATGTCGCAGATCTCTGATCAATGAAGTCACCTCTGATGTGACTGATCTGTCACATCTGACCATTTCCTCTCCCTGTGAGTTTAATTTACCTAAGGAGATCACAATTAAAAAGATAAGAGCAACACACAAGCTTAAAAAAGAAAGAAAAAATGCACAACTTCCCTCAGTGTCTTCCCCTAAGGTACCTTCTCAGTTCTATGTGTTAGGTTCACATTTGCATCTGTCTTCTGCTGTGTAGAAACAAATCAACAAAACACAAGAATGGGATTTCTCTGAAAGGTTTCAGTCTGGTTTCTAAGTTGTTTATATAATTAATATGTGGGGAAGCATTAAGAAGACCTCTCATAACCAATGACATTTTTTAGCTTAATGAGGATGTCTTAAAAATACATCTGGATACAGGAAAGATGGTTCAGAAAAAGTTTTTGTGAGTAAGGTCCTTTGTGACTGTTTTTAGCTCCTTATCCTCACAGCTTTCAATTAACACTGTGCGTGGGCACAGAAACACTTCCAGCTTGTTATTCTCTTTCCAAATGCTGGTGGACATGAGATATTTAGTTGAAACAGCCTTTAGTAGATATCTGAAATTCCATTATCATCAAAGGGACAGACGTAGGAAAGAAATACTGTTTTCCTTATCTATTAGTTCCATCTTTTGCAAGGTTGAAGCAGTTTTGTGGATTAATTTAAGGTTTGCAACATCTGCACTGCTGGAAAAAGCTATCTGAAATGTACATCTTAAAAGCAATGATAGATTTAAGCTAAACTCAGGCACTTCATTTATGAAAAAACACACATCAGGAATGTTACTTGCTCAAATATCTGCAAGCCTTCCAATGAAATAGAAAATGGTAAATAAATTGGACTCTCTCTGGATGATTGTTCTCATTATCTGGCTATTTAAGGTAACAAGAGAAGCAAATAAGAAAGGTTGTCATTAGTTGTTAATTGAAGCACTTTCAGAAATCCTTGTTTAAACTTGGAAAGATAGGGTGTCTTTTCAACTGCTATCTAATATGAATGTTAGAGCTGTACTAAAGCTATCTCAATAGGTGCTTGCTCCAAGCACCACAGCTGAAAGAGAGCTTCTAATGCTTCAGATGGAACTTTTGTTTTAAAAATCTCATCTACACAGAGCCTAACCCTTGGTTAAGATCTTCAGGATACTTCACTGCATACAGACCTACCCAAGCTGATACCAATGCTCGTATTGTACAAAGATACCTAAGTGCATCGTAGTGACCTTCAGAAGCAGCAGCAGAGTCCTGGCCTATTATGATGCCAAATCACATAATGTACTGATGACACAAATCATAATGATTAGGCTGTAAGGTAAGTGCAGCCATCTCAGGACACAATTTTAGGTTTGCTGGCTCTTTTGCACAACCTCTTTGGCTCTTATCATCTCCCTCTCCTTATTCCCACACTTTTTATTTTCAATCTTGAGTAGCTCAGGCTCATAGCTGGGAACCATTAGTCTCAAAGAGGGTCTCATGTGGAGACAACCACTGAGGGGTGAGAAACCTCAGCTCCTCCTAACAGGCTACCTACCTATAACCTGTGCTCGAGCCTGACAGAATTGGGATACTTTCAATTGAAACTGATTACACTGCCATTTGAACACTTCTCTGTCTCTGCAATGATTGAAGTAATAAATAAATAAATAAATAAAAATCACTATTTTACCTCCAAAACAATACTTGGTTTAAATTACAGGATCAATGTCTGGAAACTCAACATCATAACAAAAGCTTGCATACTGTTACTGCAGAACCTTGGGGTGATCCCAACACAGCGCTGTGAGCCCAAGAGAACAAGATGACAGAGATAGAAATAGGGTCATGGATGGAAAACACCCAGAACAACTCATAGGTGGTGGAGTCACTGTCCCTGGCAGTGTTCAAGAGGCATCTGGATGAGCAGCTATGAGATATGGTTTAGTAGCTTGTGGTAGTAATGATAATGGGAGGATGGCTGTACTAGATGATCTTGCAGATCATTTCCAACCTTGTGATTCTATGATTCTATGGGGGATCTGTGCCAGACAGGCCAACAATTTAACTGCAATCTCTGTGCCACTAGGATAAATTCTACATGCTAAGAATGACATTATGTTTAGTCATAGGGCAGCTGTTATACATCTACACAACCCCTATCTGTTTCTTACGCTTCCACCTCTGCACTATTTCCAAACATCTGAAGCAGAACAGTAGTCAACACTGAGTACATAACAGTGCTTAAACAGGGAAATGTAATTCACTTGAATTTCCCACCTCAGTCATTTTGAAGTTATTAAAAAGCTGAAAAGTATTTCCTGTTTGCAGGAGGTAATAGACTTTAACATAGTAAAATTAAATTATGCTGCTTTTACACTACGCATAGTCCCTGTAGAATTGCTGTGAGCAGAAATGGATATTAAATTGCAAAAACAGTATAGTTTAGGGTCATTTACTCCAACTGCTCCAAGCGCCTTTCAGATATAACTACTTCTCCAGCTATAAAAGGGCTTGATTCAGGAAATTTGTGTCTGCTTTTAAGTTTCTAAATACATCTGTATGGCTGTATTCCAGTTTGAGCTACCAGTTCTTGGATCCAGCTTTTGCATCAGGCATATTACAGAGGTAGTTGTCTCCTGCTGTCATGCCCATGATAATCCTGAGGTGCTGGCAGTGACACATGCACCCATGCAAAGAGACAAAGTGTGGCATCTTAATTATATAGGTTACCACGTCAAACACATTTTCAGTTACAACTATGCCCAGTACCTTGAACTCAGACATTCCTGCTCATCCTGCATAAACATTTTAGTAATTGTTCTCTATTTCCATCACACCAGTAGGTATCCAATTGCATTAATATGCCACATTTAAAATTCAGAATTTAAAAAAATGACACCCAGTAGAACAGGAGCTAGTGCGATGGTTTTGACAGAGCCAATACATCTCACAAAAGCGTGAGCGCACAGTATCACACATGCTATGAAAATGCATTCTCCCTGTACATCAGTTTAATTGCTTGCTGTTTCCACACCCTTCCCCCAGATAGCAGCAACTGTACTTTATGGCTTCTCCTGAAGAACAGTTTCACAGAGGCCGCCAGAAGCAGCCTAGGTCTTGTACCATCTTACAGGAGGCACTTAGAAAGCATTTTTTTCATGGGAGAAGATTCCATCCCACCAACAATCAGCTAATAGTGTTTCTTACAAAGCCACACCAGAAGGACATTCTGCCGGGCTTCATAATGTGGCTCCTTTGAAACTTCTGCCTGGAAATGACTGCTAAAATCACTTTCTAATCACATCTGCAGAGAGAGCACAAACTGATAGAGGCAGGTGAGCACAAAGGAGTCTATGACAATGACCTGAATCAAGATCTCAGCTACTCAAATGAGCCTCACACTACATGTGCAATGCATTTGTCCTTCATCCACAACCAGCTGCAAGACTAACAAGTTATTCACCCACAAATCCATGACATTTGCTTGCAATATGTTTTGTATCTCTTCCACCACTTATAATGGCACAGTTCAGCTGGGAGCCCAGGCTGGCATGCTGCTTTTTTTCTTGAAAGAGGGGAAGAATTAATTTTCTGTCAGCTCAGGCTACCTTAACAACTGATCATCTCCTCCAATTTGGGTACTCATAAACCCAGACTGCTGCTGCACTCCCAGCAGGGACGTAGCAAGGCTGGTAAGTTGAAAAACCACTCCTTTCATACATGCACACAGCCTGGAGCTTATTGCTGGAGCCACTGCCACATCAGCTGGCCCTTAAAGGCAGGATACTTCTCCTTGAAGCCAGTGCAGCTGAGCTGTGCTGATTCACAGATTCTGCTGTTACTGCAAAGGGAGGGTGTTGGCATGTTGGGTGTCATATTTAAGATGACTGTCACAGAAACACTGCAGGTGAAAAAAAATAATCTGTCTAAGCATAAGACTCCTACAGCTGTTAAAGTCTGTGAGGTAAGAGTTAAGACATCAGTGCAGTGTGAAAACTCATCCCTTCTTCAGAAACAGGAGATTAAATGTTACTTGAGTAAGGCTGGTGTTCTATATGCAAACAATTACATGGTTCAAAACTCCTTTTTTTCTTTTCTTTATTTTTAATATGCTTTCCTCACTGGATGCAATAGAAGGAAGATGGTCTCAAGGTCTGAAGAGAGTATCTTTGATGGAACCATGCAAGACCTCCCTCATAAAACTATTTCCAGCTGAAGGAACTTCACATTTTCATTACAATTTCTCTAGCTGAACATGTTGCACCAGAGCTGAGGTTTAAGTCAGTAATTTTGTTCCTTTACTGTAGAATAAAAATTAAAGGGCGAGTGAGACTTCAGTGCAGAAATGCTGGAGAAATACTATTCTTACAGTGCAAGAACAGCAAAGACTCAATTCAAGCACTGTCGAGATAACTGGATATAAAAACAAGCGGTCCACCTCAGGATGTAAGAAACTGCTTCTGTCCCAGCCAATGCGAGAACCATCTGTTAAGAGATGCACTTGCATTGTTGGAGGAACAATTCCACAGCTGTTCTCCATAAATTAAAAGAAAGTACAAATCTAAAGGAATAATGAGTGTTTCGGGAGATGTTCAAACAATCCATTTCTTTTTGTAGCGTTTCAAAAAAATACAAGAGAAATGCCACTAGCAAACTCCTCTTGCAGATGAAAAGAAGAAAGCAAACTGCTTTAAATCCAAACACACCAGCAATACTACATCTTACAACTGACGCATTTCATTTAACACCCTGTATCCCATAACAAACCATTTGATAATTTTATTAAAGTATTGACCCCTGTCTGTTAAGTAAATTTCCCCAAAAAAGTGCATCCACAAATGAAGGACACCACATATTATCTGGTACCTGAAATCAGAAGTAGAATTAAGAGAAACAAAGCAGGAAGATATCTCACCTCTTCTCCACGAAGAGGTGTTATGTAGAGCTCTTCTATATAAGCCAAGTGAAAGCTCCTCTTGTTTCTTTTTATTATAATGACTATGGCAAGTTTCATCTGAACTGGCACCTAATCAAATCCTAAACTGCAGGGGAACAAGATGTCAGTTTTAATGTCCTGTGCTCAAGCCAGCTAACATAATTACTGAAGACTCTATTCAAACCATCTCCAACAGCATCTGAAATGCCCTTGGCTCCCATTGCAGCAAGCAGATGAAGGAGGGGCTGTATTCAGACTGCTGGCTCCAGATTTCAGACTGCTGGCTCCAGATGTCAATCTTAGCCAGTGTGACAACTTCTCTTCAGGAGCTACGACAGGACAGCTTCAGACAGCTCTGAACTGTGCTCTGTTCTCTTAAACCCACATGCACATGGCCCCAGTTCCTGCCTGTTCCTGTGTAGCTTTAGCTCATTTCTTCCTGTGCCAGATGTGACGTTGCCACTCTTGTTTCTCTGTGAACACTGCAACAAATCAAGATGGCTGAAGGTGTGCATCACAGCCTTTAATCAGTACAGTCAGTAAAATATTTTGGTAAAGCAGCAAATTTGCACCATAAAGTTGGACCACTCCTCATACAACTCTACATAAGGAAAGAGATTAAAATCCAAGCACAACTGTGGGACACAAAGATTTTAAATTACAATTATTATTACCCTGGACCATACAGAAATCCATATATAAATACTTTTTTTTTTTTTTTTTACCCTGACGGTACCGAAACATGACTGAAACTAATTAAATGTAGTCCTTTCAGAAACATGGCTTAACATTTTAGTAAGGCAGAGAAAAAATTATTTTCCATTTAAGCCAGACTAATATTCAAAATATTCAAAAATAATAAAGAAACATAAAAGAATATAATAATGACTTAATTTTTTTAAAACTAAACTGTTATGCTTTTAAGAGACTGTCCTTTCAACTTTATGGACTCAAAGACATTACTGGATGTGTAGGCTGTGCAGCACCATAAACTGTAAAGATTAGGGCTACTGCTCCAGGCTAATAGTGTAATTTTCCACTGGATGGCTTTCATTTACAATTCACCTATTGTATCTCAAAGTCTAATTGTAGCCAACCACATTTTCAGGCTGTTCAAGGTGTAATAAAGAAGCAGATAGCTTAGCAAGGCAGCTTTAAGTTCATAATTAGAAACATTCGCTGTTTCAGGTGGCTTCCCCCCCAGCATGTTTATAAGTTTGTGATTATAACTTTCAGTGTGCTGTAAAAATATGCTGTGACAAGACACAGAGTGATTCACGGATACAGTAAGAAACAAGAATGAGAGAAACAATGCAGGAAGAGACTGGATAAACCTGAGACAGCAGAGTATCTGGGAATCTGTAATAGTTTTCCTGCAGGAGTGAGAATGAAAGAGTTGTTTGTATTCCATTCCCAGGCATTTGACATAATGTGACAATGGAAAACAGCGTCTGTTTCCCAAAGCAAACAAGGGAGAGAGGACAGTATGGAGACCCCAAAAATGTTGGGCATTGACAGTCACCACCCCACTGAACCTGGCAGTTACTGCTTGCTAAAGCAGCTCAAGTTACACCTCTGGCCTTATGGCCCCAGCTAGTCCTAATTCTCCAGAGCTGCCATCAGCAACTCAGTTTCTCCTCAAAGTGACTGATAGCAGCCTGCCATGCATAGGGTAAAGCAGGCACTCCTGCAGAGCCATGCAGTCCCTCCAGGCCAAATGATAACCTGTGAAAACAGATCTTTTGTTGGTGAGGAATAGCAACATGGAGGATGGCCAACAACTGCTTTCCTCTGCAGCTAGTAGTATTGCAGAATTTTGTCTTCCTGAAAACGTGTTGCTTTCTGTCCAAATAACAACAGCATTGTAATTATTCTTGGCTAGTGTCTTTGCTGGACTGGAATTGGCAGTTCAAATGCAAGAAGTTTCCCACCATCTCATCAGTCCTATGATTTCATCTTTTGCCTCCCGTGTGAGACTATACAAGGGAAGACAGAGAAACCAGGAACTCGAATTTTAAAAAGTGAAGAGTCAGTCTGTTCCAAGAAGACACAGAAATGGTGGTTTAATGAAAATGTAACTTCTCTTTAATTTTACAGATTTTAAGACTCTTTTCCACTGCTGCCCCGAACTGAAAATTATGGAACAATGCTGACTAGCAAGCATTTCAAACCATTGTATTTTCTGCTCTGTATCAAGACAAGATATTTTTGCTTTAAAATATCCAAAGTTTTGACTGCCTTTCCAGAATAATCCAGTAAGCACCACACATCACTTATTCTAAAGATTCTTTTCTTCTCCTGCTGGTATAGTCTGGATGTTTCTGCAAGGATTCTGAAAGACACAGATAAATCTTCCTCGGGACAATGCTTTACAAATATCTCTGACATCTAGCAAAAAAGAAAGAACTGAATATAAATAGGAAAGTGGACATAATCTCTTCTGAGGAGTTCCACATGGCTGCAGAATTCTCTCACTGCATTATTATGAGATACACCAACAGCCAGAGTCCTCCTCTTGATCCTGTGCATACACAGCCATCAGCCAGCCACTTGCCAACAGCAAGATGTGGGTCACACTGGTCAGGCTACATAAAAGATCAGTGAGCATAAGGATGTGGCTTGGAGGGCTTTCCTTCCCTGCTGCTTTTATTTTTTGGATGTTTTGTAAAAGCAAGCATGTTGCTGATGGCTCTTCAGTTTTGCAGCACTCATCAGTATAGAGATTTCCACAGCTGACCACACTGTACTCACAGTCCACCATTAAAACCTGAGGAAAAACCCTTTCCTTCAGTAGCATCAGTTGAGATTTACAATAGTGTTTCTGCGGAGTGTTTTACAGAGTGTTTCTGCAGCCTCTGCTGTCTTGCTAAGTACACTTACCACTGTCAAAACAGAATTATGAGAAAAGAGAATGTAACATCTAAAACGATCTTCTCTTCTTTCGGTATATCAGAATACAAAGAGCTCTACACAATGAGAAAAATGGAAAAAAAAGAGAAGATGTGGGGGCTTTTGAACAGCATAGTGCTGTAAGCTCTCCCTGCCAGGGTGCAGATGTCCACCACGCTCACAGGACACAGGGCATTCCAGATCACATTTCTCCCAACCACACAGACTTCCAGAAAACAATTTTATCTTATAAAATACTCTGTTGTTATGATATGACTAATTCTGTACTGATAACAAAATCCCATCGGCCTTGCTGGTTTTTTATCTGCTTTAAGACAGCTTTGCCTGCAGTGGGCACTGGTAGCACATGCAGAGTAGTCTGATCCACCTACAGACTGGAGGTGCCTATATCCCACATCAGGCTCTGATTCACAGTGCACACTCAGAACAGCATTTGACTGGCCATCCATGATCTGTGATGTGTATTGAACTGACCAGCATCTGCCCTGCGATATTCTGCAGAGAAAAGGATTTGGTTTATTGTACCTGCATAGCACAGTTTGCTCACTCGCTTAAATTCCTCCCGTGTTTTCAGCTGGCTGCATTCCTACTAGCCATCACCTCCTCTCTGCCATACAAATGACATCTGCAGACAAAGGATCAGCTAGGTGTCTCAAGAGAGGTGTGTCTGCTCTGAAGTAATATATTTTATACAGCTGTCAGGTTAACACCTTTCTGCAAGATCTTCAACAGGAGGCGGCAGCTGTCCTCCAGAGACTTGCACGTCAGCTCACACAGGGGTAGTTTTATGCCTGCCATGCTATGCTATTGTCCTTCTTTCCATCCAAGGAATGTTCTGGCAATTTTCCCACTGCCAGGTTGGTTTTGCTGCTGTGTCACCACACCAGCAGATTATCAGTTCATCAGCAGAAAAAACTTGAAGCTTTCCTGAGGTTATTACTCAGAGATAACAAGAAAACTTATGGATAAATAAAAAATAATTAAAAAAAAAAATCAATGTAAAATGGTTGCAGACAATATTATTGTGCTAGCAGACTGCAGCTGACTTGGAGGAAAGGGTAACTAGGTCATTTGAGAGTTAAAATCAAGCCACTGAGCCTGTATAAAGAGTTTTAGGGTCATAATACCCTGGCCATATGGTGAGCAAATGACACCTAGCTATCTCAATTGGAGTTGTTTACAAAGGCTTACAGACAAAGGGCAAAAAAAGTGAATTTTCTTATGATCTTGCGCTATCTTTAATAGGATTCCCAAGCCCAATATAAAGAACCAGAAATGCAGGCAAAAGCAACAGCAATGCTAGAGATTAACTAATTTTAGAATCAACCACACGCTGTTTGCTTGCAGCTGGTAAGTGACCTTTGCATTATTCACAGCTAGCAGGAAATTCCAGTCTACATTAATAAGTAGAATATTGCTCTCTCTTCCAGCAAAGCTTGCTTTAAAGGTTTCCTTGCACATACAGTCCTCGGCCATTTTTCACCCTCTTGTTCACACTTCTAACATCAATGCATCTGAATCAGTGCAGTGGTAACTGCCATGTGGATGCTCTCTTACATGAAATGCTGGAATTTGGAGTGCTACACAGGAATGGAGTTCTTCATCCTTCATATCTATGCTACCATAGGCATTTCCAGATGCCACTGCATAAGACTGTTGCTTTCTGCCAGAGATTCACCCCCAAGTTTGCTGAGAATATCAGAAAAGTGGTAGGAAAAAATTCTGCTGCAGTGCTAAGCACAGGAATCCTGGCTTACTCTAGGTCTGAGGCATTCAAATCCCATAAGCATATATTCCTCTTCTTTTCTTGTAAGACAACATTTAGCCAGCTAGGGAAAACAGCCAATTAAACATTTCCCTGCAGGTCATAACCACAGCTAGAAATTCTTAATTAACAAGTTAAAACTCATTTACAAAAGACTTATTAATATTTTTAGGACCAGTATTTGCTGCTTTCTAAACAGAAAGAAGCCTGATACACTGTACTGGAGTCACCTGACCAAAAAATCTTGCAGATTTTACCTCTTTTATATTTAACTCCTTTTCCTTTTGCATTTGTCTCAACTTACATAAAGCAAAGTTCAGAAGGAAGCACATAACTCTCTGAAGATGAACTCAGCTGTGGCGGCTTTTTGAAAATAATAAAGAGTTTTTAAAACTATTGTCTACTATTGTATTTGGAAACCACTCAACATGTTTACTATCAAAGACAATGATTTGAAGGCTTTGACTGATTTAAGGGTCAGTGGCTCCAACTGATTATCAAAATGCAAGGGCAATTAGATTAAAAAAAAAGACTTGACAGTTTTCCAATTCCTTTCATATGATTAACCCTAGTGACTTGATGTTGTAAAGCACTGAGGAAGGATACACAGCTTTTCACCTAGGTGCCCTGCTTTAAATTGTAGATTTTACTAGCAGTCATTTATGAAGGCTAAAAGATTCATCAGCCCAGGATTCAGCTCTTAACAGATGCTGGGAAAGCCAACATTCCACACATCTGCTTGTATCCTGCCCATCAGCTGCACAGCAAAAACTGGCATTCCAAGTATTTCTGTCAGAGGGGGAGAAAAGGATAGTTAGAGGTAAAACTGTTCTACTTGGTTGATCTTGGAACAATCTGATTAGCAGGTATCGCTATTGAAAAAGACCAAAAAAGGATGGGAACAACAGAAAATCTCTCAATGCCAACAACAAAGAGAGATAATGCTCCTGTCGAGTGATGAAACCAACTGAAAGGTCCAATTCAGATGCCATTCTCTTCTTTGTGGATGCAGCCCAAGATTCGGTTGGCTTTCTGGGCCATGAGGGCACATTTCTGGCTCATGCCCAGCTTTCCATCCATCAGTACTCCCAGGCCCCTTATGGCAGAGACCTGGGGATACTGTATTTTGTACTGACTAAACAAGAATCCAACATGCCAAAAAGCAGGATCACTTTTGCAGTTGTCCTGGGATATCATGGGTATAAGTACTTCTGAGCCTTATATGGGTTTCACTACTACTCCACCTTATTTCAGCACTCTGTGTCATGGGAAACAAGCTTTTATAAGCTTCTTCTCTTTAAGTTTAGAGAGCTGTGTGGTCTTGAAAGGGTGAGCAGGTTTCTGGGAGAATGAACCTGCCCTATGGTACTCCAGAACAGTATCCCTTCTGCTCTCCCTTCCCCACAGCTTGCCCTGCACTATCAGTAAGAGGGACCGCAGGAGGATTCACAGAGCATAGCAACTTAGGTTTTGTAGCTCCATCTGAACAGAAAGATGCTAAGCCTTCCCTACACTGCAGCATTACAGAGAGCAGCTCTGAAATCTAAGACAGTGGTAAAAAGCTACATCCACCAAAATTCCTCCTTCCCCTTTTGAATGAAAAAGGGATTAGTGGTGAGCAGAACAGTCCAGAGAGGTCTGCAGTGGCAGAGACAGTCTGTCTGCACAGGGACACAGTGCAGTGAACTGCCTTCTCTGCAGAAAGGACTGAGAAAGCCAAGATTGGAGTAGCAGAGCTCAATCCATCAGCACTGCAGTGACTGCTTTTCATCCATGGTCCATCAACACTGACCGCCTGCATCTGACCCACACTGCTTCCTTGGTCACTTTATAGGGTGGGAACATTTAGAACTTCTTTGTTACTCACCACAGGAAAATGTGTTTGCACAAAGTTCCTGGGGCGTGAAGCACTCTGAGATCACTGCCCAGCAGTGCTGTGCAGAAGCAGATGGCCCATGCTGATTCTAGCTGGCAAATGCCTTCCTGCACCAGGCGAGGGGCTGCACTCATTTGGGGTATGGGGTATGGACACTGGCAGCAGGAAACTCAGCTACAGGAGACTAGGTGCAAGGGCATTTTACAATCATAGAATCACCAGAGTTGGAACAGACCTCCAAGATCATCCAGTCCAACAGTCCACCTACCACCAATATTTCCCCACTAAACCATGTCCCTTAATACAACATCTGTTTCTTGAACACCTCCAGGGATGGTGACTACTCTAGCACATGACTTTTCTCATCTAAATTAAAAAAAAAAAAAAATCTAAGACTTTCTAAGATTTAAAATTTAAGATAATTCTTACCTCAATCACTACCTATATTAAAGATGTCAGACTGTGGCAACAGAAGCAAACTATGACTCATCTTTCCTCCCAGGTGCTGGTGTCTGCTGGACCTTTGCCCCAGAGCATTGGAGTTTTAAAAGAATTAATTTTTATTTTGATTCAGATTTTGACACAAGTCCATAGAAGCAAAAAGCAGAACTCTGCTAATGAAAACAGCACAGCATTATGTGATGGACAGCTAATTTATATAGAGGGTCTGAGACACCAGTGCAGGTTTCTCTCTTCTTTCTTCTAAACCATGTTTTCATTCAGTCTAAATTTGTGTGGGAATGGAAAAAGCCAGCATTACTGTAACTGAGGCTTTCATAGAGCAACTTAATCTGTTGCTTAGATATTCTTTTTCATCTTCTGCCTGAAGGAAGTCACAATTCATCTTTTAAAGTAAAAAAACTCACAACCAATATACAGAGGAACATTGGCCTATTGGGGACAATAGGAGATGCGTCAGAGACAGAGGAACAGAGAAGCTGAAACAGAGGGTAGAAGGAAGAAGCTTACAGCCTCAAAACATGAAAGTCAACAAAACACAATATTCAGAAAGGCCTTTCTGAATCATCTCATACAGTCTTAGCCCAAAAGGTCGCATTATCATGTGGTTTAAGTTCACCTTATTGCTCTCTATAACTACCTGAAGGGAGGTTGTAGTGAGCTGGGGTCGGCCTCTTCTCGCGTGTAACTGGTGATAGAACTACAGGGAACAGCTTTAAGCTGTGCCAGGGGAGATTTAGGCTGGATGTTAGGAAATACTACTTCTCTGAAAGAGTGGTCAGGCACTGTAATGGGCTGCCCAGGGAGCTGGTGGAGTCACCGACCCTGTAGGTGTTGAAGGGATGTTCAGATGTTGTGCTCGGGGATAGGGTTTAGTGAGAACTGTTGGTGATACGTGGATGGTTGGACTGGATGATCTTGCTGGTCTTCTCCAACCCTGGTGATTCTGTGATTCACCCCTCATTAACATGCTCTGTACCTTTCAAGTTGTTACTCCACAGATTGTTAGCTTCCACTGAGCTGCTGATAGATTTTTCTGTAGAAATCAACCCTTCTGATTTCCTTCTAAAGAATCATAAAATGGTTTGGGTTGGAAGGGACCCCAAGAAGTAACTGGCTGTAGAAAACCAAAGGCGCTATCAAATCTTGCTTCCTAAAAGATGTGTTTCTTTTGCCCACTGATGTACTTCTCATCATAACTGTGCCAGCTTGCTCCAGGGAAAGCAGAGAGCAAAACCACAGCCAACTCAAGAACTGAGAGTGTGCTGCATAGCTTGCAGGCAGCTGCCATGCAAACCTCAAATCGGATCTTGTTTATCCTTCTCATAATGGGGCACATTTGGGTCTCTCTTCTATGCTGCTGCTGATTTTCACTGAGACTGAAATGTGACATGCTAATTATCTTTGGAAAGGAATGTTAAAACTGGCTTGTATCAGCTTACAAAAACTTATTTGAGGGGGAATGGAGAGACATTACTACAGTGTAACCTTCCTGTCCTGCAATCCAGCCATGTTATAGATGCAGGATGCACTTCAAGAACAACTTTCCAACATCTTCATGTTTTCACAAGCTTCTGAAAACATGTTGACATTTTCCTGTGTGCCACAGAGGTTCTTGAAAGCAACACTTGGCACAGCTGAGAAAATGGAATAAAACAACAGCATTCCAGGCCTTAACCTGCATTTTAACCACAACGAAATGCATTTCAGCATTTACCTCTAAATCTGAACACTACCAACCATGGGCTTTTGTTCTCAAAAAATCAGGAGAAATTAGAGAGAGGTTTTCCAGGGTCAGCTTTCTTCTTCTCCCCCATAGTAATGCTTACGTCAAGACACAGACTGCATTAAATCCTTTTCTCCACACTTCAAGCTGTAGAAATGCAAGTTTCTAATTAGATTCATTAGACATAGATGTGCTTCTTCCAGACCCACTCAAGCAGCCATCATAGCATTCTGGTCCTGCACAGAAATTAAAACATAGCTCCACTTTTGGAAACCAATTCTAAAAATATCATTGCTGTATTTAAAGTTAGCACATCTCAATGGTCCAGATCAAACACGCTCCACTTCAGTTCTCTAGGAACATTGTCTTGGTAAGCAGTACACAACATAACTTTGTGGCACGATCCTTTCCCTCACCTATAATTAAAGGGTTGAATGCTTTTGAAGATTCACAGCCATATCCCACCAAAGACAGGATGGTTAGTCTCACACTTGGCCTCAGTTTCCCTTAGGAGTGATGCTACATGAAGCAGAAAGTCTTATGTGACCATCAAGCTCATGACTGAGTTGCTCTTAAAAGAACATTTCCCCACCCACATGGGGAGTGTTAACCCAGCCAGCAAATGTGGAAGAGCAGCAGCATTATCACTCTGGGTCACTCTTTGGTTAAAGCTTTGGGAAGCCACTTCCATACTTCTGTGCTATGGCTCTTTATGCGCAGTCCTTTTCCCCATTTGCCCTGAACCCTACTGATTTCATCCAAGCCTATCAGAGAACAAAACTCAGCCAGAACTTATTTCCTCAAGAAAATCAGTCTTCGAATTATAGAAGTAAAGTTTCTTCGTAAAAATGTATTGGTTGAGAGCTTTATAGACTTCTTGGAAGAATCAGCCTGCCCTACATATAACCATCTAACAACATCTGAGAGAACAAGTGTAGATGGGCAATGGCAGAACCAGGGCTTTGGGGAAAGGACAGAGAAAAGAGTAATAGGATGCTTTATATTATAGTCATTTTCCCCCACTTCCACATAGCACACTGAATTGTGCCTATGGCAATGCTAACAAAAGGATTTTCAAGCCTAAGACTGCACAAATTCCCCTGTTCACTGAGAACTGCAGCCAGGACCGACACACTTTATGCCTTGACAATGGGACTGAAGATAATGAATGAAGATTGATTATAATACAAAGATTGGTAGTCCATAGACAGCTATTTCAAGGATGAAAGTTTATTTCTCCTTTTTACAGTGATTTCACAAGCAGACATTCCCCTATGGTGAGAGAACGTTATTAAAACAACTGAATTTCTAGCATTAAGCTTTACAAAGCATCTGGTAGCTTTGTGGTAGCACAAACAAGCATTAATTAGTTTCTCAGAAGGAAAGCCAAAAGAACATATTGAAGCGCTGCTTTAAGAACACAATAGTGGAATAGGTTGTACTATACCTATCACAAGAGCATTACAGCACAGGGCTTCACCAGGTTAGAACGACCTGAGGCACTGAACTGAAAAGGTAAAAAAATCATTTTTGCTCCTGCCAGGAAATCTTTTGTAAGTCTGGTTGTTTTCAATGCCTCAAAATGCAAGGTAAAGATTTGTGAAAAATTCACTTAAGTGAATTATATTCTTACAGATATCAGTGACTTTGAAAAAAAAAAAAGTAAGTATGAACATAACAAACTCACTTGCTAACTTTGGATTTATGCGTTTGTTTTTACTCCGATGACTGGTCTGTATTTTTTTTTTTTTTTAATGAAGTCAACTTTCAATGTGCAGCTAAATCTAGTCTTACTTTGTAGTTGCTCTTTCTGCTCCCAGTAACAGTCTCTGTTCGTACACCCCTCTTCATGTTCATCCACTTTCTGGTATCGTAACAAATTAACCTGATTTCCTACCTCCTACTAAACTTCTACTGCTAAAACTACATTTGAATAGCAATTAGAGCCCAAGTGCACAAACACAATTTTTAACAAGCAGTGAATATCTTAAACTTTACATCTGAGATTATAAACGCACACAGAGTCAAGGTGTTGCAAATTTGATAGTTTCTGCCCAACAAGATTTCAGAACTGATCTCTGCCTCAGACCTCCTGCACGGTTGAAGAGAAATAGCTTTCTTCACATTTTCCAACTCCCAACTGATTTCTCAATGGGGAAATTATTATTCAACCACTTCAGCTTAATAACCTGAAAATCCTCCCCGTACCTCTGAAGAAACGATTACCAAGGAAGCATTAAACGTGAGTAACAAGCTTCCAGACAGTGACTTTTCCAGTGCACTATTTGACTGTGAAGTCACATTCTTCCAAATGTTTTATTTACACAGCAGCAAGTTTCTCTCACACAGATTATTTCTGAAATATTTGTCCTGAATCTTTAAAGTTGGTGATTGCATATTTAAAATTAAATTCAATTAGTTTAGTCAGTGAAATGGGTGGCAAGTTCCATGTGATTATTTTAACACTTGACAGCCATCACTTCGTTGAGACTGCAAAAATGATCATTAACATCATAACAGAATTCTCCAGGAAAGTAGTGTTTCTTCATATCTCAGTAATTTCCTTTCCCCTACATTCCTAAACATTGCCATTCCCTCCCTCTTTTTCATTGAGCACAGTTAAGACCCCAAACACTTCATCTCCTGCCATTCATTCCTTGCCATAGATATTTTGTAGCTGCTCTTATAGTCTGTGTCTTCTAGAAAAGCAGTAGAGCTTAGGAAAAAAGTGCATGTGTTAACCACTCCGTCCCGTTTCTCTAGTAATATTCTATGGAATTTTCTTCAAACCTGTTACAGAAATTTATCTCTGCTTAAGTGCCTCTTTCATATAGTACAGATCCAAAGAAGCCTTGCCACTTGTCTCCAAAGCATAGAAATGTGTCTTGATCAGATTGGTGCAGGACTAAGATAAAAACTTAAGTAGAATGCTGCTATCATCCAGCAGAAGAAACAAGTACTGCATACTCATAGCCAGGATAAAAAACAGCTTGCAACCTTCAGTATCTGAAGGAAAATAAAAACTCTGTTTTCTAACTGTGTTTTGCTGACAGGCAGGTGTACAAAAGTGCACTGCAAAATAAGCAGGTGTCCCAAAGCCAGAGTTATTAAAGGTTTGAGTGATTAACTGAGTGACTTATTTCCCCATGAATGTATTGACAAGTATTCCTCAATGTGTCATTTAAAATTGCTGTAAATCACAGCAAGGCCTTTTTGAGCTGCAAGTGCTTTTGGTCTCTGACACACTGATTGCTATACCTATGCTATGAAGAGGTTGGCCTTAGCTGTGCACTTTCCTGAAGCAAGAAAAGACAACTCTAGCAGAACACAGAAACCTCTTTCCCTCTGAATAATGAAGAGGGTGGCAAATTTGTGCTAATATTTAGAAAATAAGATGTAGCTGAGAGGACCACTGCAGTTTACCACAGCAAAAAGTGCAATACATATACTAAAGTATTATATTGAATATTTCCCAGAAACGTTCTCTCCATCCCCCCAGCTTTTGTTGGCAGGTTTGCCTCTACCAAAAGTTCAAGAGACTTTTGAGTGTTGTTCTTTCCTTCAGAAGCCTTTTTAAAGGACACTGGCCTCTGGCACTTCGACATCAGCCCTACTGTTGCTTAATTGCTGCTTTCTGGCAGAGATGTCATCCCACTGACACGGGGCAAGCTCATGGCTCTCTCTTCTGTGCATGGAGCCAACATGTGGGCTGCTGCTTTGAAATTCTCCATGGGCTCTTTTCCTCTGCAGTGCTAAACCTTACCATAGATGTGACAGTTAGTGCATCATGTCTCAGGTGGTTCCACAACCAGTGTGCATATGCACACTGTCACCCTTTAGGCAACAGTTACACCTCGACACACGTAGACCCTCACAAACCTCTGCTGCAGGACAACTTTTCTCAGTTCTTTCACCTGCACCCTCTTTGCAGGTGCACACAAAGCTTGGTGGTTCTCACACCAAGGATAGGGAAGGCTCCAGGGAGACCTCATTCCAGCCTTCCAATACTCGAAGGGAGGAAGAGTACATCTTTTTATGATAGGACATGGGGGAATGGTTTTAAACTGAGACAGAGGAGGTTTAGGTGAGATACTAGGAGGAAGTTTTTCACACAGAGGGTGGTGAGGCACTGGAACAGGTTGCCCAAGGAGGTTGTGGATGCCCCATCCCTGGAGGCATTCCAGGCCAGGCTGGATGTGGCTCTGGGCAGCCTGGTCTGCTGGTTGGCGACCCTGCACATAGCAGGGGGTTGAAACTCGATGATCGCTGTGGTCCTTTTCAACCCAGGCCATTCTATGACTCTACGACAGTCCCCAGCAATTGCACATAACATATGTGGCAATGGCACAGTATTAAAAACTGAATTTGACTCAAGAGCAATCTGAAATAACATGGGATGGGAGGGCTAGCAACAAGGAAGACTATTTAAAAAGGTGTGTTTAGCACTATCTTTGGAAGAAAACTTGCAGATTTGCAAAATAGCGCAATGCAAAATACTGACATCTTAATCAAGAGAAGTCACATCCAGAACAGCTCACGGTGCAGGAAAGCCACAAACCTTTGCTAAGCCTGATTGTATGGATGTCTGTGAATAAAAAGGCTGTTGTAGGGAGCCTGCCTAGTGCCCTGTGTGCCTTAGAGATTGTTCAGGAAATAACACTGCACATTCAGTCCTTCAGGGCTACTTGCCCTCGAGAGACAAAACTGCACAGCAGCTCAAAGCCAGAAAGAAGTCAGAGCAGCACTATGATTAATCAGCTCTGACTTTTTACATCAGTCTTTTCCTTCTCCACAGCACACTGAGCCAGAAAGTTCTGTTAGACTACTGCTATTTTAACTCACACATTTACTATATTTGATATAATTTTCCTGAAACAAATACCTATTAAAAAGTTGTTTGTATTTATTCCTTCAAATATAGCACTCAAAGTACCTAGAGACTTCAACCAACACTCTGCTTACCTATCTATTGAGTTACTTATTTTACAGACACAACCAAGGCAGACATAGTTTAAAACTCTTACCAGATGGCTTTTGTGTGGGCATTTTAGACATCTTCCATTGTTTTTATAATGTCTACAGATCCTAATAAGCCAAGACAGTACAGAAATCAAAAATTTTTAAAAATAGCTTTACTGAGTAAAAGTCCTTCATGAGCAGAAACTACAGGCCCATCTGCACAGTTTGCTTCATTCTTAAACACTTTTGCAATAGCATCAGAACACTTTCTCTATGATTTTTAGAAGAGAATAGAGCAGCACTGAAACTGGGTGGCAATCTCCTATAAGAATGCAGGAGTTGCAGAGATTGTCTGCAGTAATTATTGCCTTGCACAAACAGGAAAGCCACGAAACTCTGCACAATATTCCACAGGGCATAGAAATTGCTTGAAAATGCAATTACAGTTCAGTTCAGCAAATGACTTATGATAAATCAAGTTTTCTTCCTTTTTTTTTTTTTTTTAAGTGAAAATATGTGCCTGGCTTTCCACACTGCCTCCCTGCAGAGTTACTTACAAAACACATCCCTTAGGATCCATAAAACTCAATTCAACTAAGCGAACATCCAAAAATAAATTAACAGATAAATAAATAAATAAATAAAAATCCCTCCAGGCTGGAAGCAAGCAACCTTGCTGGAAGGAGCTTGAATGTGTTAGCTAGCAAAAGACTTACAACCAAGGAGCAATACAATCTGTGCATGAGTAGCATGCACTCTTGCATAGCTTGGAGGCAAATCTTTTTCATGTAGCTAAAAAAATTCAGAGCACTGAGGTACTTGCTACTAAGTTACTGCAGTGCAGCAGGAAGACAACTACACTTAGCTTTAAACCAGTTACACGTACATTCTCACTGTGCAATCAGAAAAGCACATGAAACTCCCTGGAGGCTAATTCACCTGCTTCTGGGACAGATCTATAGTCCTGCTGGGCTCCAGGGTGGAATGTCTGGACAGAGATGCTTAAAGTTAACATTAATTCAAGAATCTGTGCTATGCTGGATTAGCAGATGTGGTTACAACACAGATAAACCTCACAGATGCCCTTGAGAATGGAAACAGTACCACAAACCTACTGATTTTCTCACCTGGTTTTAACAACCATCGCTACCACCAATTTGGCTCCATACTGGACATTAATAGGTTCCTTTCTTGAAAGATGTAAGAAACCCATTAGAGAAAAAAATGATGCACTGCTTGTATAGAAAGACATTGTTACATCTATATGAATTAGCTAACAGACACTGCCAAACCATCAAGCTGATGTGAAAATGGTTACAGAAATATTTTCATTTACTTTACAGACATATCGCATACTTATGGTCCACGTGAAACTGTATGTCCCATCAGCTGCTAACAACTTGTCTGTATACAAGAGGAGCAGTGGGTGGTCAGGGGCAGCAAGGAATATGAATGTCACACTGATGTCCCAAAAGGCTGAGTGTAGCCCACTACTGACTACCATCCCATTTCAGTGAGAACAGCCAAAGGGTATTACGACAAACATCAGTGATGCAAGAACACATCAGAAATTGCCTATGAAACATGCATCTGAGCCATTAGGACCCATCACACCACATGCCCTACACTATTTAAGTATCACTGCAAGGATAGGATTTATTTTCCTCTGGGTTGTTTTGGCTGGAGAAATCCCACTGCCATGGAGAGAGCTATGAGCTTCTGACCTCCAAATGAAAGTTGACACATGCGATCTCTTCATTTAGTGTTGTTTTGTCCTGAGTTTCCTTGTTGGTTTCTCAGGATGGTGGCCAGCAGCTCCATGGGGAGACCAGCCAGAATCCAAGGCAATGCTGAAGTATGAACTCAAAATCTGCTTTTTGAACTAAGAGACACAGGCTGAACATTGTATGGCTTCTGATGTGTTTGCCCCGATGACTCAAGAAGCAAAGGTAAGAAACTTAAACAGAAAACCTGTTCCACAATGGAAAGGCATTAAAAAATAATCAAGAACAGACATCAAAATCCTTGATCTTTTTAGCATGGTTTCTGCTTGCTCTCAGGGTTGTCAGAGCTCTCCTCACCTATGGGAAGAAATCTTGTTTCTATCAAGAAGACCACGGAAATATTAAATTTAGATGTAATATTCAGTAGGTTTGCAATGTGTTGGTTGCCTATAGCAACACAAGGGCACCATCACCAGACTCTGGCTTAATTGTGACTGTAATTTTAATCAATATTAACTGAGTCGACTGAATCAAAGGTTTCATGTTGACACAGAATTGACTTTTAAGAACTGCAATTTGGCTCAAGAGCTATTTTTCTAACTTTCAAATCTGGTTATTTTGACAGATACTTGCAGGTACAGTGGTAAGGCACCACAAAAATTATCATGTTCTTAATCCAACACTGCATGAGAAATGTGAATTTACAATGGACAATAATGAACGATCAGTTCTTCTGGAAAAAAAGGCTTTAAAGTTTTATACTGTCTTCCATTATTCCCCTGGAAAATATGTGTCTACTTAGCTTCCTATGCAATAATTTTTTTGGGAAAAAGAAGAGTCCACAGAAGTTTGCTATGCCACAGCAGGACTTTTCTAATACATCAAGAAGACAGCTTTCACAGTGCAGTGACACGACCCCAGGTAGACACTAAGCCTCCTTCCTGGAAGTCTGGGCAAATGTCTACTCTACTTTAAAGAAAATATTACTGCTTTTGCCTTATCAATAGCTACCTTTGGCTCTCAACCAATTTCTACACACCATGGGGCAGAATTAGAACCTTTCACCACTACTTGTCTTCAATTGTCCTTCTTTTCTATGATTTCTTACTGGAGAAGCCCACAGGACTTGAGAAAGATGGTTTTGTTTTTGGAACTCTCCAGCCATGGTGGATTGAGCTTAGGTGCTATTTCTTTACCTTTGCCAAAGAATATTTTCTTACAGCAAGACTAGACAGAAAAGTTCTTCCAGCTGCAAGCAGCAAAGTAGACAAAGAGTTTATAATAAATGTCCTGATCAGATATTACTAGACTCTTAGTAGCTGGCAGCAGCTGGTAACAACACACTGCCTACGCCCTAAGTACTGTACATATGCTTCTGGGGTGGCTCAGGACAATAATTTTTATTTTTTGGTGCACCAAAACAGAGGAACAGTTAATAAAAGACTGTACACTGCACTCACTGAAGAATTCCAGCTTACCTGAACTTGTCAGAGGCTTGAGGGTAGCAAAGGAGACACAATATATATACCTCTTAGATAATTAGATGGCAAGCTTGCAACAGAAACAAAGACAGTTCGTGCTCCTGTTCACTGGACCTTGTAATGCAGTTTAATTTCTCCAATCTAAATATCAGATCCAAGAGCCACTATCTTGCTTGTTTTCTAGATGACATTAGGATTCTAGAAGGATCTGTTTGCATTAAAAACAGAATATGTCACATTAAGCCATTAGTGCATTCTGTAAAAGGTATGGAAAAGCTTCTCAAGAACAAACTCTGAATACTGGTTTTTCCACCTCCCTTTGCATTTGAGGTACACAGGGTAGTCAGTGCAGGGAAGGCTGCTCCTTTGGCTGTGCTCCAGTAATTAGAATCCTGACCCCGTACCATAAATAGAGCTACATCTGTATAAAGCCTTTATGAACTATGACAAAGACAGGGATTTCAAAGATCAGTTTCTCTAGAGATCAGGAAGAACAGCTTCTTCTAGTTGCTTTAATAGCAACATTTAACCCAGCAACCTGGATTTGTTTTCTAAAGCTTTAGCAAAAGAGTTGCTCAATATGCAGCATGAGACATGGTCTGACACTGGTTCTGGTCACTGTCCTGAGATGTTTCCTGTATGGCCCATAACTTTAATCTCTAACTACAACACCCAAGATCAACCATACAGCTTGCTGCTGAACAAGTGAAGAAGCAGGCAGCAATGCCATATTAGGTGCAGGACAGCTAAGTTTACAGTCATGTATTCAGAACTTAACTATGTGCCAAGGACACTGCTAAAGACCAGCCACTGCACTTTTAAGTGTACAACCTGTGTTTCCTTACTGCACAAAGTCTGTGCACTGATATCTCTAACCAGTGTACTATGAAGTTACTTCTTGCTACCAGAGAGATGTCTTGCAATTATTTTTAGATAGCTGTATTGACTGTTTTTCCTCATATCTCAGCTGCTACAGGTATTACTGCAAGAGAGACATCCAGCATTCAACACAATATCAGCACAAAACCAGAGCCAGCACATATCATCTGAGCCAGAGTGAAAAATGGAGTGATGCTGTGTCCCAAGAAAGATCTAATTACAAAGACATTCTTCTATTCACAAGAATCCCACAGGATTGTGTAAGGTAAATTTTCTCTCTGTTGGCAGCTGTGGGAATCTCAACTCTTCTTCCATATCTGGTAACGATGCAGATTTTCAAGGAAAGATGCTGTTCTTCCCAGAAACCTACCTAAGGCTTGGAACAAAACCAAATGTACAGAATTTGTTTCTTATTTCTGAATTTGACTTCAGGGACAGGAGAGAGCAAAGCTGAAATAAAAACTTTCATTCAACACTCAATCAAAATAGCTACTGGGAGAACTTTATCAACACCAGAAAAGAGACCTGTGCTGTCTCGCTATATAGAAAGTGATGAAAGCTAGGACAGTCACCAACATGTGATGACTTGCAAGAGCAGAGCAAGCCAGTCCTGACTGTCGACAGGCATAACTCTGTGATGGCAAGGATCTAGGAAGAGATGTGCAGAACATTACCTCGCTAATTTACAGTATCTTTCCCGCAAAGAATTCACCAAATTTGATTGGAGTTCCTGGGGGTGTTGCAGTTTCCAGCATCCAACTACATAACATTTTGTTTACATATACACTCTGCCTGCCAAGGACATACAGTTATCTCTGAAACTACATCTATGACAAGGCAAGACAATAAGACAGCAGCACTTACATGATCATAGCAATCTGAGAAGAGCTGCAGTGCTCCGTTTCCAAATTGTTCTTTTGAATTTGAGATATATAAAGAGAGTGGTATAGGTCTTCTATATGGTAGAGGACACACTGGCTCTACTGAGAGCCCACTACCTTTGTGCAAATGGAAACAAGGCTGCCTTTCAGCCAGCTCTGAGTATTGCCCACCACCTGCAAAGTGAAGTAACATCAAGACTTTTGTTGAGCTGAAGGCACACCACAGGGTAACAGCTTACGAAGCTATCATTCTCTCTCTCCCCATATCATTCATGAAAAGATCTCAGTGACCAACTCTTACATCCAGATTGACACCTTTGCTTTCCATTTAGAGTTTCTGATGTACACTCATTGTTCAGCATACCTCTCTGCTCTAAACAAAGGTTTTGTTCTTTCTTGATAAAAACCCAGGCAAGGTTCAGAGCAGCAACCCAAGCCAGGAGACATTAATTAGGTTGAAACATCCCCTGGACACAGTTGGTAATTTTCCAGGTGCTCTGCTAAATTGAAGGAAGGCCAGATTTACAGAACCACTTACTACACTTCAGCAAGCAGTAAAACAATTTTTAATAAACCCTAGTGGTTTATTAGCCTTTTTCTATACTACTGTAGATGAATTACCAAGACACCTGCAAACACTAGCAGGTAAAATCAGGACAAATTCAGTCAGAACCTTTAATAAGTGGTTAAAACACAGCAAAAATTGCTCTAAGATTTCACATTTCTAGTCACGCATGAAATCTTTGTAACAAAGAAGTAGCTTTTGAGGCTTCAGAACACATCCATCTGGTTGCTCTAACCTTCAAGAAAAGTCTGTAACTTGACCTGTTGGTGCACACACAGAGCAGAACTAATTTGAATCTGAATCACAGGTGCTTTTTACAAAATATTAGCTATACCCATAAGGTGCCTCTTGCTCTGCCAAAGGAAGCAGTGTAGCTCACCATTTTCCAGCACTCAAAGTGACCACAGCACAATCCTTTCTTCCAGATGGGGACAAATGTACAGAGGATGTGAATGAAGCACATTTCTTCAAGACTGAAAACTAATCACTTAGGTCTGATTTAGAGTGCAATATGTGCTCACTGCTTGCACCAGCTGACCTAGGACAAAACTAGCTCAGACAACAGTCTTGGCACATGAGATATCATCTGAGGGCCAGTAAAACTTACCTGGAAAATTTGGAAAAGACAAAGAAGTACAATTTGGAAAAGACAGAGAAGAGCAACTACCTCCAGCTTGCTAAACCAAGTAACAAGTTTGCAATAACAAAGGAATAAAATCTTAGCAAAGGTCTAACACACTTCCGAAGGTCATGCATGCAGTGTTACGTAATGGGCCTGCCTTGACCATGACTTCCAGCCCTCCCATGTGACAGGCATGAAAATCTTATTGCTACTGCTGTGGACTGCTAGTAATTCCCTGTGATGTTAATGAGTTTTGAATTTATGCAAAGTCTCCCAGCAGGTTCTTCCTTGGTATCTACCAGCCCCCATGCCAATGGAGAATACTTGCAGTAAGAAGCATCTAGCTTTCTCCCATTACTTATTAATAAAACAAACCAGACTTCTTTGGTCATTTGAAGATCTCTTTCCCATCCCTCAAAAACAAATGAAAAAAAAAAAACAAAAACACACATACACACAAACAAAACCATCACCAGAAAGCAACAGGCAGAAGTAGCATCAAGGAAGTGCATCAGGACTTGATTTTGTGTTCCTATGAATCTATTAAAAACTCACAACATGCCCTATTATTCTGTATAATTCTGTACTGTTTCACAAAAGACAACACAGAAATCAAAGTGAAGTGTTTGACCCTCAAAATGATTGAGAACAGTTGCTCGAGATAACAGGACTTAGTGCAGTCAAGAATAAATTCACAGCTGGGTGCAGATTCGGAAGCTGAAAAGCCAGAAGGCTTAACATGAGTTTCTCTGTCCATCACAGCAAAATTATCCATCGTCACTTCGCATCACAGCCATTGTTGAACTGCCATGGCTTACAAAAAAAAAAGACAATACTTTTTGCTCATACAGAATCACAGAGCCACAGAAGTGTAAGTGAAGTAAGTAAACCACTATCAAACTCACATTCTCTCATGTCAGCATAAGCATTTTGAGTCTCTCCAGGCATGCTTTTGCTATGGTATTAGCCACTAGCTCCTCCAGTCAGCCCCGCCATACAGGAACATTGTACTAACTACTGCTCTAAGTATTAATTTTATACACAAACAAGAGAAATCTTTGGTACTGTTAGAATCTGTATCTATCATGGACTCCTAGTTTATAGAGCAGAGTTAAAAACAGACCTGGTCTCTTGGCAACACCAGCACATTCACCCTCATTCTTATACCTAGACTGATCAACAAGTAGAGTCCTAGTTTGAGGAGAGTCCTAGTACTGAACAGTGTTTAAGTAGCTAAACACATATATGACATATATGTACGCATGTGTACTACATTGTCAAACCAAGTATAGCCTACAGCCACAAAGCAAGCAGCAAGCTTCACACCTCTGCAAATCAAAACAAAAGCATCTGCAGATTCCTTAAGTGTTCTACCAGTAAACCTACTGGGACACTTTTTTTTTTTGCTGGATTGATTCCTACCTGAATAACTTTTTTCCTCAAATTCAGAGCTTAATCTTAAAAAAATTCAATGTTGCAAATACAGAACCTTAGTGTTAGTAATAGCTCATGTCTGACACGTGCCACTGCAGCACAAGGAAACTTTTTTTTTTTTTTGCAAAGGCATGGATTATAAATTACATGTAGTGAAATAATCCAAATGAAGCATTCTCCCATAACCAGATAATCTCTTTATAATAATTCCTACATGCACAGCATGGATCATCTCAGTTGTTTTCACAATGACTTTGCCCTATTTTTTTTCAGGAGCTACAAGATATTCTTACCATGAAGAAGTTCTTTTGTGGTATGCTGGCTAAAGCATATCCACTGAATAGTAAGGCTCTGCTGGAATAGCCAGAAAGGAGCAGTGTATCTTTTTATCCCATTGGAGCAAGAGAGAAATCATTAGTGCTTTAAAGAATACTAGATGATACCCTCAGGCTCTGCATTAACAACCCAAAGTAGCAATTTCTGGCAGATAAACATTAGTGCAAATGTCATAACATTTTCAGGAAGTGTTGGACTTCCCATGTCGTATACAATCCCCTCAATTTTAGGGGAAAACTAAAACAAAAACTATAATCTAAGCTCTACTTCTGACAAGCAGATTTACAGAAATTGAATCACATTAGCTAGCAGTTTCTCCAATATTTATCAGGTACAAGCAGCCCTATGTGAAGTGCAGTTTTTACACACAGGCTAGGTGACTTCCATCTTTAAAGCTGTGAAGATGCCATTCTTGCAGCTATTGTTGGGATGGCTATTTGAAGCTATTTCTTTATATAAAGAGGAAGGATGATTCCAGAGATCTAGACAGACTACCAACCTGAAAGAGGTTGGTGGGGAGAAAGAGCAAAGGTTAAATCTTTCCCTGTATTATTTCACAATTCTGCTCGAGACTGTCTAGAGGTCAGGAATCCTAAACTTAAAATAAGCTTCTCCTACTGCTTCTGTACCAGTTGGATCCTGTTAAATATCTGTTACACATTCATCTCTCGCACAGCCAAATGAAAACTTCTTCACTTCCACTCGTTAGACCTTTTGTTAATCACAGCTTAAATCACAAGATCTCAAGATTAGAGTACACCTACTCTTCCCCTATCACACAGCTTGTCTCAAGATACTGTCACAGGAACACTATGCACTGCTCCAAACCCAAGACCCCTATTACAAACAAGCCATTTCACTAAGGGTGAACCTACACTCCTCCATCAGTGTAATCACCACAGACCCCACTTATGCCCCAGCAACAGTGACATCTGCAGAAGCCCTGTGATTGTGGTGCTCAGCTGGACAAAATGCTTCAGTCAAAGACAATGTTTCTTCTATTTGCATCACATGCATGTGGATGAGAAGAAAATCATGTTTTCTCACAAAAGAGTGCATTGTTTTTAGAAGCATCAGTCACACGATCCTTCAAGGCAAAAGCTTTGCATGCAGTCTCTGGTAAGGAACATTTCTACATGGTTTTTTTCAATGAAAGCATTCTGTGCAATGCAGACAGCTCTCCTGTTTCTCAGAAGGTCAGCCTGTTCAGACAGTTCCTTGGATGTCCAGCTTCTGCAGATTCAGGAACAATTTTGAAAGTTGTTTTTTACCTCAGCTCAAGCTACTTGCAACAACTAACCATAAGACAAGTTTCAGATTAAAATTTAAACCCCGGAATCAAGTTATTGGGAATAAGCCCCTGTGAATATTTAAGTAGTAGATTCCTCTACTGCATCAACGAGTGCAGCTGAAAAGCTTTTATCCTGAAAACAGACCACCGACAACATTTAGAGGTTTCTAACCACAGCCACAAACATTAGGACTTGACTTACAGAACTGCCGTACTTATAAAGAATGTGAACATTCTCTGAATAACCAAACATCATCATTAGGTTCCTGTGCATTTTGTTCAGTAGTCTATCAATATCAGTAGCACTTCAAACAGCAGACTGGGTTTACTGGACTTCAGTAACTGTTGTAGAGTTTTTTGTTTGTTTTAAGACCTCAAAGATCATCTCACGCCATATCAGAGCAAGATGGCAATAACGATATCTGTCAAGAACTCAGCAATTCAGGAGAGATTATAGACTGCACAGGAGTGGATCTGAATCCCCTCATCTCCTTCTCTAACAGAAATCAAACCTGTGTGCTCTGAGATGCTCCAAGAAGCTGTGTTCCTGGAACTAGCTTGGCTCAAAACACAGAAGGGTCTTGTCTTTGACATCAAGACAGAGATTTGCTATTACACTAAGGGCTGCAGCCAAACAAAACCTCAGACAAGACAAAGTAAATTGTTAATTTATTAGAATACAAGTGTACTAAATCACCAACCTATGTTCCCATGTAATCAGTAAAATGCATAAGACAGAGAGAAATGATGATCGTTAAAACACCACTGCTGTGCTAGATTCTTAGGAAAAGAGACTGTCTGTAGGATTTATTAGACTGAACACTACAGACCCAAAAGGTCAGCTGCTCGTATTAATGAATCTTATCAAGAAGCATACTGAAAAAATACCAAGAGAAACAGTGTCAGACAAGCATGAGACAAGACACTGTATCATGTCCATGGAGAAAGGATTCCTGTCTGATGGCTCTGAACACCAAAAAACAAAAGCAAGACAGAAAAGATAAAACATCCTTTTCTATAAGAAACTCAGAGAGGTGTGCAAGCAAAGTGATTTCCAAATAAATGGTGAGAAAGGCTAGAACTATGTTCTTCTGAGCAGCACACCAAATCTAAAGGCTGTGGTTCAGAAGCCACATGGTGCTGTTTTCAACACCAGTTACGTGGCAGCTATTGTCTGAGGACTTGACCTACCTTACAGCATTGTTAAGTGTTTTGTCCACCAACTCCAGGCAGATAGCTTGACAACCTCTGTAATAAAGCTGCAGGTACACAGAACTTATTAAGTTCAGGGAAGAACTTTAAAATGCTCTAGCAAAATAATCTGCTCACAGGCAGAAGATAGATCTTCACTAGACAGCTTGCCAGTACTACTGAACAGCTTTGAGACAGCTCTCCATTTTCCCTTTGGGACAGCAAATAAGGTCTTGCACAGTAGGGTGAAGAAACTGCATTTCTCTAACGTAACTTTAAGAGTGTCAATGGTCTTTTCCACTGCTTCTGACCCTCAGCCTTACTACTGAAAACGACAAACTTATCTTAGTCCACAACTAAGAGGTCTTTGCCACTCACTTAGTAAAAGCAATGAAGACATAACCAATATATGCCATATCTACTTAAGAGAGCATTTCTCCCCAAAGAAGCAATGAGCCTTGCAATCCTGTGAATTGATGGTGGATATTTCCCAAAGCCAAGCAGATTCCCCAGAAGCTTCTTCTCTTCAAAACTGAAGAAAATTTCCACCTACAATTTCATTTACTGCAGCTCACTGTCTCCGGCGTCAAAACTGAGAAGAAAATGGTTGCTTTTTATTGTATGCTCAAAAAGGGGCACCATTCACCAAACAAGATTACAATTTAAATCTCAGAAAGAAGAATAATGGTCAGGAAGTCTACACAGGGTTAGAGCTGGAACTGATTGATTTACTAGTTGCGAGTGTCTGCATCTATTAAGACGTCAATTTCAGTGACAGGTACAGAATAATTCTGCTGGGACCTTATATCCAAAATGATGCAAAGCCTCACAGAAGACGCGTGGTTTGTGCAACATGGGGGAAGTGTAGACATTTTGACACAGTGACTGTGGAAAGTGACAGGAAATTGATCTGCATAGAAGCAAGAAAGACAACTGCTCCAGCCAAGGTCTTAAAATGTCTGGAAGAAAACAGGCACACCACTGTGACTGACTGACTCCCAGCTGTGCCTTTAGCCAGCTCCCTACTTCACCTCCTACCCACAGTAAAGGCACTTATGAGGTCCCCTCATGTCTTCTTATCAAGTTCAGTCTTCAGTTTGACAGCAAGGACAACACAGCTCCAGCAAGGACACATGTGCTCTACAGCCCTGTGGGTAAGCTGAGTGCTTTCTTTGGATAAAAGCTGCAGAAGTAAAGGCTTTCCTCTCTTGCCCTGGAATTGTGCTCATCTTGACTGATTTCTTACTGACCTGTCATTACTACTGGCAGAGAGAATATACAGTAATTTCTGCATCAGAAGATGGTATCACAGTAGATATTAATATCAAGTTACAGATAACGAGCTCTTGGGAGGTATGGAAGAATCCCAAGAGATTGTGCAAGTTTAACTCTCTGTTAAGTTCAAAGCACCTCTCTTTTAACACTTCACTCAGAAAAGGATCTCCCAACCTGACTGACAGAACAACTGCATTTGAAAGTTTGTGCAAAGCAGTGGAAAAGAAGCAGCAGCCCAGAGAGTCAGAGCTCCTGCACCCTGACAGGTCACCATCACAGCAGTCGTTTGAGAGCCTGCGCTAGAACAACTGCTCCAGTTTTACCCTGGCTTGTGGGAAGAACGAAATTGTTCCTATACCCATGCTAAAGGCCTGATACAATACATGGGAACCACCACAACAGAATAAAAGTATTCAGGGAGATTGTTTTTAAGACTACTGCTATAAATGACACTGCAGCACATCAAAACAGGTTGCGTAACTAAAAGCAGCTCCTCTGGAATATTTCTATTTCAGAACTCATAGTAATGGGCCATTATAAGCATCACGTACTGCAGGCATTTACAAAACATACAGCTGTGTAAGCCCCTGGCTACGTTACAATGAATATACATAGGAATGCCATTTTCATTTTAGAAGGCTTTTCCTTCTAGAAAGATGAGTTTCTTGTCTAGCTGCACTGGGGACCTAATGTTACATTAACATACTATTTCTAAGCCCTACAGGTATAACCTTTCATTTTGCTTATTAGTAACTCTTGCTTTTCTATTTCCAGTAGGAAAAAAAAAAAAGATCTTAATACACAGCATAACTTCCCTAGCAGGAGACAGTCAGTATTACCAAAAACTAAGAACATTTAATAAGCATATTAAACACTGAATATCTGTTGGCTAAAATTATAGCTCATTCTTGAAAAATTGAGAATTATGAATTGTCTAATTAATTTTTTTTTTCTGCTTTTGGTTTGGATTTTCAGGAAAAAAAAGTAGAAACACAACTTCTCTATCTTTAAATATCCTGGAAATTTTACACCTCCAGGATCGGCACAGATTTGGCATTTTGGTTGGAAAGCCAATAGTGTTGCTGCAGGATGTAGTTAAAAAAAATCCTTTAGTTATATCATTAATCAGAACTCAAGCTGCCAGCCCAGGAAACCAACCAGGCCATAACAGTTCAGAACAACATATAAGAACCATTAGCCCAATTTGTCTGAAGAGAGGTTCCATTTTCCAGGTGAACTGGGAGATTTCAAGAGAACTGGGGAATTAAAATATTGTCTTTCAGGTGCCATTTTCACAAATGAAGCTAAAGTCTCAGCAGTTTGCATAAAATCTCTTCTGAAGCTGTTGTGCTTTGGCAGGTGCTTACTTTAAGGAAAAGTCATAGTGATGCCTTGTGGGCAAATGCACTTTTACTCTTGTGTTTTCATGCTAAGAACAGCAACTGCAACAGTGATGTCCAATCCAGTATGATTGGTTTGCTATCATACACCAGCCAGTTTGGGAAGGTTTCCACATAGCAGAATCCAACATATAATCCCACTGCATTTTGCTCAGCACATTTCATTTTAACAAAAAGAGTAAAGATTTTGCAAGAGTTTAGCCTACAGCACACAATGCACTTATAAATCACAATGAAAGCATGTAAGATCGGTCTACAAATAATTCCATGCTTCCTCATTCCTATTTCAGAGCTCTTTAATGCTCTTCCTCCACATCATCCTCGCTGTGTGAGTGCTGCAGAAACACTGAGTTTGAGTCACACATCTCAGCCATGCTGCAATCTGAAAATAACTTGCTACCCAGCAGCTACTGGGGAGTCCTCTCTCTGTGAGCACAGAAGGATTGTGACCAGACAGATCAATCAAAGAAATGTTTAGATGTTGACTAAAGGACATGGATTAGTGGGGAAATACTGGTAGTAGGTGGATGGCTAGAGTGGATTATCTTGGAGGTCTTTTGCAATCTCGGTGATTCTATGAAAGAGAAAATAATTGGAACAGAGTTTCCACAGTCGAGCTTACAGCATGTTGATAGATAAGACATGATACTGAGAAGCGTTAGAAGCAAACAAGACTCCAGGTATATTAATTTCTATTAATTTGAAGAGGCAGCTATTTTGGAGGTGGAAGCCAAGAGCTGCCAGTCTCCAAGATAGGAATCTGGAATCAGGACCATCCTATTCTCATGGAACGTTGTACCACAATATCAAAATATACAGAGTAACCTGTCTTGCAAAGATGTGAAACACTGGACATGATCTGATCCTATGAACTAGCAATGTTTAGTCAGGGTCTGTCAGCCATCCTGTCCATCTATCTGCAACAACTCTGTCTCATTAAGACCCACACTGCACTTTTTTTTAGGTTGGCATTAGAGTAAGAACTTCTCATAAAACATTTGTAGGGCTGAAGCAGAATCAAGACGATTTGCGTGACTCAGCAATGCTTATTCAGACAGACTGAAAAGGGGGAAGGGAATGACTGCCCACCTTCATAGCTTCCATCACTGCAACTGACAGGAAGGTCAGGGGAACTGCAGAGACTGAGGTTGGCAGGACCTCCGGAGGCCATCCGGTCCAAGCCTCACCTTGAGCAGAGACACCCACAGACAGCTATCCAGAAGACTTCTGAGTACCTTCCAGGAGGGACACTGTGCCTTTGCTTGACAAAAATACATTCAACAAGTGGGGTATGCAATAAGTGCACATCAGCTTGAATAGATGGTTTTTTTCTTCCCCAACGCAAAAGCTAGAAGCTAAAGAACCAAACAATAAAAAATGTGGAAACGTTTTCAAATTTATCAACGCTGTTACCCCTGATGGATAATTGATCAATAATGTACCAGGGGAAGGTTTGGGCATTCATGGTCTTAGAAAGGCTTCAAACTATATTCAAACATGGTTTTCCCTAAGCATTTACCAGCTGTATATACTTCCTAATTCAAGGAAGAAACCTGGCTTCCAGGTCAGACCTGGAAAACTAGCTTTTTGGATGAGGAAAACACCGTCAGACACCTTCATTGTTCAACACTGGATTGAGATGTAGAGGTTCCATTGTACTTTAAAGCATAAAGAAGAGGAATGGGATAAAAAGTAACCACCATACAATCAAGCAGCAGCACTGGGCAGAATTCAGTTGCCCAAGCAAACTATTATAACAAACTACTGCCAAATTCCAAACTTCTTGTTTCTCACAAGAAACAATCCTTGCTTGCAAGGTACCAAACCAGGAGCTATGAAGCAGAAAATGCTAAATGAGGCTTTGTATGTCACATGTCTGAGGCTATTGCCAGCATTTCCAGGCACACTGAAGAATCTCACAGCACCCACTCACTGCAGCTGACCATCACATACATTGGTTTTCACTATGAACACCATTATTTAGAAGTCAACTGAAATTCTGAAGAACGGGAAGAAAATCTCTTTGAATGTGTCTTTAGAGTACTTTCTAAAAATGTGTGAAATTTCTCTGTGGCATTTTCCAAATTGTTGATTGCTGAAGAAGGGAAGGAAACCTACTTAAACTTACCATCACTGATGCATGATATGCCATCCTAACCTTTATCATCACATTTTGCCGGGTATAGAAAATTGCAAATGTTTTGGAAAATGTTTAAAAGGTGCTTTTTTTGTTTATTTGTTTCTCTGCTTGTGGGCTGTTTTTTTGTTTTTGTTGTTTTTGTTTTGGTCTGCCAACAGATTTACCAAACTTTCTTACTGCCACACCAACAGGAATAACAAGGGCCAGCCTTGCCATACTTTCTGCTTCTGCTGGACAAAGTAGGGCATGCAGCAAACCCACTTTGCACAGACAGTCTTCTTCCCTGCCATGAAAGCTACAGCTAAAGATCCAAAGAATAATCACAGAAAGAAACAAAACTAAAAATACATTCAAAACGTGTCAAATTCCACTACAAGGAATGCATTTTTCTTAGCAATCAGAAGTTTGTAGACCTTCATAGGAAGGGTCCTTCTGTTCACAAGGCACTTGCTTTGTTCTCGGTGCTTAGCTGCAACGAGAGACCAAGACACACCAACACCAAGCTGCGAGCTCTACAATGTTCCAGCAGCCTCAGAAAGCATCCTAAACGCTAATTCTGACCTGCCAGTGACCCACCCCCACCTGCTATCAGGAGGATCTGCACACGCATCTCGTGAAGGCTCCTTCACCTCTCCAAACATCCCATCTCGCACCACCGGGATGGAATTGGCTCATCCAGGTGCCAAAGGGAATCGGCATCCCGGGGGCGGAAGGCACAGAACAGCACTCGGAGCCTCCAGGCGAGGAGCGGCGTTTCCCCGAGGCGCAGGCACCCATTGTGCCAACGTCTCCGGGGCTCGCTCACCGCCTGAGCACGATCAAGCGCAAAACATCCCGGAATGAAAGGAAGGAGAAAAAAACAAAAAAAAAACCCACACACAAAGACATCCCTCGGCGTGAGGGAAAATAAAATAAATGAATAAAAATAACAAAAATAAAACGGACTGACACCCGCACAGGCTTTATTTCGAGACGCACAACTTTACGCGAGCACACCTCGCCCGACGGAGCGCTCCTCCCCGCCGATCCCTCACCCCCCGCCGTGACACAGCAGCCCCCGCCCGGCCGGGCGCCGAGGTACGGCATTATATAACGGCCGCGGCGCCCCGTCACCCCCAGCACCGCCCCCCCTCCGCCGCCGTTTCCCACCCCCGTCGCACTGAGGCGAAGCGGCAGCGGCTCCCGGGGACGGCGCGGCCCCGCCCGCCCCTCACCAGCGGCTGCATCTCGGCGCGCACGGCGGGCACCTGGAACCGGTCTATCTCCTCCATCATGGTGGCGGCGGGGACGGGCGGGAAGGCCGCGGGGCTCCTCGCGCTGCCGGGCTGCTCGGCTCCTCAGGATGCTGCCGCCGCTGCCGCTACCGCCGCCGCCCTGTGCGGCTGCTGCCTCATCGCCGCCGCCGCTCGGCTGCCGCGGTGACTCAGCCGCACCGCTTCCGGGTCCGGCTCCGACGCCCCGCCCTCGGCTTTGCATATTTAAGGAGGCGTGGCCCCGGGACGAGAGCATCCGGGCCCGGCCCCGCCCTCCGGAACGAACCGCTCCGCGTCTCCAGGAGCGGGGAAAGGTTGGAAACGGTCCCGCGGCCGCTTCCGGCGCGTTGCCGTGGCTGCCGCTATCAACTTCCGGTCGGCCGGCGGCGGTTAGCGGCGCGTGGCGGCCGTGAGGCGCAGCCGTGCGCAGAGCTATGCCGGCCAAGGCGGGCGACAGGCAGCGGCAGGTAAGGGCCTGTCCACAGTGGGCTTCGTAGCACGGCGGCGTGGCCTCGCGTGGGATAGCGCAGCGGTGACGTCACTGCTGACCGCTACCGCAGGTTCCCTACAGTGGGGTGCAGTAGGCGGCACACAGGTGGGTTTGGGCTGCCTCCGGGGATGGAGGCTCCGCAGCCAGGGCAGCCCGTTCCTGTGCCGTGTCACCTCACGGGGAAGTTCCTGTGTTCCAATGTGTGCCCGCCGTCCCTGCGCTGTCACTGGGCACCACCAAAACGAGCCCAGCCCCGTCCTCTGGACGCTCAGACGTGAGATATTTATGAGCAGTGATGAGATCCCCCCTCAGCCTTCTCTTCTACTGGCCCAGGTCTCTCAGCTGTCCCTCTTAGAGGATGTGCCCCAGCCCTGCATATCATTCTGACACCTTTCTGTGTATTGCCGAGCTCTTCATCTGAGGAGGTGATCTGAGACAACCAGCACAGCATTCCTAAGGGAAGGTCATGCCTGGCCTGTCTGGTGGCTTTCAGTGTCGAGGTGAGGGCATCAGTGGACAAAGGCAACTGATGTAGTTAACCTGGACTTGTGCAAAGCCTTTAACATGGTCCTCCGCTACCCCCTTATCCCTAAATTGGAGAGATTTGAAGGGCGCTCTATTTAGCGGATAAAGGGTTGGTTGGATGGTCCCAGCAAGAGGCCAGTGGCTCAACATCCAGGTGGAACAAGTGGTGTCTCCCTGGGGTTCATCTTGTGGTTGGTGCTCTTCAGCATCTTTGCTAATGGCATAAAGAGCAGGATTGAGTGCACTCAGCAAGTTTGTTGATGGCACCAAGCTAAGTGGTGCAGTTGACAAAACAAAAGAAAAGACCACCATCCAGAGGGCCCTGAGCAGGGCCAAAAAGTGGACCCATGAGAACCTAAAGGGATTCACCAAGGCCAAGTGCAATGAGTTGCACAATCCCAGATGTGAATACAGAGTGGGAGAAAAACACATTGTGAGCAGCCCTGTGGAGAAGGATTTGAGGGCCCCAAAGAATGAAAAGCTGGACATGAGCCAGCAGTGTGTGCTTGCAACCTGGAAGGCCAACAATGTCCTGAACTGCATCAAAAAAGGAGTAGCCAGCAGGGAGAGGGAGGTGATTGCCCCCCTCTACTCTGCTCTCATGAGGCCCCACCTGGAGTACTGCATCCAAGTCTGGTGCCACCAGTATAGAAAGAATGCAGAGCTGTTGGAGTGGATCCAGAGGGAGACCATGAAGATGATCAGAGGGCTGGAGCACCTGTCCTATGAAGAAAGATTGAGAAAGCTGCCCTTGTTTAGACAGGAGAGGAGAAGGCTTTGGGAAGACTTCACTGTGGTCTTCCAGCACTTGAAGGAAGTTTATAAGCAGGAGGGTGACCAAATTTTTACACATTTTAATAGCACTAGAACAAGGAGGAATTAATTTAAACTAAAAGAGAGGAAACTTCTGTTAGATGTTAGGAAAAAATTATTTACTCAGAGGTAAAGGTGAGGCACTGAAACAGGGTTGCCCAGAGAAGCTGTGGGTGCTCCATCAGAGGGATTCAGCCAGCATGGATGGCACCCTGGGCAACCTGATCTAGTGCTTGACAACAAGCCTACAAATAGGAGTTGAAACTGGATGATCTTTAAGGTCCACTTCAACCTAAGCCATTCTATGATTGTGCACCCCACACTGTGCAACCACACTGTTATGTTCTGTGAGATTGCAGCAGATTTCCAGGCATCACTATGTCATGCCACGTCAGAGCTGCAACAGCATAGAGTTCCCTTGTGGGTCAGGTTTTAGTGCACATAAGATGGAGATGTTCCCACTGAGATCCTTTCAAAAACAGAACTAGCATGTTGAAATCTGTTTTTAAAAATTAAAAAAAAAAAAAAAAAAAAAAAAAAAGTATATTGTACATAGCTTTTCTTTTTTTGTTTTGTTTTGTCAGTTTCTTTTTTTTTACTCTTTGGTCTCTCAGTTCAGGCAATGAAATGAGATTTTCTCTGAACTGCTAAGGACCTAACTCTGCTCTGGGGTCAGCAGTATGGGTGAATGTATGGCCATTGATCTTACTGCCTGCTTCAGGCTTTGCATTGGCATGGCAGGCTGCCAATATACTCCACCTTGCAGGAGGAAGGGCTCAGGTACCTTCACTCCTGGACCTCATGTACTGCTGTAGTATCAAGGTGTTGACTTAAAATCAGGAGGCAATCTGGCAGATAAAACCTGTTTCTTAACAGGTTTTGATCAATCCCAATGTTATTTGATCTCTAGGGAGTAAAAAGGGGGTTAGCGTAGGTAATCCTGAAGTGACCCAGAACAAGCAGCCTGCTTCCTCAATTCAGAGTGTTTGCTAGCAAACTGTAACTGACAAGGAAAGGTGAAGGTGAAAGAGGGACAGATGAAAGTATTCAAAGCTGTGAGATGGTATCTGTGATCCCCAGACAAGCCTCAGTGGTCTGAATGCTGAGGACAGCAGCTCTTTCAGGGTACCTGCAACAACAAAGGAACAGAAACCATTCCTTGTCTTTCCTCATCTAGTCTTCTTTATGGAAATAACTTCTGTTTAACCAAGAGTGACTGATCTGTACTACGGTTTGTCTACACAATGGCTGTATATAGTCTACACAGACCTATACAATTTATGAAGCTTGAGTCAGCTAAAGGTAGTAGAGCTGGATTAGATCTGCCATCTCCTGCAGCTGAGGACTGAAACTCAGAAATACCTAAGTGGCTCTTCATAGGCTTGATGTCTTTTCTTTTCTTTTCTTTTTTTTTTTTTTGCACATCTGGTAAGAGGGCTTCTGGGTTTGGGGTTGAAAAAAGCAACTTTTGTAATGCTTTTGCTAAGAAGTACAGTTGTTGTGTTACAAAGGCTTTAAAAAGTTCACAAAGTACAGGAATTCAGAACCAAAGACTGCATTCAGTCCGTGATAATAAAGATGTTTATGCAAGACTGTAAAACCCAGTGATAATAATAAGGATATAAACTAAACTTGGGATCAAATACTTGCACTGAATTCCAGTTTCTCTTAGTTTTAGAATTTCTATGTAAGCATTTTCAATCATTTTCAGTAGCCTTTATCACAAGGATTTTGAAATGTCTATATTTTCATTCACGTGTTATTTGAAAAGCTTAATTAATGTTCTGAAAAGGCATTTGGTTCATTTTAATGTTCTTGAAACATCATGAACTGATTAAAGTCTGGATTTTTGGCTTTTCACATAACTTTCATTATCATAAGTGGAAAGAAATTAATTTTAACCTGCCCTGTGTTTCCTTGCCTACATTTGCCTTGGGCTTGTTAAATATGATTGCTGTTTCATGTACTTTCATCTACAAGAATTTTCTTCCCTTGGAGGAATTGTGTGGATCACGAGTTGGCTTTGCAGTCCAGAATCTTCTGTCTCATTTCCAATGATTTAAAAGCAAGCCCATGTCATAGGGGCAGTGAAAATCATGGCATGGATGGCTGTGCCTCTGCACTACTCATTGCACTGTCGGGCCCTGATTTGTATTTACTGAGGCCTGGTGGCTACTATAAAGTTAACTGGTGAGTCAAGGTCTAGATTTCAATTCTTGCCAAGAAAATCTGTTTTGAAAATAAATGCACTTCTGTCTCAGACACACGCCTACTCTCTGCTAATGTTCATAGTGAGGCAGGAAACAAGCCAGCTACTTGCCTATGAGAACTATGTTTCTTCTACTGAGCATAATTTCCAGTCTTTCCATTCTTGTCTCTTTCATTGCAAATTCTTCTCTAGCACTGTGGTCTTTTCACCTGTCCGTGTGCTTTTCATTCCTCTGATCTATTTTCCATGTATTGCTTTGTTCTGCTATGCCTCCCAGGATTTTTTTGTTGCTTTCCCTTTGAAAATTTTCTTCCTGAGATTGTTCTCAAGGCTGAGTTAGTTACCTGAACATTACCTGTTTCTTTCCTTTATCGTGTGTCACTTCTAGTCCCTCCTTCTTTTTCATGGCCACATGCTCTTCAAGTGCTTTGTGATCAATTCTTTTTCTTCTTTTCCCTTTCAGGTTGTGGTTGCCTGTCCTTCTTCTGTGCCTGTCTTTTATTTTCTCTCTTCTCTGACATCAGTTTCTTGCTTTATTTCATTCTTCTGTCTCTTACCAGACTTCAACCTCTGGCTCAGTCTCCAGCCACCTGATATTGTTTTGTTTATTTTTGAACGGGATCTCCCATATCCTTTGATGAAAATATGCCAGAAGCTCAGAGATGAAGGCAGTAGATGAAGTGGAATGGATTTAAAATGAATCATTTGATGTGACTTGAACCTTTATTAAAAGCATCATTCGGCTTTGGTATGTTTGTGGATATTAATAAGAAACATTCCAGTATGCCTTGATCTATGTGTTTACAATGCAGCTTTGTAAATAATAAGACTTTTGTATTCTGTATACTTCACTAACATGCCTCCTTTCTGATCTGAAATTTGTTACACACCATTAAGACCCACAGCATTTTGAGAAAATGCAGAATTATGGAAGGACATTGGACAGTGTTTCTAATCAGGCTGAGATGGATGGAATAATTAGGTTCTGAGCTCTCTTGAAAAGTAGATTCTGAGTATGACATATTGGACACTCTGAAGTATAATGTTTTAAAAATACAGACCTTGTGTGGTATGTATAAGAGCCTGCAGAAGGTTGTTGGTAAGGCATGGGACTACACTCTGTTAGCCCTGTGCACAGTCCTGGGTGCTGAAGAATTCATAAAAACAGTTATTTTAAACATGGTTGTCAGGTATGCTATTGAAAGGTGTTGATTGTGCTGGATCCAGAGTTCCAGTTCCAGTTTTGTGGCTCATCTTTGCTTTGTCTGTGCAGTAGAGTGCACCCAGCGCTGCTACATATTTCTATGGCTGAGCCCACTGATTTGCCTATGGTTTCTTAGCTGACATTTAATACATTTCTTTTCATTTACAGTAGGTAAAACTAGATTTCCTAGATTGCCACAGAGGATCAACACTGCTGTCAGAAGGATGTAACTTCTGCTCTGTTATGAAAAATTTTGAATTTGGACAGCAAGGCATTCCTCCTTACACTTGACACATTGGCTTGTTCGCACTGACATGTCAGCAGCTTTTTTGCTGCTCAGCAAGTTGCCAAGGAGAGGCAGAGAGGCCCGCTCCTGAACTGCAGTCGGCAGACACATACTTTTTGCCAGCCTTTAAGGTCCTTGTTGGCTCTTAAGCATGCGTTAAACCATCCATGTAATATAAAACAAACACTTTGGTGTCACTTTAAAATGTCTTGGCAAATTGCATTTAAATTGGCATCTCTAATGATGTAAATGGATGTCTGCTGCAGGGCAGCAGTCATTTGCTTCCTTTGGCTTTGTTTCTGTGCCATACTTCTCTGCTCATTTTGCCAAGTGGTATTTTACTATGGAGACTGCTAATATTCAAAACAAGAATAGAAAGCTAGCAGGAGATTATTAAATGGTTTTACAGAAAATTCAAGTCCACTGCTTATAGTAACTCTCCCTCTTCCCCCTTAGAATCCTACAAGCAACTGTTGTTTTTTTCCCCTATGACTTGCTAACCTATTTGCTGAGCTCCAGAGGAAGCAGGAATGATGATGTCCACGGTCAGGAAGAAAAAGTAACCTTAACAGGAGTGTTCTGTGATTGCTCAGCCTTGCAGTCTGATTGTCTTCTGAAGACAGCTGGTGTGGGGAGCAGAAAGGCTGCCAGAATATCTCTTTAAAATCTTAAAAAATATTTAGGCTGGGTTTGTCAATGTTCCACAATGGGCTTTCCTTTAATAGGTAATCAATTTGCAGCCTTTGGAAGATTTGTTTAAGATGAACTAACAGTTGAGTTTTGTAGAACCTCCATCATCCCTTCTGTGTTCTCTGGTGTTTTAGGCAGGATCTGCAAATCCAGATGTGCTCAACCCACTCTGTTCTTTAAGAATAAGGAGAAATTTCATGTTACTCAAGGAGTTATTGTATAGTGGTGTGCCTGGCTCCTTACTTTGTTATGTATGTGTGGTGGCCAGTTGTAAGAGCTGGTGTGGAAGAGTGGTGTAAGCTGAAGTGAAGGGGAAGGATGAACCACTCAGCAAAGGCTGTAATGAGGAGCCTTGTCCTGACAGGAGGGCAGCACTCATGGTAGCGTGGTTGTGTCTCCTACCTGATTAGTCAGAGCAGGCCTTGGGTCAGCGTGTGAGTGGTACAGACATTTTTCCAGAAGGATTTCTGCAGTCGTGACTGGAGGGTTTGACCTGGTTCTTAAATGTACACTTGCTCATCAGAGTAAATCTCTTCTTTCTTTGACAGCAGGATGATTTATTTACCATCAGCATTGCCACTGACAATTCAGAGGTTTAACGCAGGATGAAATAATTAAGAAGTAGGTCCTTACAAAATGCCTGTTAAAAAGGAACCAGACATGTCTGGAAACCAGATGACTTGTAAAAAGCTTCAGAGCTTTTGCTATTTAGTCAAGAAGGCAGGTACCCATTGTTCTGTCCATTTTATATAAAATCAGTGGATGAGTCTAAGATCAGCAATGAGTGGCTGTCACATCACTAACAGAAAGAGAGAGTAATAATCACTGTGGATAGAATAAGTAAGATCTGCAAGACTTGAATGGATGGTTGTGTATGTTTCTTCATTTTCTTCATTTCTGTACAGGCTGGAAGTACATTAATTCCAAGGTGTTGAGGGCAAAACTTTCCTAGAACTCCCATTACATGTTTCAGAGATGCAGATATAGGACAGCATTTCCTAAATGTCAGCCTTAAAGTGCTTCTTTGATATACAGCAGTGTCCCTTGGAAAGTGATAATTTGCTTGTTCTTATTATAATTTTCTTATTTTATACTTAAAAATATTTAGAGGAATTTTGCTTGGAGACAGTCGAAGCACTCAACCTAAAAATAGAGTTTGAAATGCTCTCTGGAGAGGTCAGCAACAGGAAAACTTCCTGCTGAAGACTTGATTCTGCCCTTTCCATCTCTTGTTGGCTTGTCTGCATTAGAGGGAGCTGTAGCAAGGAAAAGGAAAATTAAGTGGCATTTAAAGCATCCGTTTTGAGCTGTTTCTTCTCTTCAGCTGCATCATCCTGTTAGATTACCATATCTTTGCTATAGCACAGTTGACCTGTCTTACTGTGTATTTGACATCTGACTCAGGGAGGAATTTCTAGGTGCTGTCAGAAACACCTACTGGAAAACAACGGTCACCTGAATTTTGTATATATTCTTAATTTAGGTATTATGACTGCTATGGGCTTCTACTGCCTTTTCAGCATGGGAACTGCAATAATCTGTCCATTTATTTAACATAGGAAGGTCATTAGAGTAAAACATTTTCAACATGCAGGAGTTCACACTTTGGCATTTTTCAGTGGAGCAGTAGAGCACATCCCACAGTGCTCTGAGTTATGATGATGATCTGGAGGTAAGAAACTCCTTGCAATTATTTTGTCCCACCTACCTGTTCCTGATTTCCCTAGCAACAATGTCTCTTTTTCCCTAATATAAATTCCACATATTCACGCTCCTCTTCTTGTTAGTTAGTATGGAATTTAATAATTATTATTTAAAGGAATTTAATAATTATTGTTAACATTGTTTAATTAGAAGATTTATGAAGGCTTATGATGCTTTCTATGGCAAGGCTGTCTTCAATTTATACAGAATTAGCTCAAATTTAGCTATTTGGATTTAAGTGTTCTTTGCTGAGTGTTTGACTAGATGCTTACCAACATAAACCAAAATACTAATAGCAACTTATTGTCTCAACTCTGCCCGTACTCTGCACCTGGGAGAGCTTAAGTGAGGCAGGGAAAGTATAAAAAAAGGTGTGTGATTATGCAATTAAGCCATGTATCATGCTTGTGCTCAATGGAATGAATTGAAGGTTGCCCCAGCAACCTTAATTCTTGCATTTTCTTGCTTCTGAACACTTCTCTATGAGGTCCTAATAAAATAGCATGCTAACTTTGTTTCATTTCTGTAGCTCATTATATAAGAGCAAAGATGTGCTTGAATTTTAGAGATGCGTATGTGAAGGCCAGCCCCTGTCATCATCACCTTGCTGGTGAATATCTGATTATGCTGATTCACAGTTCTAGTTTATTATTTATACGTCCAAATGCATTTGTGACCTTTCCCTTGTACAAACACGGTGTTATATGGAAGAGAGAAGTAGCTGTCAGTGCAAAAGGATTACAGTTTAAGTAATAGCTTATGTGTAATACATTGAGGGAGTAACAGAATGATGAGGAAACAGTGGTCATCATTCTGAGCTGTGGTGACAAGACACCAACTACCTGTGTGCTGTTGAGAACTCTTTGCAGCTAGTGTGACAGAGAGGATTTTTAAGGAAAGATCTGAGGAAGAACAATGTGCTGGTTTTGGAAAGATCTACAGGAAGCTGGATCTTGTGAAAGAATTAACAAAAGGACCAAGCAGAGGCACACCAATGAAAATGGCAACTAGCAACTAGCACAGCTAGACTTTGTGCTATTATCTGAATTGGAGGTGGTGTAAAATGTTTTTTTATTCTTGGCTGACCCAATTTTGTTCTTTACCGTGTTTCTTTTAACAGTTTTAAGCAGATCTGTCAGTTTTAGTGCATCTTCCGTGGTGCAAGTATTACCAAAATTTTATCTCATCACATACCCCTCTATCTGTGTCACCTTCCAGCTGGATTGCAGCAATTTCAGGTTCTTGGATGTGAACCTTGCATTGCCTCAGGCACTTTGCTAGCATGGGCTGTTGTCACGCATCCCTGCAAGAATGATGTTTGCTTCCTGAATGCTGCCTTCTGCTTTTGTATTAGCTTCTGTGCCTGTAATCCAGTATATCCAACAGATTCTACATTCAGACATTCAGATTTCTTGTTCTCAGGCTAGTCTCTGTGTTAGCTGTGTCTGTAGCATGTAGCTCTTGGCCAAGTATTTGTGTGATAGCCAAGTAGTCCTGAGGTACATTAGGACTTGGGGTTGTGGTCATGTTTTGTGGTTCAAAATATCAGAGATGAGAGTTGTGATTTATAACTGCCCTGCCAGTAGTGTCCTTGCCCCCTTCTGAGGGGAACTCAGTTTAGCTGCTGGTAGAGCCCCCAGCAAGCTGCCCCAGCACCATGTAGATGGTCAGAATACTTCTGTGCATAACAATAATAATAATGTAGCTTAAAATCGTTGCATGCAAGCTTCTTAGTTTCATGCCCCTTTTCTGGTGGCGTACTCACCTCTCTTCTGCTCCTTGGGCTCCAAGGTCGATAGCTTCATTTTGCTGTCATTGTTTTTTGGGAACAGGGTGAGAAGATGTTAGCATTTGGGTCCTTCACTGGGAAGGATAAGATGTCCATGTTGATGGTTTTTTCTTCCTTACTCTAGGACCCAGCTGAGGTTTCTTTCCACGTTAACTAACACACTTTTTACACCTTTGTTGGTGTGTTGTTCAGCATTGCATCTGACATTACAACGTGTGATGTTTTTCAAGTGTTAGATTCCCCTTTCAACCTAAGCCATTCTATGATTCTGGGTTTTTGTTTGTTTGTTTGCTTTTGTTATCCCTAAAACCATCTTTGCCCAGGCTGTCAGGTCTGCATTTCTTCAGCTGACCGAAGGTGAACTGTTTGTAGCTGTGAAGTCTCCAGTGCCGATTCTGTGCCCCATCATGAATCATCCTGTGCTTGTGCTCCTGTTTGCCATGTTCTGTATTCCAGGGTTTGTCTGCTGCACCAGACATTTTTTTCCTTCTGCATTATGCTACAGTCGTAAAACCATGGGTGGTTCTTTACAAAGATAAAAGTAAAGCAAACAAGCCATAGGCCTGTGATCAATTAGAAAAAATGCTGCCCAGCTGAAGTGAGTAAAATGAAGCTGCAGGTAGGCCAAGAAGAATTCAGACAACCAGCTGCAGTCCTGAGGACCTGCAGTCTCAGTACAGAGCCCAGAGCACGTTGCTAGCAATGACAATTCCATATTACAGAGCTGAGTAACGAGTACGCATGGCCACATCAGGAAGGACATTCCTGAGCTGAGAATTTCAGAGAAGTGAGAGTGGGAGAATGACAGCAAGAAGCCAAGACCTGCAGACTGCTCTGTTATAGTGGTGATCTGTACCTTTTTCACAGAGCCTTGGGTTTTGCTGCTATGCATTTTCCTACATTGTTTCTCACATCTGTGCTCTGCTGGATTATTGCTGCCTTTTTAATATCTAAGCTCACACTCTATCCTGCAAAATTCTACACTGTGTGGGGAATAGGGTAGGGTTTGCATTGCTTCCGTACGCTGGAATCAAATCCCAGCTCTCTTCAATGTCACTTTTGGATTTTAATACGGTTCCAGATATTTATTCACTTGTGGCTCTTTAGAGTATGTTAATTGAAATGTGTGCAACTGCCAAAACCAATTACCCTCAGATTGCCTTGTCAATGCCTTTACAGCTGGATAAACGCTTTTATATGCTCATTTACGAAGGGTAATAGTGAGTAGGCTTTATTTCCTCTTTCGAATTAAGAGTTTGTTTTTGATTCAGATCTAAATAATATTCTGCTCTGAGGTTGTGTTTTAAATTGTATTGCTTTTATCACATCTATTTCGCATGTAATATCTTCCTTGCAGAACAGGGTGCTCTGTTGCTGAGCTGTACCATGGGGGAAGGAGGCTGTCTGTGTTATCCCGTGGTTTGAGTAGGGGCTGTGATGCCAAGGCTTCTGGGCACTCTGCTATGCTCTGCTATCACCCCACTGAGGGTTTTAAAGTAAATATTGTAATTATTTTTTCTGATTTTTTCTTTCTGTGTGTGTCCATTTGACTAATAACAATTAGTATTACAAAGTAAGGCACATTTTCTAAGCTTAGAAATGTATCAGTCTGCTTATTCTTCATTGCTTTTAGTGTACATTTTCTGGAATAAAAATAATCACACCTTGCTAATAACAGCATTCATACAGCTTGTATGATGGGAAACAACACTGAAAGTCACAGTCTCTCATCTCTGCTCCACTTTGTTCTCATCTGAAAATACTTTCCTTCTTGGAAATGTCTTGCCACATCGTACTAAGTAATGGGACTTTAGAAATAAGACTTGGAGATTCTGTGTGAAAGTGATTACAGGTACTTAATTTTTTAATACATAAGAAACAGAAGTGAATATTTGTGTTTTATAAAGAAGAATCATGAGAGGAGCCTAGGAATTTGTGTAGCATCTCATGCTTTTTTTTAACTGATCAATAAGAAATACAGAAAAGGGGATAAACCAAAGATAATGTAAAACTAGGCTTTCCAGCTGTAGAACTGGGAGAACCAGATGGAAACAGCAACTAGCAGGCTTTAACAGCAAGCGGTGGTTCTTTGCATATACACATCTGTGCTCCCATTAGCAAGGCTTGTACAAGTCCTTGATGTAGGCAGTTGTCCATGCTAAAAGTGAGCATGAATTCCAAAGTGCTTGATTAGTTCTGTGGAGAAAAAGGATATGAAACAAAAAGGACAATATTTCAGGTTCAAAAATCCCCTGGAGGCTGAAAGGGCATCCAGGAGAAAGCACCATAAATACCTGCTTTTGAATACTTTTGGAGCTGTACTTGGCTAGCTGGGCCTTTGATCTGAGCTAAGAGGTACACTATTATGTTCTTCCAAAGAAAATCGATAAACACATGGGAGCTTACCCCTCCACCTCATTGTTCCTTCTTCTCTAGTATTTTCTTCTATGTGACAAAATCAAATGCTCTTTCGAAGCAGAAACTCTGCTTTTCCCACCAGTCCCATCTGATGTTACCTGGGTCCATCCTTAAAATGTTCTTGTTAATGTCTCTGATGTCTTCTCCTTTGTTTATCAGTTTTCCTTTTAAAATATAATAGCTTCATTCTTTGCTTTCTGAGTTCTTCACCTTATCTGTCTCCCAGCATCTTCTCAAAAGGATCTTTCATTTCCTCTTCTGCTTTCTGTAGAGTCTTCACTAAATCTTTATCATTGCTGTCTTTGCATTTTTTCTTATCCTCTGGGCAACCTTCTTTGGAATGACACTATAAGGCTCCCTGCAAGGAACTGTTTTATTGTTCTCCTTAAAGCCTATCTAAAAATTTTTCTTTGCTGCGATGCACTCAAGAAGGTTGTTGGTGGTTAACTTCCCAGTTGTTGATCAGTTTTCAGTGTTTTTTTCAGTAATCTTCTCTTTGTAGGTGCTAACCTGCTGTCTCTCACCTCACTGTGACATGCAAGCGTTTGGGCAAGAGTGGTCTTTCTGGTGTATCTAAGTGAGGCAGTAGAACCTGATGTGTGTGACATAAATGTGAACCACAGATAAGGCATACTAAGGAAAGAGCCTCGCATTTCTCCATTCTGTTGAACTTGTCTTATATTTTGATTGTGACTACCTTTCATTCAGAAAACATTTAGAATAAAGTACTGGTGTATCTGGCTTTTGAAACATACCACTGCGGCAAACCTTAGCAAGCGTATTAAAGTTATATTCCACTCCAGTTAAATTAGGGAATAGAATGTTTTAAATTTTTATGTTGGGTCTATTCTCACTTCAGAACCAAAATGGACCTCCAGGAGGAAGGGCTGCACAACCGAGGCTTTATGGAGCTTCAACTAAAAAACGGGTAAGATCACAAATCCAAGAGTTTTAAAATATCATTTTTCTTTCTTTGTCTATGAGATGCAAACTAGATTCTGCCTGAACAATGACTTGTTTTATGGCGTTAGTAACGTTCCAATTGATTTAACAATAAGGGGTTCCACTGAGAAGGGAATTGCACTAGCAAAGTAGAATAAAAATGGAAGTTAAAACAAAGGCAGAATTCTGGTAAACTGCAAAATGAAAAGAATTTTTTTTTAAGTATGTGGTATAAATTCCAAAATACAAGCTGAAAAAGGCTATGAGAAAACTGCCTGCTCTGGTTAGGAAATTCAAAACATACTCCAGATTCATTTATTAAGGAATATAAGCATTTATATAGGAATACAAGCATTAGAGAAAACAGTGTTAACTTTTTGACCGTTAAACTCCTGATAATTCTTTCACTGGCAGGCAGATAAGTGCTTAGAATAACAATCTTAATCTACCTTCTTCTTTTATAGAGACAAAACGTAAGGCTGATGTAGATGGGTTTATCACCATTGGTATGAATGGGGGAAGGACAATTTACATGCTTTTAAACCTTGTGACAAACAACGTTTTACCTTCTTAGAATAAATTATAGTCCTGTCATTTTTTCCCACTTCTTAAGTCTCTTGAAAGGGAAAGGTATTGACTTTCAAATAAAAAATGAAAACACAGAAAATCCAACACTATTTTTATCTTCGTCACTAGAAAAATAACAGCTCTGAAATAACTGGCATTGAATTGTGTATGATAAATGTCCTACAAGCAGGTGTTCATGTGGGTAGCATTAAATCACAAACAACTGTTCTGCCCTCATAGTCTTTCGAGAACTGAGGAGCCTGACCTTCCTTCCAGCTTGTTTCATTTTGGCTTCCTTTACCCTTAGGAGAAAAAGGTTCAGCCTGTGAATTTCCCTGGCTTCTGGCATATGCAAAATTCTCTGTTACTTTAAGACACTGCGTGCTTTTACACATCACTGTGCTTTTTACCTTTGTGGTGCTCTGCTGATAGCATAGCTTTCCTAGGTCTTGCAGACAGCCTTCACTTACACCCTGGATTCATTGACAGCTCCATATGGCTATAAAGTTTAATAGACCAAAGAGACCTGTATTTGAAAAAGTGATTGATTTATTTTAAAACAACTCATTACACATTTCAAACTGAGGGAGAAATTTTATGCTGAGCAGTTAAACACTGTAATCAGCAACCTCGTGTTCTAGCAGTTTATCTTTAATGACCAGTAATTGAAATTCATCCCTGCAGTGATCCATTTCCTATTAATGATATTGTATCATGATATCAACCCTAGTGTAGCCCCAGGAGAACAGCTCTCACCACTGCAGGAATGCAGACCTACTGGTCTTTGCAAGAAAACAGCATTCATCCAGAAGTCACATCCTAGCAGCTTTATATCTTAATCTAATTTCTAAATGTAGCTTATATTATAACACTTAAGAAATAATTAAGGTACTTAAATTATGCCTTTTAGTTAAAGTATGAGTCATTTGGGTTATTATGTGGTCAAAAAAAACAATTGTCAACTTTTAAAATGAAATTCAAGTGGAGTTTCTTAAGTTTTGCTATTGGAATTACTCCCTTTTTATAATGGGCCAGGAATTATCTTCAGACTCTATCTCCTCCAACCTACTGAACTACTGTTGCCAACTACTTGCAAATCTGGGGTTATCTGGCCTCTTCTGTGCAAAGATGAACAGGGAAATGCTGGTCGTCTTTGTACCGTGCCTGCAGAAGTGCCTCTCTGTGAGTGAGCAAACCAATCACAGTCTTGGTGTTCAAGCTGACTTCCTTTTCCTGCGCTAGGATGAAGATACATCCACTGAAGTTGGAGAAGGAGTGGATGAGTGGCCATCATCAAAGACTGTGGTCAAACCTCCAGATCAGCTGGATTTGACTGAAGCTGTGAGTAAAAAACAGTGTCTGTACTTGTCATGAGAAGTATACAAAATTCCATAAACTGAAGCCTACCTCTTACCCATTTGTTGTTTTTTGTTGTTTTTCCAGAGGAACTCCTGCAAGAGTAGGGCTAATAGCTGTTAATGTACAGTGTCTGGAGCACAGGCTAAAATGGCTTTCAGCAGGAAAGTAGGGAGGACATGCTTTGAAACAGCTCTGGGCTTAATGCAAAGTAACACTATATGTAGTTGATCCAAGAGGGGAATGGGGCCAAGTCTTTCATCAGATAAGGAGGACACCAGTGCTAACCCTGAGCTTTTCAGGAGGAAGAGGGAGTTTGACTCACAGAGTCATACAGAGAGGGGTCCTTTTGTTTAAGGCCATTTCTTGTCCTCTTGGTTAACACAATCAATCACCCTTCTAAATGCATTTGCCTCTCTTCTTACGGCTTATAAAACCCTAATGTTGCTCCCTGTCCTCCAAACAGCTCTCAAAATGAAGCTACACACACTTCCTCCTCCTCAAGCAGTAAAAGCAGTTGACACCGGTACTATTTTTTGTTTGAACTGGTTGAGCTTGCAAGCACTGCTACTGTGTTGAGTGTTTACTGGATTTATAGAATGTGCGTGCTTCAAGACAAAGGTTTGTATTTTTTGCCGTACAAAATGCAGCTAGCATTTTTCAAGTGCTACCACAGCTCAGACAAAAATTAACGTGACGACTAAAGAATTCCAAGAAACCGATTGAAGTATTATGATAGGAAGCAAGATGACTTTGTTCTTGACCCCACTCCGAGCTATTTTGGCTCATACCACTGCTCCTGTGGAGGCATCAACTGCAAGCAAGATATCTGCAGCAAACCTTAGAACTGAGTATAAAGAATCTGGTGATCTTTGTATTCTATGTTGAATAACAGTGAAATTTTCTTTATGATGCTATTTTGTTTCTCTTCCAAAGGAATTAAAAGAGGAATTTACACGTGTTCTGACAGCTAATAATCCACATGCCCCTCAGAATATCGTCAGATACAGCTTTAAAGTAAGTGTGGCATGACCTCTAAATCAAAGAGGAGTTTTTTTGCAATTAGCTGTTTTTGAGTTTTCTTTTTATTTCCTATCAGGTGATTTATTTTTAATATGCAATTCCTCTTGTTACATATTTACTGGCAGTGCTTCCTAAAGGAATTTTGCAGAGGGTGAAAGTCTAAAAGCATTGACATATTTATTCAGAAGTTGGAAATAACAATTACTCAAGTTTTGTCAATGAATAAAATTGGTGTACCTAATCTCAGGCAATGTTTTTGTTGTTTTTTTTTTCTTTTTTTTTTCTTTTTTTTTTCCCATCCAGTGGTGATTAGAGAATAAAAGGCAGTAGTTTATTTGGTCTATAAGTAGTAATACCTCAGTATCCGTAGATCAAGATTCAGTTGTTTGCATTATATGAAAATTCAGAAATGTTATGTGAAATGAGTGACAAGGGCTCTATTCACGATGAGTAGGAGTGAGCAGGGGAGGTTGCATCAAAGATGGGTGGGAAACATCCAAGAGTCACACACCTTCACATGTCTGTGTGCAGAGAATATGCTGCATTACCCTGGAGAGCCTTTCTCCAGCTAGCATTTAGCACTAGCAGCATAGGCTGCTGCAGGTGGCTCTACTTCTCCCCTCTCCCGTGGAAGAGTCACACCTCCTGAAAGAAATGAGAGCCCATAGGGACAGCTCTTCCAGCTCTTGCCTGGATTAATCCCAGCTTTAGGCAGGGAATAGATAAGGAGGTGAAGTAGACCTGAGCTTGTCTCATCTCTGCATTACTGTAAATAGTTTGACAACCATTAGGCTAGATCACCAGAAAAATTCCAGTCTTGTGGAAGCTAGTGGGATCTCTGTCTCCTCTACTTGGTGTTGATGTTTTCCATCTTTATGGGATGTACACAGGTGACAAGCAGTCCATATCTTCTATCCTTCACAGTGAGTGAAGTGGGCTCAATACTGTGCTCTCATGGATACAGGTAGCAGTCATATTTTTAGAAGGAAACCACTGAAACATCTATGGTCTGCAGTCACTTCTGATTGCTTTTAGATGTAGCTCTAAGTCTTAATATGTAGTTTGAACATAAGTGCATAGCTGCTCTGTACAGTGACCTTCAAGCAAGTGCAATAAAATTAGTTTCAAATAGCTGAATTAGTGTAGTGCTTATAAGCCTGAGCACAGTGCTAGGACCTGTACTGTTTCCAAATCAGAGTTGCTCTCTCTGTATGGTGCTGCTCTCATATAGGAATGACAGCTCATTCAGGTATCTCAGTACAATAGAACATTGACGTTTTTTATGAAGTGCTGTGCAATAAAGATGTACTAGAATTATATTTGAACTCCCTTTCTGTGGTAGTTTAGGAGAGCTAGAGGTTTCATGTTCTCACTTCTTTTCCTTGTATTTTTAATTTATGACTTTCAGTGTTTTGAGTTATAAATAACTGCTGGAAGGAACTCAGTATAAAAATGTTAACAGCAAACATTTTGTCAGTATGGGACTTCTTAGCTTTAGCATTTTAGGCTAAACAGTATTTCTGGCTTTAAAATATATTTCACCATGTTAATTGTGTTGTATTTTCATTTTTAAAGGAACGAGCTTACAAGCCGATAAGCTATGTAGATCAAATAGCCATTCACTTCTCTTTGAACGGGAACATGATACTCAGAGATTCAGATGAAGGCAGGCGGCAAAGTCTGAGATTAAGCAATGCATCAGGTTGGTTTATTTTCTGAAATCACAATCATTTTCAGCTGGGCACTGGTACCATTTAGAATCATAGAATCATGGAATCACCAAGGTTGGAAAAGACCTGCACGATCATCCTGTCCAACCATCTATGTACCAGCAATAGTTCCCGCTAATTTATTCAATGAGAAGGATACAATCATACTTCACAACCACAGAATTGAGTAGATTGCATCTTTCTCAAGAAACAAAAACAGAAAAGCACGTGAACAGCCAGCCAGATGTTTGACACAGTGTAGAAAACAATACCTGCTTTTGAAGCCAGGTGAACACCACCCACTGAAATTTTCAAAGCTATTTAGTGTCTTTAAATGTCTTCTACTATAATTGTTTGGACATAAGTGTCCAAACTCATTATCCTGCTTTGAGAATTTCAGCCATGGTTTGAATCTTAAAGCAGATATGTTCAGAGGCAGGATGAGTGTTTGGGAAACTGTTATATATTTGGTGCATTCTTCCTCTCTTATCATTATACCTAATGGACAGTGTGAGATATAACATACTGAGCTAATTGAACCTTGGATTTTAGCTAGTTATCTACATGGACTTGTGCAAAGCATTTGATGCTGTCCTCCATAACATCCTGGACGCCAAACTGGAGAAAAATGGATTTGATGGATGGACCACTGGCTGGATAAGGAATTGGCTGGGTGGTTGCACTCAGAGAGTTGCAGTCAGTGACTTAATGTCCAAGGGGAAGCTGGTGATGAGTGGTGTTCTTCAGGGATTGGTACCTGAGCTGGTGCTTTTTAATATCTTTGTAAGTAACATAGACAGTGGGATTGAGCACACCCTCAGCAAGTTTGCAGATTACACCAAGCTGAGTGGTGCAGTGGACACACTAGAGGGAAGAGATGCCATCCAGAGGGACCTGGACAGGCTGGAGAGGTGGGCCCATGCCAACCTCATGAGGTTCAACAAGGCCAAGTGTAACATCCTGCAGCTGGGTCAGGGCAATCCCAAGCACAAATACAGGCTGGGCAGAGAATGGCTTGAGAGCATCCCTGAGGAGAAGGGTTTGGGGCATACTGGCTGATAAAAGACTCAGCATGAGCCAGCAGTGTGTCCTTGCAGTCCTAAAGGTCAACCGTATCCTGGGTTGCATCAAGCATGACCAGCAAGTTGAGGGAGGTGATTCTGCCCCTTTACTCTGCTCTCATGAGACCCCACCTGGAGTACTGCATCCAGTATCCCCAGCACAAGAAGGATGTGAAGCTGTTGGGGTGGGTCCAGAGGAGGGCCACAAAGATAATTGGAGGGCTGGAGCACCTCCCCTATGGGTACAAGCTGAGAGAGCTGGGATTCTTAAGCCCAGAGCAGAGAAGGCACTGGGAACACCTTATAGCGGCTTTCCAGTACCTGAAGAGGGCCTACAGGAAAGCTGGGGAGGGATTTTTTACAACTGTTATGTAGTAACAGGATGAGGACAAATGGTTTTAAGCAGACAGAAAGTAGATTTAGACAAGATATTGGGAAGAGATTCCATACTGTGAGGGTGGTGAGACACTGGGACAGGTTGCCTGGTGAGGTTGTGGATGCCTCCTCCCTGGAAGCATTCAAGGCCAGGCTGGATGGGGCTGTGAGCAACCTGGTCTAGTGAGATGAGTCCCTGCCTATAGCAAGGGGTTGGAACTAGATCGTCCTAAAGGTCCCCTCCAACCCAAGCCATTCTATGATTCTATGGTTCTAGTATTGTGATTCTTATATTATCTGTCAGGAAACATACTTTAATCAGACACTAAAGAGCTGTGTTGTCAGGAAGCATTTCTAGGTTACGATTTTTCTCAGGGAAAAAGTGTTTAGTGATTTTCTCATGTTTTGGCTGTTCAAGAAAGAAGCTGTGTCACAAAGAATGTCCTGTTGAAGTGGTAACACAATGATATCACTGTTCCTGAGAACAGCTGTTACCAGTGGCCTTGGAGGGGTAGTGCCTCTTTTCTTTTACACTTAACAAAGTATGCGTAATGATCTGAAGATGACAAAATGCTAAATAGAATTGTCATTGCCACGAAAGCATGAATTGTTGATGTTGGCAGTGCTTTTCATTGTGTGCAAACGAAACAGTTTAAAGCAGCTTGATGCTAGCTAGCATCACTACACATTCAAGGCTGTGACTGGAATGTAGATATCCATCATTGTCTTAATATGGTGTTGTGGTTTAGCCCAGCAGGCAGCTAGTGCATTTATTTTTATCTGTATAAATAAGAACAAATCACACTGTAACTCTTTTGTACCTTCAGAGCTTTGCTCATAGTTGTATGTAACAGCAGACTTTTTTAGATTGCAGCAAAGTCCAGAGCTGAAAGGATACTCCAAAAACAAAGTTACTCAAATCAGAAGTTATTTCAGAAGTTTAATTTGAGTGAAAATCAGATTTTTTATTTCATCAGTAGGAATTATTGCAATCTGATCTAGTAATAACATTGCTTTTTTCTGTCTTTGAGCAATCACCCTGCAAACTGAGAATTGGTTACTCTGTTGAGAAGGCATTAGAAAAGGATGCATTTGTATATTAATACCTCAGAAGATAGAACAGTCTGCAGGATATCATATATTGTATCCTATTATCCTAGATTAATTCACTTATCTTTTCTGTCATCAGAAAAAGCTCCTTCTGAGACTTCTGCAGTAGTATCTGAAGAGGCAGAGATTAAAGATGAAAAAAGCACAGAAGATGTTCAGGTAATTCTCCATAGTCAGCTGAGAGCTGTACTTTTTATTTTTAATATTGGATTGGAAACCCTCTTTGTTATAAAATGAGCTCACTGAGATGCTTCGGTAATCTATTCTTTTGTGTCTGAGATGTCTCAGCTGTTGCTGAAATTCTGCACTTTCTCCTGGATAGCTGGGGTCCTCCTACCTTTCCTCAATTTGGAGAAGGTGTACAGGGGATGACAGGTCCCTACATACTAGGTCTGTCTTCATCCAGATATGATATCATGATGGAGCATAATTTGCTGGGACTTGGAATCCTGAACGGTATGTGAAATCTCTGGGTTTTCCGGAAAGGGAAGCTGATTAAAAATAAAATGCGGAGAGATGAAAGCAGTAATTGTAACTAGTTTAACTGAGGTGTGGCCAACGTAGAAACAGTTGGCGGATCAGGAAAGGAGTGTGCTATGAGCAGTTTGTTCTTACCAACACAGTGTCATGCCTTGTAATCAGTTTCAGGTTGAACTAGTTTCAGATTGAGTTTATTGTCTACAAAAGCAGTGAAAACATAAATTCATGGGACTCTAATACAGTCTTCTGATCCTCAGGTCTAATTCATATTATCAAAGGCAGTCATGCTTTATTATCCTGTTCATATGAGGCTCTGTTTTAAAGTAACATTATTTCCTGTTCTTCTCTTTCTCAATTTAGATAGTCTAGATGAAACAGGTCTTGGTTCTGATGTAACCCACCCTGCCCCCACATCCTTTCAGCTACAGTTGGACTTACTCAGTTATTTGCCTATTTCATTATTGTCCCCTACCAAATCTTCAATAACAGTCTCTGCTCCTAGGCAGCAAAATTCCAGCAGTCTGGTAAGTGCTTCAAAAGAAGGGACGAAATATCTGATCCTTCCAGGGTTCTCTTGCAGACTGCAGAAGAGGAGGAGGCAGAGGGGACAGAGACAGCCGAAGCAGCTGAAGCAGCAGAGGCAGAAGAGCCTCCTCCCCCAAAAGTAAAGGAGAAAAAGCTTCCAAACCAGTTCAACTTCATTGAGAGATCTTCAAGGACACTTGACAACCCTTTGCGGGTACACTGCTTGCTGCTGTTTCCTTCAGTGACCCAGAGAATCTTTCCTTTGGGTGGGCAAGTGGAGCATCAGTTTGTGTCATATTGTGTAATCCTTGTAGATGCTGGTAGGAGGGAAAAAATAATAATAATAAAAAGCACAACAGTTTTTCAGTATGGTAAAACAACATTTGATGGAGGTAATACATTTGAGGTAGTGAAAGTGGTGACTAAAAAATTCTTGCCTTAAGGACTGTAGGACAGTCTATAAAAATTTGATGCTACTGTAAATCTTCACATCTCTTCCTGGTCCCCAAGAAAATCTGTATTTGCATCATAACCAGTAATGTTTGTGCAGTGATCTGGGAATTATTTGGATGCTGAATCAATCCAAGATCAGCATTATTCTCAGTACCTGCTATGAGAAGGTAGTTTCCACAGCTGGACTATGTCACTGCAAAGAGTCTTGGTGTATAAATTACATGTTTTTATGCTTTCTTTCTTTCTTTTTTTTTTTTTTTTTTAATTTAGGAAAGAGCATCTCAATCGGAGCCTACACCTTGTAAAAACTTTTCAGCCAATGCTAACCAGGTATATCCTTTCAACTTCATTAACCATTTTGGAAAATATACAGGAAAATTGTTGTCTTTGCATTCCTTGTACTGGAATGAACTCCTGTACTATGGCTTTGATTTCTGATTTGAACTGGAGAACAAAGTAACATGGCCCTCTTTTCTGTCTTTATGGGTAAACTTTATTTCTAAGGTCAGGTGTCTCTGTGCACCTGGTTTTGATTGATCATTCACTACCGACCCCTGGCTGGTTTGTTTTAGAAGGCTTTAAATGTGTAGAAATGGAGAACCACACTGTGAAAATGGTCCTGGGCTCAGCAAGAGCTGAGCTGAACTCTTCAGGAACTGCAACTGCTTCTTGGAGGCACTGACTCCTCCTGGGACATGGCTCTCTTTGTGATAAGTAGCACTCCGTTGTTGACTATTTTCCATCAGTGCATGGTGGGTAAGCTGGTCATTTAGGAAGAGCTGTGGTCCAACGTTCCCTGCCTGTTCTAGGAAGTGGGAATGTGCCAGTTTATTCATGATTAAGATCTATTCCACAATTGCTTTCCATTATTTTCTCCATTTATTAAATACATACATACATATGTATTAATTCATATATTTATACATACACATATATTAATTCATAATAGTAAATACATATTTATATATATAAATTCTGCATGACATTTTACACGAGGTACACTATAGCTTTCACTGGAAAGGGAATCCAGCCAGTTCTGCTGACTACTTCTCACAAATATTTGCAAAATATATCAGTGTATATACACTGATACAAATCTTGTCTCTCGTGTTATCAAAGTACCCTGGGAACATCCAGGAGAAAGTGTTAAGTAATGATAGCAAGTAAAATGCTACTGTAAGCAAGTGATAGGAAGAGGAGGGGAGGTATCGCTGTCAAGCTGGAGATTGTAACCCAGTTTATTCCTGAACTTCAATTCATGTAACTGGCCTGAAAGTTCCTTTCAGTTGGAGTTTTCTTTCTTTCTTTTTTTTTTTTTTTTGACAATGAGGTGACGTCAGAATTGGAGAATATAGAAATTTTGCATGAAATTTTTGAAAACTAAGAGGAAAATTTTTTTCTTTTAATTTTCCTGTTAAAAAGATTTTAACATAAGCTGTTTTTTCCTCAACTCTTTTGCCTTCTTGTTCTTCCTTGTGCTCATAATTTTTTCTTACAAAGACTCCTGTTCTGCTTCTTCTTCACTCTTTTCATCACATCTTGTTTTGTCCTTCCTTTGATATTTACAACATCTTTTCTTCTCACTTCCACCTGCAGATTTATGACACAATGCACATTTTCTTGCTACAGGTTTTCTTCTACTTTCTATATTCCACTGTTTTAGTCTCCTTTGTACGTGATTCATACTCCCTCTCTTAAGATGATGTATCAGATTTGGATTACCATTTCTCTTTGCTGAAAGTAATATAACTGCTTCAGATACAATACTAGCACTACAGTACTAATGAATAGTTCTCAAGTGGAAAAATGACTTTTGGATCTACTCAAGTAAGACATTCCTGGCATGTGGCTTAGCAGAAGATATTGAACTGCTCTCAGTTTCCATTTCATCATATGCTTCAGAGTTAGAGTTCAAGATTTAAATTGTGTTAAGCAGCTACAATTTAATTTTCCAAGAACACATGAGAAATGTCACAGAGCAGATGTTTAGTGCATGTTTCCTATTAAACACTAAAAATTAGCCAAACAGAATATCCTACAAAAAAGATAGAATCAAAGCACCAAGGAGAGTGTTGGGAAAAGGATAATACTTTATTCTCAAGAAGTGAGACATGTCGCATCAAGCTTTGAATATATTGTTTGGTCCTTCATTGTTTTGCTTGCTGTCTTTCAGCTGATCCTGGTGACAGCGTTACTGTTTGGATTGTGTGGATGATGTTTTTTCTAAAGCATAATCAAGTCCTTACAAATTCTGCCTCTTATCTGTCTCTCAGTGGGAGATCTATGATGCCTATATGAAGGAGCTTCAGAAGATGGAGAAGTCAAAAGAGAAAGAAAAACCAAAAGCTCAGATAGGAAAGAAGGTGGAGAAGAAGAGGGGAAGAAAGTTAATTTCACTGGAATCACAGGTATATTCCACAGCTCTAGAAGTATCTTGCTGAGAGTGGTAGTGAATACTTCTATCATGTAAGCAAGGGGGAATGTAGCTACTCATGCTGACTGTGTAGCAAGTTCCGTCAGCTGGCATGTAACAAACCTAAGAAATGCAACTACTGTTTTTTACTAGGAACCATGTTTCCAAAACAGGGATTTCTTCCATTTTTGATTTGTTGTTCTTTTTATAAGAATGCAAAACAATGTGAAGCCATAATCTTGACTCAAAGCTCATTTCCAAGAGCATTATCTCATTTTTGATTAGCATATGAGGGGTAAAAGAATGAAATAAGTTGAAATACTCTTTGACTTTATACAGTTTTTTCCATGGGATGTGGAAGCATTAAGTCTTCTAATGAAAAGCAAAGAAATTTAGGATTTCTTCAAAATGTTAGTAAAACAATATATTAAAATAATTTTTGCTACTTTTTATTATTTTAATGATAATACTATGTAATTATAACATAAATATTTTACAGTTGTGTACATATAAATTTCGTATAATAGAAACACAGAGTTCTGTTTGTATCTTGCCCCTACCATAAGTGTAGCTGCATCAGTGTAACTAAAATATTTCCGTAATGTAAGTTGGCTCCTGAAAAGGACTTCAGCACTTTCATACCATACACTGATCTGGCTGTAGAGGATTTAGCTGGCTGAGCTTTTGCAGTAGCCTTCAGCCCTTAAAATTCTTGCAGTTTAAACAGAAACATGTTCTGATAGGCTTCCTCCTGTGAATAATGCCATTGATATTCACAGTACTTTTAAAACTAATAAACCTTTCACCTAAGTGTTGAGAACTAAGCCCGAAGTCAACGATGCAATTATGGGCTTAAAGAGTGGAGTTCTTAAAGCTGTCCGTTAAAATGAAATAAAAATTCTACTAATGGAACCACATTGTAAGAAAACTACTGCATGTTCAACTGACAACAGTAGGAAGCTGAAATCTGTGCATCTATGATCCCTTCCCTTGGTACTTTGCCTTTGACAGGGTGATTACAGGGAAATCAGAAAGTGAATAGAATGGAAAAATGTAATTGAAATCTCTTTAAGCAGAGCCAGTATTCGACTTTGAAACCCACTGCGAGACTGGTGGGGTGGTTTGCAGTGTACGAAAAAGCTGCTGAATTTTCCAGTCACTAACTGGAAACATACTACCAAAGCATCCAGGCATTAAAATTTAATTATGAGTAATTCTATAAACATTTTGGAACTGTTAACATAAGGAGGATGTTGAGTTGCTCAAGTATGTGCAGAGAAGAGCCACAGAATTGTAGAGGGGACTAGAAAACAAGTGTTATGAAGAGCAGCTGAAGGAACTGGGACTGTTTAGTCTGGAGGAGAGGAGGCTGAGGGAAGACTTTACTGCTCTCTACAACTCCCTGAAAAGAGGTTGCAGTGAGAAGAGCGCAAGTCTTTTCTCTCATGTGATAAGTGATAGGACACAGGTGACATGATACACCAGGGGAGGTTTGGGTTGGACATTAGGAAGAATTTCTTCATAGAGAAGGTGGTGAAACATTGGAACAGGCTACGCAAGAAGAGGCAGAGACCCTGTCCTGAAGGTATTTTAAAGACGTGGAGGTGGCACGTGGATGGACATGGCTTAGTGACGTGACTTGGTAAGTTAGGTTGATAGTGGGATGATAGTTGATGATTCTGAAAGTTGATGATTCTATGGAAATTAAAGATTGCATCAGAATCTGTATCTCTAATCTCAAGCTAGCAAATGGAAAAGCGGGTTCTAACTCACAGATTATATAGTTTTGGTTACACATAGTGATTGGAAAAAAGATTTCCAGTTAAACTTTTTCGAGGACTTTCTGTCTTTGACAGCTGCTGAAGTGGAGATGTGGAATCACAAGCAGGAAATATAGGTGATCTGCACAATGGCTAAAATCAAGGAAGCTGTGACTAGCAGCAGTTATTGATTCCCACTGTTATTTCTGTATCTACTAAGTAGATAGTGGAGCTACTGAGACAATACTGGATTCAGCCCAAAGGGAGGAAGAGAATAAAGTGAACAGATATAACCAGAGGTAGATTGATGGAAACTCTTGCTGTGGTAAGAGGCTGTGAAAGAGAACATCCAAGCTCTAGAGCTGTTTGAGTTTATAGTAGAGTTAAGTGAGGAATTAGAAACAATGGAATAAAATAAAGGAAAAACAGTACTAGTACTGAGCTAGAGGCCAGAAGAACAGGTGACTGGCTCAGGAAGAAAGCAACCCATAAAAGAATGTGGCCAAAGGCGGAGAAGAGAAAGAACTTTGATAGTTGAACAGAAGGGCACTGCTACGAGAAAGTAGAATTAGGCCGTGCATAACACTGGGGAGTGAGGAGAAAAAGCAGGAAACAAATGGTTTGACAAAGCAGAAGAGAGAGGCAGCAGCAGATAAAGGAATTGAGATTACCAGGATTCTAGCTGAGTGAAGGATAAGAATGATATAAAGAAGAATGCAAGTGAATGAAAGAAAGAAATACAGAAAGTATTTGACTGAAGCCTGTGATAGACTTTCAGAAATCTTTCAATTTGCCTGTCATTCAAATGGATCTAGAGAGAAGAGGATATGCTATACTACATCCAAGAGAAACAATATAATGTTTAATTTTTTTCCTTAGTTTCCAATAAAGGCAGCAAAATAGAACATGGAGAAGACTGAATACCAAAGAGAAATTATATGAAACCTGAAAATAGCTTAAAGTGGGGAAAGCTAGGCAGAAGTGTTGTATCTGCTTGTCCTGTTCTTACTGTTCCTGAGCCATCTGCTTATGCCTCTGATTATAGAGAAGATCCCAGCCCAGAGATAGTCTTGGTCTGATCCAGTATGACCCTCCTTATGTTGTTATGTGAGCATAGAAATTACCTTGTTTGACACAGATGCAGCATTAAGTAAAGAGACTAATGCTGTTGAGTGGATGCAAGCTAGCTCTTCTTACCCTTTAGATGACAAGACACAAAATCACAAGTCTGACAATAAGGACTTTTGACAGATCAATCAAGAGGGGGGTGAAGCTATGCAATTGGAGAATAGCAAGGTCAGATGATGTATAAGATAAGTGAAAATGATTCCACTGGTCTAGCCTTTAACAGTGCATGGCAGTAGAGCTAATTTAGAGAGGAAGAATGCAAAATTGGGAGTAAAAATGAAATGAAATAGAGTATGCGTTTAGCAGAGTAGCCTGTGTCCAAATAATCTCAACTTCTTTCGATAAGGGAAACGTTTTTTTTCCTTAAAAATGAAAATGCAATAAAGGTAATCCTAAAGATCAGTAGATCTATTGCTGTATAATGCCTCTGAGGAAATTATTAAGTAAACTTGAAGGGCTGTTACTGGTATATATTGGGAAGGATTGGTGGAGTGGCAGGCTATGCGTTTTGGAACATCAAAAAAAAGTCTTAGATGAAGTGAGGGCTTACTGCTTGAAATGAAAGGGAGAAACATGAATCTATCAGATGGTGAGTTGTGGTGTGGATATAAAAAGAAAGTTACACTGCTGGAAAATCTTGTGTGAGGGATAGCAGAGGAATAACATTCTGTTACATCTGTCCCACCACAACATTACTTCTTGAGATATGCCCAGTGAGACAGCCCAGATCACAGGGTCATAATTATAATATGGAAGCTCTCAGACGATCACCAGTTATTTTTATAATAACAGCGGAAAACCAAATGCAATTAACCTTCTTATTAGTGTTTGCCTGCTCAGTTCAACCGAAGGGCAGGATGAGTTGTTACCAACATCCTTGTCTTCATTCTGCTGTTTACAGCCTGTCAGCATTAAAAGCAAGTAATAAAAATGAACAGAGTGTAATTCTAGAAAGTAGTAGCTGCTTGACAGGATTCAATGTGAGGGCCTCTGTTTAGGATTTGCAGTGGTTGGAGATGTTGGCTGGACAAGAGATGGCAACACACCTGTACTATGTTTTTTTCTGAAAGCTTGGAATTCTTGTAGCATCCATATATGTGTTGCAAGAGATATGAACTGCTATTGCACTGATTCTAGGGTGGAGTTTGGTTATACAGTTACAGATCAGCAAAAGCGTTGTTCCATGCTCCAGTTAAGTGGAGCTGCATATTGCAACTGGCCAGCTGCTGAAAAGACAAACCTGAAACAATTAGTGTTCATGAATAGTACAACAATCCCCGGATATGTGACCAGCAGGCACAGGGAGGTGATTGTCCCTCTCTGCTCTGCCCCTGTGATGCCCCATCTGGAGTACTGTGTCCAAGTTTGGAGCCCCCAATACAAGAAAGACAGAGAGCTGTTGGAGAGGGTCCAGAGGAGAGCCACAACGATGATCAGGGGGCTGTCTCCTATGAAGACAGGCTGAGGGAGCTGGGCTTGTTCAGCCTGGAGAAAAGAAGGCTGCAGGGTGACCTCATTACAGCATTTCAGTATCTAAAGGGAGCCTACAAACAGGAGGGAAATCAACTCTTTGAAAGGGTAGATAACTGCAGGACGAGGGAAAATGGTTTTAAGTTGAAGGAGGGAAGATTTTGGTTGGATGTCAGGGGGAAGTTCTTTACAGAGGGAGTGGTGAGGTGCTGGAACAGGCTGCTCAGAAAAGTTGAGGATGCCCCATCCCTAGAGGTGTTCAGGGCCAGGTTGGATGGGGCCCTGGGCAGCCTGGTCTAGTACTAAATGTAGAGGTTGGTGGCCCTGAGTGTGGCACGGAGATTGGTACTTCATGATTCTTGAGGTCCCTTTCAACTCGGGCCATTCTGTGATTCTGTGACATTTATTTTCAAAGTATTAACCCAGTAACTATCTTAACAGATGATTCCAATAACATTATTGCTGTTCAAAAAATCTTCTTCATGCACAGAAGTAAAATAAATGTACTAGTTGATGAGCTCTCATTACATTTGTCTTTCTAAACCAGAGTTGCCCTACAAAGAAAAAAGTCAGTTTCAAACAGATCTTTGAAAAAAGATAAATTAGACCTATCACTTCCACTGGAGATTTATTTCAGGAAGATACAGAATAAATCAAACCTGAAATAGCGAAAGATTGAGTGAGAAAATAACTTGCTCTGATACAGTTTAGTGCCAAAAATGTGGTTATTCATGACTGCATTGCTTACACATAGCTATTTAATAAGAAAGCTGACTTAAAGCTCTTTTCATTTCATCTGGACAGTTTCCTGCATTGCAGAAAACCTTCACTGAATGATGCATTGTTCCTTCGTTTATAGAGTTTTGTTGGTTTTTTTTGTTTTGTTTTGTTGGTTTTTTTTGTTTTTTTGTTTTTTGTTTTTTGTTTTTTGTTTTAGTTCAAAGCCTATTTTCCACTGACAACGACAACAAAAAGATTTTATAGATGTTTCAGGACCTACCATTCATCTTTGGGTACACAATAAAGTAATCCTTGTCTTCTGCCCTACTGTTCAGAATTGGATTCTCAGGTTGGAAATTCAGAAAGCTTGCAGTGCAGTTTTCATTGCATATGTAAGAGAAAAGTCTCATGTCTGATGGGTAGAACACTGTCATTCTTTCCCAGCTCCTTCCCATAGCACAAACATGTTAAAAAGAAGAGAGTTTATCCAACTTAGTAGGTGAATGGAAGACAGCGTAGATAGCACATCTGATGAACCAGCAGCGCTCCAGGAATCCATTCTTTATACCCAGTAACTACTACTTTTTCAGTGTTTATTGCTCTTCTCTCTCTCTAAATCAAGTTGTAACCTTTTCAGCACTTAACCTCTGTCAGCTAAGCTCACTTAGAGCAATGTGCTGGTGGCAGCCCATGCCATTTTTGTAGTCGTGATCCCAATATCGCTGGAGAAGTGTTAGCAAAGGTGAATTGCTTTTTTCTTTTCTACAAAGTATTTCAGAGAAAGACATCTTACAGTGACAGAAGCAGTAATAGCAACTTGGAGTCAAAAGAGTGAAACCTCAGCAACTGAGAATATTGATTTCTGCTTGGGATGTTTCAAGTATCCTCTTTCTCTCCCTCTTTAATTTCTGTCAATACTTCTGAAGTCATAGTGTCTAAGGAATATTTTGCAGAAAGTCAAAACTATGTTAAAATATAAAAATATACATCCCTGTGCTTTCTAAAATTCTGAACGTGACAGTAAACTCTGTGCAGTTCTTGAGAAGTCCTCCCACTGACCCAGGGAAAAGCTGAAGAACATAATAGTGGTCACATTATGTGGTTGGGGCTCTAACCACAACTGAATGTGTAAGAAAGGCTAAGAACACAGCAAGTGCATATCATATCCCTCCCTGACCCAAATATTCTTCCAGCATTCAACTACTTTGAGCTTTTTCCCAGAGTTGATCTTGTTTGGCACATAGAAGTATGTGTTCAGTCTTCCCTGAATCCATGTAAAATGTTTGCTGTACCCTTTGATAAGGAGTTGCACAGGTGTCATCCTGCTGTGAATCACCTCATTTTCTTTGTTTCTAAGTTGACTTCCACTAACTTTTCTTGACAGCCCTGGTTTTATATTGGAAAAGGCAATGACTAGTCAACCACGCTCCATCCTCTCATGACTATTTAGGACTTCATAGAATCATAGAATGGCCTGGCTTGAAAAGAACCTCAAAGATCATCTAGTTTCAACCCTCCTGCTATGTGCAGGGCTGCCAACCATCAGACCAGGCTGCCCAGAGCCACATCCAGCCTGGCCTTGAATGCCTCCAGGGATGGGGCATCCACAGCCTCCTTGGGCAACCTGTTCCAGTGTGTCAGTGGATTTCACAGACTTATCTCATGACTTTCAAAGCCAACTCTTTTCTAGACTGGCAAGTCCCAGCCAACTCAATCTTTTCTGGGACAGAAACTGCTCTGGATCATGAGTCACCTCTACTGTCCTTCTGTGAACTCTTCCAAGATCTACTTTATCTTTTCTGAGGTGGGAGAAGACTGTACACATTAACAACGATAGAGGCAAACTATGTAATCATAAAAAGTGTTGCAGATTATAGAATTTTTTTTCTTTTTTTCCTTTGTCCTGTCACCTTTCTGTATGGGTTTTATGCTCTTTGCCACAAAATTTCTCTCTCATGCCTGTATAGGGTCCTCAAAAGAAGCAGAGGGTTGAGATGCACATAATCCAAAGCCATATTCTTGGTTTTGATTGTGACTGTGCAGTGTAATTCTGGCAAGCCATTTCATTTTTTTATTTTTATGTTTAGGGCAATCTCTGGGCTGTGCCAAAGATGACAAGTCTCTTTTTACCATCTTGACTGTGGGGGAAATCATACTGTGCTGGCAGTCATTGGTTCCTGGCAGGGATTTGAAGATGAAAGGCTTTGAAACCCTGCTGGGGCTTTGAGGCAGCAGTAAGATTTAGGGGGGATTCAGGTCTTTGGAGAAACATGCTGTCAAAACACTTTGCATATACTTTGGCATTCTCGCACCATTTTGCAAAGCTGTTCTGGCATTGCCCTCACAGACACAAACTGTCTGGGGAACTTTAAGCTTTGTCCCTCCAGTTGCTGGCATGAAGATTTTGTCCTACTTCTGGCTAGCCCAGCCTGAATTTTGCTTCTGTTCACTCAAACACGTGCACAGAATAGAGAACATACTAATACAGAAAGAACAGAAATAGAGTTTAATAAGAAGGTGGGATAAGAATGTTGTGATCGGGCACAGGGCTCAGTCAGGCAAGTATACAGTTAATCAGAGACCACTGGCCTTGCAAAATGCCACTCCTCAGGAGGCCACCCTTGCTATATCTGAAGCACTACCTGCATTCATTCCCACATGCAGATTTGCCTACTTGTGATCCTTAGTGAGGACGGTCAGATTTTCCAGTATCGGAGCATTTTCCACAAAAGCAGGACAGCCAGATGCCCTTTCCGTGTTTGTTATGTATATTGTGTGAGTTCATGGACCTGTGTGTGCATTGAGCAGGAATTAACACTGATTAATGGGAGGATTTCTCCATCCTGTGATCTTTACTTAAGACTGGATACTCGAAAGCTCTGCAGGCAAATAAAAGGGGTTGCTGATAAGTTATCAAACATGATTGTATTGGTGAAGCTAATGAATTGTTACCAAGTGAGTTGGTGGATGGATCGTGTGTGTGTTTTTAGCTCATCCCATCATGAAACAGATTGGATAAGTTGAGGAAATTAAGACTCTGACTGCCATTGAGCTAAATCAGACACAAACACTGAAGTTGTTCTATCTCAGGAGTGAATGGCACCTTGCTGAACTTAATATAGATTTGTTGCCTTAATTCAAGTGCCCTTATTATTAGGTAGTAGTATGAGGAGCTTCAATGTACCCTGTATTCAAGGTGGAAAGACTCAAGTTTTTCTATCACAAAAGGTCTGAAGGACCTGTAACTTACAGGGTATACATTTTCTCTTATTTGTTTATCTTTTCAACAGGGTGATGATATAACCAAGATCTCCAATGCTGCCAAAATAATGGAGCGGATGGTGAATCAGAACATATTTGATGATATTGCACAAGGTACGGTCCTACTGGGAGATGATGTTTGCTCTCAAAACAGAATTCCTGCAGATGAGTGGCCATAATTGTAGCAAGAATCACAGCAGATCCTCTGGGATAGCTGGCTCTTAGTAAAAGAAGCAGGCAGGGGTTTTGGCAAAAGATACCAAGGCAGTGGTTAGCAGTGGAAGGTTGGGGCACGGAGCCTTTCTATGAAAACTGGTTTGTTGCCTTATGGTATGCTGGTGTCTCTAATGCTAAATGTTAGACAAATAGAGCTAAAAAGAGCAGGGTTAGCAACCGGCTGGCATACACAAGGCAAACAGACAACAAGCTGCTGTCATTCAAAAGACATGCACAACAGCCCTGCTCTATGCAGGCTGGGCCAGCAGGTCTGCTAGGTGTTGTCTTTCCTCAGCAGGCAGTTCCCTCCTGGATGCAGGTCTTGGTGGCAAAGCAGCCAGTGCAGAGCAACCCTCACATAATCACAGAATCATAGGATTTGGAAGGGAGCTCTGGAGATCACCAGCATATGCAGTACTGATGGTATTTTGCAAGGGTTTTCACACCTTTGCTCAGCTCCCTCTTGAAAGCCTGCATCTAGCTCTGAGAATGACCTGAGACTACTTCTTGCTCTCATTGCTGCTTTCTTATTCATTCATTCGAAGACCATCAGCCTTTTGTGTGAGGACTTGGTGCTTGGTAAAGTGCAGGACTTAAGTGTTGTTTTGGAGTGAGACTTAAAGACTGAGACAGCTTTTATACTAATAACTGTGTTGTACCGAGGCTGTGAGAATGACAGAGATTCTTTTAAAGCTTATCTGATACTCCACCATGGTTAAGTATTTCAGATTTTTTCCATGAGACTTATTATTTGATTTTGGTTTTAGATTTTAAATATTTTGAGGATGCCTCCGATGAATACAGGGATCAGAAGGGAACTCTGCTCCCGCTCTGGAAGTTCCAGTATGACAAAACCAAGAGACTTGCAGTTACTGCCATCTCCTGGTAAGTCTCCTTAATGCAAACTTGCTCTCAGTTTTGCAGAGTGGTGGAATTAATCGTCTTGCCACCTTACAAGGCAGTGCTGGTTTTCTGTGGAAGCATTTTTTTGAGTAATTACACTCATCATCTTTGACAGCATGTAAACATGCCACGAACTTCTGGATGGAAAGCACCTTGTGTGAGGCTGAATGTGTCAAGCTTGGGACATTCAGCAAAAGGTGGAGACCCAACAGGTATAGGGCAGTGCTAGGGCAAAGCAAGTGCAGTCAGGAGAGCAAATAAGTGTCCTTTATTGGGAAAACTGAGATAGATAGGACTTATCTTTGGATAATATGCTGTAAGAATCAATCCTGAAAAGTTCAGGGAAGGAGAAGAGATGGTGCTGTTTTTGAGAAGAGATGTAAAGCAGCAGAAAGGGAAATGCAAACATTGCATGTGCTGGTTACATTATCACCATATGCTGTGATGCTGAAGCACTCACACCTGGCCCTTATGTGGGACAGTGGCACGTGTTGCAGGCACTGCTGAGACAGCAGTGGTATTTATCTATGGGGTTCTTACACACTTCAGTTTAGCAGCCATTTGACCTGCAGTCCACTTTTGCTTATTTACTCCTGGCCAGTCTGAAAACTATCATTTGAAAACTTTCAAATCAGCTCATGGTCACTACCACAAAAAAACTTCTCAACCTGAATGAATCCTTTACTTTTCAACATATGTGATCCTTCCCAGAACTGGCACTGGCTTGTTCATGCAGTTGTGTGAGACTTATATAGCTCCTGCCCTGTGCTCTGCTACCTCCTCTTGTTGATGGAGCAGTGTGATACATCTTCCCAAGGAGGATCTACAGAGACACAGAGCAGAATTGCTATCTTTCGTCCTTTCAAGCCACTGCAAGTTTTATACTTTAATAGAATATTGAGGAGGTTGTTGTGAGAGAATTACAAAATAATACTAAAATGAGATGCAAAATTGAGAAAAAAGGCATCTTTTACATGTCATTTGTGTTGCTGTTATTCCTGTCTCCAGGTGATTGTAGGAGAAAGATGGCCCAGAAATTGAAAAAATGACCCCAAATTGCTTTATGTAATAAGCTTTTCTAGTTTAATTTTTATTCACGCATTACTATCAGTGATGGTGCCTTTAGTGGATAGAACAGGAACAAGAGCATTAGGATGCCTAGGTATTTACCCAAGTGAAAAAGGAGAAATATTTTTATTTTATTAATTCAGAATAGTCAGGGAAACAGTAATTAGGTAAGTTTCACGTCCATTCATTTCAAGAGTTTATGGACAGCAACAGTACTGAACTGTCCACACAGAGCAGAAGTTGTAACAGTAGATAATTTTCAAATAAAGGGACTTTTGAAGGTATAATAGCTACTCAGTCATCGTGCTTTTACAAAACTGATAACTAATTGAATCAAAAGGGAATTTCCTTTCCTGAGCAATTGTGACGAATTTTTGAGCCAACACTTTTTTTCTGGAATCATCCAGAAATATCACCAGTGATAGTGAAAGTAAGCTTATTGAGTATTATTCTTTGGTGAGTTAGAAACTCCTTTATTCTGGCTTCTGAAAGATGGAAGCCAACATATTCCTGCCTTTTTCCCTTCTTTAAAGACTTCATCTTTAAAAGTAAACTTTACATAGTCATTAAGTACATAAGCCAAGAAGTGCTGGAGATTGGCATCGTATGTAAGTCTTTGCCCTTTTTATCCTTTTCATCTACTGCTGTGGTCTTCAGATGTTTTATCTATCTTATGCATCTTGAGTCCAGAAGAATTACTCATACATGAACTTTACTGGTGCATATATTCATAAGGGTCTAGCCCTTAGACTGTATGTAGTCCTGTGATAATGGACTATGATATTAAAATTTGAAACAACTATGCATTCTTGTTGAATTACGTAGTTAATTATAAACGCTTTTTTACATTAATTTTCTCATTACAGGAATCCAAAGTACAAGGACCTGTTTGCAGTGGGGTATGGCTCTTGTAAGTAACAAATACGGAAGTGACATTAACAGATTTAAAAATATTAAACTGGTGCATTGAGGTTAAATCATATTACACTGTGGGGCACAGACTACATCTTGTTGCAAGGACTCAATTTAATATACGTAAACTGAGATTGAATTCAAAATAGGGATTATACCTTTACATTCCAAGACATGAAGATTTAGAAATGCATAGATATTGACAGTGTTAGACAGGATTTTTGGCATATGATAGTGCTGACTCTCCCTTTGGTCAAGGATTTGCCTCTAGGAGCACCATGTAATCCCTTTAATCTCATCTGATGGACTCTGATTGGCACTCCCCTTTCCCTGCCCTTCTAACTGCTTAAAGACCAAGTCTGTTCTGTTTCACCAGAAGCTAATCATGAGAGACATCTCTAAGTATAAACACGTTGTCCTTTTGGTGGGGAACATCTTCCAGAGATGTCTCTAGAGGTAAGCTCTCCATTAGGGCATGCCAGGCCTGAATATTGTGAAAAGGCACTTTTCCTGCTGTAGTGTCTGGGACTAGGTATGAAATTATTATGAGCCTCTATAGACATCTAGTTCAGGGGTTCCTGTGCTAATCCATTACAACTTCTGTTCAATGTTACTGCCCACATTCAGGAAATGGAAAAGAATTCTAGCAGGCTGATATTTTCTCACCATTTTTATGCTATTTGTGCACCTTGTATTTACCTGTCTTACCACTCACTCTGAAATGAAGCAGAGAGGGTCAGAGAAAAGAGTAGCATTGCAAAGGCAGCAGAGCTTTCTCCTTGCTTCCAAAAATGGGTGGACTACAGAATGGTTCTTCTAATTTGTGAGAAGGACTGGGTGTGTTGACCCAGTCAATTTCGTCATTGTTTCTAGCAGGAAACTTTTTGTCTGAGTTTGAGTGTACTTTTTGAAGTAAAAGCTGATTCCCGTATAGGACACTAATAGTCCTCCATCTGGCTTGAAATGAAAATCAGCCACCACGCTACAGATAAACAGTTTGAGAACTGCAAATAGCAGGATTAGTCACTGAATTTATTACCCTAAGCACTTCAACCCTGGGATTTCTCTGTGGATGACAGAGTGTGGAAGACAGGGAGCCAGAGACAGGGCCTTAGCTTTCTTACCTGCCATATCAGTTGCTCTATATCTACTTGCAAACTGCAGATATACTTTTTTTGCTAGTGTTCTTTGGCATGAAAATGTTATAGTCTGTTGTGAGTATTCTCTACTAACAAAGCAAATTGCTTGGTGTTTATTTTTAGGGAACAATTATTTTGCATGGATGCTGAAGGATCTCAGTTGTGATAAAATGACTAATGAAATTCATTGTTGGAAAATTTAGTCGTGGGATAAAAAGCTCAGTACTGGACTCAAAGAAAATGGTTGTTATTCAGGAAAGAAATAAAGGAAAATAAAGCAAAACTCCTGGATACAGTAGAAGAAAAATAGAAAACTACATATAAAGCAGTAGGAGAAACAACAGTAGAAAACTAAAGTAAGAATGAGACAAGATCTGTAATATAGTGACGTCTTGATTACTGTGTGCAGTTCTGGTTGTGAACTCTGAGGAAGTATGTGTTTAGCTATGGGAAGATGGGAACATATCAAGAAAAAGGCAACAAGGATGAGCAGGGATATGTAGGATGACTTCTGTATATCCAGCATGAACAGACTAGTGCTCTTACAACAGGTCAAGGGAGAGGGGATTTGATATGGGTCTATGGAATCCTGAGCAGCAAAAGTGAAGAAGGGTCAAATATTCATTATTGCCTCTAAGGCATATAAGGATGAGGGAGACCGCATGAAATTATTGAGCTGCTGGACTAATACAGATTTAAAATAGAATAATATGATACGTAACAAAATGTGAACATTTTCTTCCCATACTTCATGCTCTGGAGTACAAAGATATACGTGAGGTCAAAAGATCAATTCACAGTTTGCTGCTGGCCATTACCAAGGACAGGTCCTTTGATTCAATAAGTTCGTAATTGCAATTTGCAGGAAACTCTGAAAATGAGGTATAGAACAACTTTTGCTGTGATTCTTGTGCTCTTTGATCAGGTACCACTCAGCACTCTTGGAGAGCAGACACTTGGCTGCAGGGGCCCTTGGTGTGGTCCCAGATAGCCTTTCTCTTTTATTCTTCTGTGCTCTGACAGTAAAACCAGATGGATTGTCTTCATTTGTACTGGTAAAGATTACATTCCATGTGCAATATTTTCTTTAAAAATGACATTTCTCTCTTGAAGTTCACTGCATCTGAGCCCAGGAAATGTTCCTGTTAGTTTGTTGAGAAGCCTGAATTGTCCTGACAATTTCTTTAATCCAGCAGGCAGCAGGAATTCTAAAAAACAGAGTAGGATCAGTCTTTGCAAAAGAATTTGTGGCAAGAAATGCTCAGGATATTCTTCACCTTGTCCAGCAGAGTGAAATCTCATAGCCCCTGTGCTAAGAGTGCAGGAATAAGGCAGGACTTTCCCACTGTTCTGCCATCCAGGTGCAGAAAGGGAGATGAATCCTGGCCAGAGGAAATAGTCCTGTTGTCACATGGGGACTCAGCTAGAGCCACAAATAGAACTCAGCTCTTTGGATCTGTGGTGAGCATAATTACATCACCACTCTTTTGTGCAGCATGCATTTGGCAGTGCTGCCAGGGTACAAGCAACACATTTGTTCTGCTGCTCAAAGTATACTTTTTGAAACAAAAGATCCCTTGTTTTGTGTGGGTCCATTTCACTTCATCATGGTGAATTCTTTACAAATAGGGTCCTAGCTCGTCTCTTGCTTTTGTATCCTATTACTGAAGGTTTCATCAGTAATTTATTTGGATGAGGTTTCTGATGCCAATGGCATTTCTTTGGCATGTGACAGTCCCCTCTGAACAAGGGAATACTGTCATTGCAATTTGCAATTCAGGATCTTTGCTGCTTGGCTAGAATTAATTGTTATTCCCATCAGGAGGAGCTGTCTTTCTGGCTTTGTTTCTGCGTAAGTGACACTGCTGGATTTCTGGCTAGACTGACAGCCTGCAGTGTAGGCTTCAGAGGGCTGTGGTGGGTGTTGGGCTTGTGCTCTGCCTTGCTCATGGCAGCACAACAAACCCAGGCCTTAGCAATCACCTGAATTCATGTTCCAGTAGCAAGCGTGCTTCTGCAGCATTCAGAAATGGCTTTCTATGTGCAACTCTTGCCATCACATGAGACAAGAAGGAAAAAACAATATCTGCCTGGTAATGTACCCTCCCTCGCTCTATCTCTACTTTGTGGGTGTAACTTGCCAACTACAAGGATGCACGAGGAGTACAGGCTCACCCCCAGAACACTGAAGAATCTGGTAGAGCTGTCTAATCCTCAGTTCTTGGCAGTGAAATGACTCTGCATAATGGGGTCTAGCATGGGGACAATTGGACCATGTGGGGGGGCCTATACTGCTCTAGCTGTCTCTGTAATTTCAGGATGAGCAGTGCTAATGCAGAGTGCTTGTGTTGGTGCAACTGCATCTAAAGTAAAGGTTGTTATGCCTTTTGACTGAATTAAATTAGTGTAAAATCCTGGCAAGAGTTTCCACAGGGAATAACTATTTAGTAATAGATATCCTTGAGATTTGTGATGCTAGGGACTTATGGTTGAACACTGAGACAACAGACCAGTTCTTATTGTGCTCATCTAGGATGTAGCATCACCGGGAGGAGAGGTACAATTACAGTCTTATGTTTTTCATTTTCTCAAATTCACTGTCCAATGAACATGGACATCTTTCTTATACTGCTCACACTAATTGAAACTGTTGGATAGACATTGCAATAAGGACATGGGGGACACAATGTCTCCAATTAGGACATACTCAATGTTCTTCAGAGATAATGGGAAGAAGAAAAATGGACTAGGTATCTTTAATAGCAAGGTACTGTAGCTTCACCTCTGTGGTTTGCAGGCATTGCTTACTTGACTGAAGGTTTAATCCCTCAGCGGATCTTACAGGTCTACTGAATCAATTCATCCTTACCACTAAAGGATGTAGTGCAGCTATTCAAGGAGCTGGCTGCTCTGTGACACTGAGAAACTTTTCCTGTAAGAGGGGTAGTGAAGAAAGATAGCAGGACAAAAGTGAAATAGGTTTGCATGACCAAGGAGCATGCTTCTTTTACCTTGCAGAGTTTCCCTCTGTGAGTTTAGACTTCCAGAGACAACTTCACCCACAATTGTGATTATATGATTTACAGAATCAGGACTTCAGATTGGAACTTAGAATAAAGGAAATGACTGGTAACAGAATTTGCTTACTTCTGGAGGTTAAAAGCCATCCTGCAAGGGATGGTGAGAGTGTGCTTCAAAGTATGCCATTTTTTCCCCGTCTTTATTTTGCGAGAAATCTGGACCCTCTCTAGAAAGCAAGCTGTGGAAAAAAAAAATCGGTACAGAATTTCCAACCCAGTGTCCATTCCAAAGATTTCATGAAAATTAAAATCGGCTTCATGTTACAAACCAATTAGGTTCATACAGAGCCTGTTCCAAACCCCAGAAGTTTCTTCTAGGACAAATACTTTGTTTTCTGGCAACTTCTAAATACTTATTTGAGAGGCATGGATCACAAATAGAGGTGGTCAGGGTAGGAAATTCATTAGGCATCTTCTACCCTGGTGGTTTCAGACTGTGGCATGCCTTTTACAATCATACTCCATTTCCATGTCAGAACTCCATCTGACTGGGAGTCTTTCATCCACTCACCCTCAACATCCCACATTCTTTCTGAGTGCAAACACCATAATCAGACATACCGACCTAGTTTCTCTCATGTGTTCTTCATTCAGAAGTACAGTTTCACCTCCCCTAATGGTCCTCATAGTTTTAGACCAAGCCATTGGTGTAATCAGAGCTCATGGCAATGGTAATGACTGTCAACAATGACTGGCATCAGTCTTTGAGTTTTTGCTTTCCAAATTGTAGCTTCCTGTCTTTGATGTAACCTTCATTCACAAAAGGACACTTGCAGTCATATCCATCTAACTATTGGGATAAGAGCATACTGTACGTGTACCTGCAATTTTCATCATTTCTGTGCCAGTAGATTGTTTACATCATTACACAGATTAAAATAAAAATACCAAACACTGCAGAACTAGAAATGATGCTCATAAATCTGCAAAAGAAAACATCTCTATTCATTTCTGTTTACAGCTCTGCTTTAGGCACTGACAGCAAACCAAGTTTAAATCCATTTAGTGTGCTTTACTAATTCCATATCATGTAAGATTTAAATTACATATTATGAGGTACTGAACAGAATGCTAAGGGAATATACAGTTATATTCTTGTCAGCACAGTTACTTCATCAGTTACCAGTTCATCTCCAATGACTTCACCAGTGATGGCAGCTTTGACATTTACCCTCTCCACCGGTCTGGGGACTTCAGTAATAGAGGAGGCAACTTAGCAGGACTGGGATTCTCACACTGAAAGAATCTTACTGCATTTAGATAATGTCTGTGATCACTAATTTGTTTTAACTACTTATTATAATGCTACAATGTGATCTTGAAATGTAGATAAAATTGAAGTTTTCTCTGAGATCTCAGTCCAATTATGGTATCAAAAGTATCAAAAACTTACGAAGCCAGCTCTCTGAAATTCTCTCATACATTAGAAAGTCACAGAAAATGGGACTGAAAAATATTTCAGAAAGTTATTAGTCCATCTAAGTACAAGATAGTATTTTTATTTAAAATACGAGTCTGAGACTAAGCTTAGTCCCACTTAGCATGCAATGTAGTGGCAAGATTGAAAGCAATCCATGTGACAAGAACAGAAGCGTATGTAGGACAAAGAGAACTCTGCAAGTCTGAAAACTCAATTTGACAGTGCAAGCTGTGGGTTTAAGGGCAGGCTGTGCTAGAAGTTGTACTACGTGATCACTGACAATTTTTCTCGCTGCTGTGGCACAGCGAAAGACAGTAACGTAGCTTGTGGAAGATAGCCTGTGCTGGATTTACATAACTAGCAGCTATTAAACTTGGTAGATTCTGATGAATGACCAAAGAGCTTTAAGTAAAAGCACTAAGAAGATTGAATGGTGCCTAAGGAATTCAGATCTCTGAACCAGATCACAGAAAGTCTCTTTCAGATGGCTTTTGAGATGTATGTATATTTAAATCATGCTCCGAATACAGACACAGAAGATGCTATGAGTGGAGATCCCTACTAATCCTTCTGTAAGTTGCATGAGTTTATTTCTTTATTGATAATACTGAGACTGAAAACACTGTCAGAGAGAGAAAAAAAACATTTTGGATTTATTAAGTGAATTTCCTTGTCTCGTGTAAGGCTATGTGCATGTGATTCATATGTGGGGACTGCACTGGAGTTGGCTCTTTAGTCATACACCTATCTTTGGCCTTGTGAGACCCCAAGTAAAACTGCTGTGGTTATCTAAGTGCAATATCACAGAGGCTTAGTTGGGATTCATGTGGCCCACAATTGCATGCACACATTTCAAAGGGAGACTGATACTGTAGTCTGGAATCAGTTTGCTATTTGGGCTGTATTTATGAAAAGCACTACAATGACATAACAAATTCCAGCTTTGAGAAGATGTCTCCGTGTCAATTCAAATGCCTGTGCTCAGCACTGATCTAAAGTTGGTAAAGTTCAACATAACTTCAATGTTCAGAAACCAAGGAAAATCACTCTGACTTTTGGTAGCAGTTTTGACAGCTTTGTTGTGCCAGCATGGTGACTGAGCATTTCCTTTTAACTGTAGGTGTGTTGCTTACTGACATTGGGTATTGGTACTCTGAGTTGAAAGACTTATTCACGAATGCTGATGATGCCAGTTATTAATGGTGGGTGGTTTATTAGTGATATATTAGGACCCAATTTGAGAAAGAAAAATGAGGCAATCAGAATTAAAATTGTTGCTTAAAATTGTTGCAGTAATTGTTGCTTAGTTGCCAGGCATTTTAATTGATTATATTTGTTATAGGCAGACAGAAGCCTCACTAAATAATATGCCAAATTGCTACAGTAAAGGAATATTATAATGCAGAAAACAAGTACAAGCACATAAGCAAAGAGGAAAAAATAAAAAGGAATATGTGAATCTTATTTGTGAATTGCTGTAGAACATCTTTATGGACACTCAGTACGCCCACAATCAAAAAGAAGGACCATGGGTCTGCTCTATTTAATTCATGAGTGTATGGTGCGCTATGAGATTTTCTCATAGCTGTAAGGAGCTCTTCCATGACTATACTGTATTGATTAAAACAGGCTGTTGAGGGAAAAAAAAAAAAAAAAAAAAAAAAAGGTAAGAAACAAAACAGCATTTATATGTCTCTGAAGCAAACATAACAAAATTAACTTGCCAGGCATGTCCATCCTGTGGTCTGCAAGCCACATGCAGCCCAGCACAGCTTGCCATCTGCCCATCACGCAGCCATAACCAAACAGTGATGTGCTGTTAACCCCTGGGCTGAAATCAGGGCCTGGGCAGGGTGCAGTGCCAGCTCAAGTGATGGCAAAGAAGTTTATGCTTTTTAAGATATTGGCTAAACACAGTCCTGTGAACAGGAAAAAATATGCATTCATGCTTCCATTTCAATAAAGGAATTTGAGAGCAGCTTTCAAGATTGCAAAGAAAATTATCTTTGTGTGTGTGTGTGTCTATTTGTGGCTCCATTTTAAGTCAACATAAATACATGACTTTCAGATTTTCAAATGAAATCAGTTATCTGTGATCAGATATTCAACTCAAAAATCTGATCGTGTTTCCCTGCTGGACTTTTGTAAGCTCTATCTTACCAAAGAAAAATACCTCTCACTTCACACCTTATTCATGCCATTGCTTTTTGGCATTACATACATTTGTGAACAACTGTTTTCAGGAATGAAGCGCAAGAGGAGTAAGATTTCATCAAAAATCTCCAATGAACACCTTGAGACCTCACTAAGAATTGCAACCACTGCCACTGAACCAGACTGAGGCATTAGTTGCATAAAAACAGGATCAAATATCCCACTGGTTTTATGGTTTTGTTGTTTTCCCTTTATTATGTTTTAGTTTAAAAAAAAAAAAAAATTGTTACCTATGTATGTATATATTTTATGAGGGCTGTTCCAAAAATAATGCCTCCCATTTTATTCTCTTGGTCCATGATGGCAGAGGCAGATGTTGGTAGTGTGGTAGGAGAGATTGAACCTTCCCCCCAATATTCCATTACGTTTTGTTGCTGTACAACAGATGGCAGCAGAGAAGCAGGGTTACAAAGTACTGTCTGAGATGGAAGTGCATACGAAGCGAAAGTATGGAGCTGAATTCCTCCATGGGGAAAAAATATCACCCTCTAACGCTCAGTTATGCTTGCTGAATGTTTATGGAGACCAATCAGTGGATGTGAGCACAGTGAGGCAGTGGGTGGTGTGTTTCAGCAGTGACAACAGCAACAGTGGGTCACCTTTGATGGTATAGATTTTTATTAGAACAGCATGCAGGCTCTTCTTCATCGCTGCAAAAAATGCATAGCTAATGGTGATGATTATTTTGAAAAGTAGTGCTTCGTGGCTGAGAATTTGCTCTAACAAACAGTGATACTGTGCTCGTTATATCTCTTGCAGTTTTTATTGAAACAAATAGGAGTCATTACTTTCAGAGTGACCTACATACAGCCCAAGACAATTCCTTTTCACTCTGTGTGGCCCAGGCAAGCCAAAAGCTTGGAAATCCACAAGGAAGAAGTAAGCAGAAAATCACTGCTGATATTTTGATAAGACAAATATCTGACAGGTGGTGAGAAATGGAATAATCAGATTGAAGATACAGAATGATTTAAATCTCTTGGTAGGAGAGTACAGCAAAGCAGTCTATTTTATGGTGACCAAGCATAGGTGTGAAGAAATTCAAGGCATAATCTGTATGGAGGCAGCCCTACCTTGAGAAGCTGTGATCTTTTAAAATAGTGAACACTGGCACATAAGGAGAGATTTTGCATAGGAACTCTGAGTTTCAAAGAGCCTTAGTGCTTAAATGATCCACCTAGAAAGGCATGCTTACTTCTGGTTTTGACATGCAAGGGAGAAGGATGACAAAATAGAAAGAGTTCAAAAAAGAATGAAGGAATCATCTGAGGAGGGCTGAGTTGGGAAAGAAAGTCAGAGGAGCTCGGTTTGTTCAGTTTGTCAAAGGCAATCCAGGTAGGTTGGATCCTGGTCTGTTAACTCCCTGTATTGGCAGACAGATCATGTAACAAAGGGCTCTTTAATCTCCCAGACAAATGGTGTAACAACATCAAAGAAAAGCTGGAGCTGTGTAAATTTAGGCCAGACAAAGTGTGGGTTTTAATAGCAGACTGGTAATTGAGAACAATTAGTTTTGTTGCAACAAATTCCCAATCTCTGGAAATTTTTAAATGTGGAAATTTTAAAGGTGGAATGTTTGTCACCAAGTTTTGCTCTGTGACAGCAAATTTTTTATTTAAAACAAGAATTAATGTAGAAAAAGCTTAAGTTATTAATGTATTTGTTTTTCAGGAGCCTGACTTACTCAGTATTTTAGCCTTTGCAGAGGCTGTTATCAGCACTATCTCATGTCAGAGACCTTGAAGTTCACCGGAAAAACATCTGTATCCATGGTCCTCCATGGTCTGGAGGTCTTTAAAAATCCTCCCCCCAGAACTGATGTTGGAAACTTATGCCATCATGCATCCTGTTTACTGAGCTAACTAATTGTGGTCAATTATGCATAATTACACTGAAAATTACATACTTTTAGATCTGTTTTCCAAATACCAAATATCTCTTACCACACATACATGCTCTGGGAGTGTAGAATTGACAGTACCTATATACCTGTCAATGCTTTAGTAAATATAAACTACTAAATACAATATATTATGTGAATCACATGAAAAATTAATTTCAGTTGCCATCTTAATTACTTGTAATTTAAATAGTCAGAGCTTTGCCTAATTTTTTCTTGTCTTAACCTTTTGCTTTAATTTTAAGTTAAATCATAATGTAGTCTTTTGCTGTAGCATTTTGCTAAGCATTAAGTAATAAAAGGCTCTGTTGATGTGTTTGGGGAAAATGACATTTTAAGAGATTTTTTAGAGCCTGAGGATCAAAGGAACTCCTCAGTCGTCCTGTTGTGTCTCTGGAGCATTGCAGGCCATTAACTTCTATCCACTTACCTGTCTGTCTAGCCCAGTTTAATTGATGCATTTTGGTCCACAGGAGATTAAACATTTGTATGCCATAGCCTTACCTGGTTGATAAAGCCAGACTGACTCTTTTCTTTTTTTAGCTTTGTCTCTGAAAACAGCTACATTTAAGTTGCTGTGGGAATGATCTTGTAGCACTGCATAACAGAAACTGGGTTGAGATCATTTAACTGTCTTTGCCATTGATGTAAATTGATGTTAATTAAAGTGATGCTCTCATAACAGAAATTAGCTAAAAGACTGTCTTCCCTTCTACACTGGAAGACCCCTTCATTTGGCAAGAGCTGATCAATAGTTGATGAGGACAAGCAGAACAGCTCTATACAGTCTTAAATGTGTCATTTTATGCTGCATATTTTTCAAAAATTTTGAAAATAATAGGTTTTCTTACGCCTAGGCTCTATAAGACAAAAGGCATTTATAGCTTGACTTTTCCGTAGCAAGAGTCCTAGAATCAAGTCTATTACTCACCCTCTATTGTAAGCAAGAAAGATATTACCAGGTCCCTGGGTAACAGTGGCTTTGGTGGCCCAGATCACCCTCAGCAACGCGCTGTTCAAGGGCTGCCAAGGCTGTGTTATTGTGATGGATACTGGCTACCCATTCCTTAGGGAACATCCCATGACTTCTGTACCCAACCCTGGCACCTATCTATTCCCCTAGTAACTCACATTTAGATACGTAAATAGCAAAGTAAAATCTAACAGAAGCACATGTAACTCAGCCAAAATGCTTTTACTTGTGCCAGATACTTTTGTCCTTACTAACTTTATAGTTTGAAAGACTTGGTTTTATTCTTGCTTTATTTTGCCTTGCCAAAATCTTCATATGAGCCACAAAGCAGATTTCTTAATCTATTTCTAGTTCTATCAGAGAGAAAATAGTATCAAAAGTATGAAGATCCAATCTTGATTTATTTATTTGCATTAAGACTTTGCAGTGGAGGTCCACAAATTTGTGAATGCACAAGGATGGGAATTTTGTAAAATCCTTATTTTACCAACTTATATCACTGTCAGTAAACCAGAATTATATATCACTTTCTTCAGAGGAATTCCAGAGCCTCCATAGAAGAGAAGGCTAAATGAACTGCTTTGTTTAGCTTCCGTACTGCTCCATAAGTATCTCACAGATGATAAATGCCAAGGAGGCCTAGGTGCCAGTTCAGGCACATAGAGTCATTTAAGGGAGAGTTTGGAATGCTGTAGGTTTGCTGTGGTTGTCTGCCAGAAGATGGCTCTGGATCCAACTACCTGAGGGATTTCTCCAATTCTTCCTTGTTAGACACAGCTGCAGTTGTGAAATCAGCCACATGGATAAGGATAACCACTGGCTCAATCAGATGTATTTAGTGTTTAATTTGCATAGTTTACTTTGGCTAATCAGCTCAAAAATTTCCGTCTTTGATAAGAAGATAGAGCTATTGTTAATCTTTCATGGCTATAGGAAACAGCACTAGCAGTTAAGTGTAGGTGTTGAAAAATTCCACAGCCATATAAATAATTTGTACAGAATTCGGTTATTTTTCTCATGTTAGCTATTCCTGCCTCAGATGTGATCAGGTGATGTGCATTCTTCAATTGCAGTCAAAATCTTTCATGTCAGGAGTCACTTTAATGCTGAATCCATTGAATCCACGTGTGGAGTCTGTAGTTCTGCAAGCAGTTCCCTTGTGGCAAAAGAGTGGAATTATCTGTGTGGGCTTCTTTTTTATTTTTTAAGCTATAGAAAACCTCTCAATTTCAGTTCTGTGATGTGGAAGGTATTACAGGAATTCCTAATGAGCACATCAATGTGTGGCTGAGATGCAGGGGATGTACCAGCTTGAAAAAAATTTGATGCTTTTCAGCTGTAATGCTTAAGTACCCTTGAACATGCTACTCCAATCAGTTTGTTGTGTTAGACTACACTGTGACAGTACTTTCATATCAGAGCACTGAGATGAAATCATCTATCTTCTATCTAACTCAAATAGAAAAAAAAAAAATCACCATGAGGTCCGCAGAGCTTGTGGTCAGCAAAGCTTGTGGTCAGCCTTGTGTGCAAGCATCATTAACAGTGGTGTACCTGTAACTGGGACTAGGCTGGCCAAATGGACGAGTCATTAACCAAACTGCCACTTCTACTGCTTTCTTTCTTGAACTTACCTTGACAATATGCTGAGTGCTGTAGAAGAGTCTATGCAGAAAATGTGAATTATACAGCCCTGCTGTATGCAGGATGAGCAGCATGCATGTTAATAAACCCTGCAGTGCAGAAAACTCTCAGGTTGAAAACATATCAAAAAGTAAACAACAATTCCTCTGTTTAGCTTCCCTCTGTGGCTTTATCTGCCCCTTGATGCATGCCATAGTAGAGCAAGACCATATCTGTAAGCACTTTTTACAAACCGCTGTACAGGAAAAGGTCTGTCTTTATGTAGTAATCTGACAAGTATGATAACTAACAGTTGTCTTTTTTAATAGCTGTCCTTAAAACTGTAAGGACAGTAAAATGTCTTTTTATTTGATAAAAACAACATATTTTAAATCATTTTGAGTGCAGCGTACAGATTTATGAAGTCTTCAGCAAAAGGCTGTTTGACATATGAAAGTGAGAAAAAAAGAAGAGCTAGAAGTGGAAAAGGCAATACTAATAAGCATTGGGAATTTATTTTTCAGGGAATAAGGAAAATTTCTTTGGCAGCCAGGAGAATTTACCCTGAGGGTGGTACAGTGTTGCCAAGTCTGATTATTCAGAGATCACAAGGCAGGCTCTCAAAATCAGGAGATGATTACAAATGATAAGAGTTGACTTCTTTTTATTTTCCTCCTGTGATTTCAGGGTAGAATGTGGTGTTTTAAAACCTTCCTTTATTGGTGTGAAGGCTGGCTAAGAACATTTCATTCTGAAACAAAGCGGAACTTGTGTTTAAATAATGAGGCTGAGGCTTGGAAAAAAAATCTCCTGCTACTGCAGCACTAGTGATACAGCAGGAATTTGCAGCCCTATTGTAGCTCCTGTCCATAAGATTCCCATCATGAACACAGAGACGGTGGTTCCCAAGTTGATGGACTTTTGACAAAAGCTCCAGTTGTGGCTGTCCAAATCTGATGAATTACAACTTTTGCCATTTTATGTGTTTTGTGAGACTGACTTGCAGTTGGAATCTGGTCCTTGGAGTACAATTAAGAAATCACTGGTAAGTTGTGGTCTGATCTATCTTTGCTAAATTGGTATTCCTTGGTGTTCATTTGCTTTCTTTAATATTATGCTTTCTTATCTGTTAGATTGCTGCTATGACTGAACTATGATTTTTAATGGAATTTTCTGAATTTGATTCCCACTGAGAAGGGTGAATTAAGTTTTGCAAAGGAGCATTTGAGCTGTATTTTCAGATTTGCAAAAAGGTTTTCAAGACTTCCAGCCAAACCTCAAGCCCCAGTGGGATCTTCCATACTTTAAAGGCATCAGAGCTTAGCTTCTTCCTATATGCCTGTTGTACTGCAGAATCTTTGACAGCTTGTAGTTCTTCCAGACTTCACAGCATGCCCTGAAAATTGCAATTTCCTTTTCTTATTTGAAACAAATTCTTATCATTTCTTGCATATGGTTTTACCGCTGACAGTCTGTAGTCCTAGCCTGAATACTAAGGCTGTAATGCTGTTTCTTGAGTTCTGCTACAGTGTATGAATGTCTTCAGCTTAACTCTCAAAGCAGGAGCCACAGAAAAGGAATCTCTATTAATTTACAAATGATAGTCAGTTGGGACCATGTTCTATGCTGACCACCAGCTGATTCACATTTTTAACATGCCATTGTCTTCCCAATTTAAATTGTATTATTTCTTGAATCCTCAGCTTTCTCCAAGCCTCTCTGGGTGGCCTTTGAACTATTCATGATGTATTTTTTCTTTTACTTAGCACATGTATTTACATAACTGCAGATTTAGTTAAAAGAAAGGAAAAATGTGTCATCTCCAGCTGAACTGGAAAACAAAATTGTTGTCAATTCGAGTAAACAGCTTCAGAAACAGGAAATCTGAAAATCACATATTGTGACTGACATAACTGGGCAATGAAGGCTGACTGTTGGTAGGGGTGATGACCACAACTGACCAGTATTTTCTGTGGTCATGACATTCCTCATTGTGTTGAATAGGAGAGGGCAATCATGGAATATCTGAAATAATGGTAGGCTGTGTTCTGATTTCATGACCAGGCTTACCAGTCTATCTGGTATGGAATTATCTTTAAAATGAGTTCATTTAAAGATCAGATTCGGCCTACGCTTTTCACTGGGAAGGTATTTGAATATGTCTTCCTTCCGCATTAAAACATACTTCTATGTTGGAATCACAGAATCACAGAATCACAGAATCACTAAGGTTGGAAAAGACCTATAAGATCATCCAGTCCAACCATCCACCTGTCACCAATGGTTCTCATTAAACCACATCCCTCAGCACAACATCCAAACGTTCTTTGAACACCTCCAGGGTCGGTGACTCCACCACCTCCCTGGGCAGCCCATTCCAGTGCCTGACCACCCTTTCAGAGAAGTAGTATTTCCTAATATCCAGCCTGAATCTTCCCTGGCGAAGCTTGAAACCATTCCCTCTAGTCCTATCACCAGTTACACGAGAGAAGAGGCCGACCCCCAGCTCGCTACAACCTCCCTTCAGGTAGTTATAGAGAGCAATAAGGTCTCCCCTGAGCCTCCTCTTCTCCAGACTGAACAATCCCAGCTCCCTCAGCCGCTCCTCATAAGGCCTGTGCTCCAGACCCCTCACCAGCTTTGTTGCCCTTCTCTGAACACGCTCCAGGGCCTCAATGTCTTTCTTGCAGTGAGGGGCTCTGTATATAAAAACTGTAAATTAGTCTGGCATTGGTCTGATTTTAACCTTGCTGATTGCGGGGTTGGTTTCAAAAAGAATATAATAGTGATACAAAATCAGACTGGAATTAGCCTCTAGAAATCATTTACTCGGTATCAGGACAGGCTTAATTCTGCTTAATGGCTTACAACACGTGTGGCACGTCTTAGATCAATGTCTTAATACTCAAGAAGACGGTAACTCTGTCTCCACTTAAGCATCCTGTCCCAGCACTGTCAGATTTATTTGCTGGAGAAAAAGCTTTGAAGACCTGATGCTCCTTGCCACATGGATTGGTGTTTCTACAAACCTGAAATTCAGAAGAAAAAGGCCAGAGCTTGGGCTGGAAACTAGGTGGAGGACTTCCTGCTTCGGATAGGTGGGATGGCAACAACACGTCCTTCTGGACATGTCTCCATATGGCAACAGGGACCCTTTTATCCCTTGTGTGGATGTGTATGCTGAGGGTCTTGAAGCTCATCACAGACTGCGTTCTATCTTTTGTCCTTCTCTTTGGAGAGAGAGTGCTGCAAGGGAACACCTCCCCAAAACATTCTACTGCATGAAGACATACATAGAGACATGCCTGAGTTAATGGCCAGCAATGTACTTTGCTCCTGGTTGGGAAATTTTGAAAGACCACTTTAGTGCCAAAGGAGCAAGGAGCATTGCTGCCTGGAGCCTTGTCCCCTTTTCCAATCGGCAAAGAGTGCGCTGAGGGTGTGTACAGACATTTTGAGGATGCTCCCATATTTTCCCTTTTGTGTGCTGTTTAAAGGTAGAGCAGATCATAACACTCAGTATATCCCCTGGAAAATACATTGGCTCCTGTCTATCAGCTGTTCACAGGCTGGATCTGCTGGCTTTGTAAGACCAGAGATGCTGGAGAAGGGATTTGGTGTTGTACCACGTATGTTAATGTTGTCTGACATACCTCTCTGTGTTATAAATATCCCTATCAGATAGTGGAACCGCATTAATTTGTACATGTTTTCATGCCAAATTTGCTTGCCTTTTCTAATCAAATATTTACAAACAGTCTCACCATGCTGTCTGGCATCGTGAGCCAGCTCTCTGAACGAAACCATTAATTTTATGTTGCTCAGCATCGGCTGATTAGATGCTTTGTGGAGGAAGAATTGATATGAAAGCACAGAAATGAAATCAACAATACTCCTGCCAAGCACTGTAGCCTCTTGCTATATGTTGCTTTCATTCGCCAACTGGTTTTATTCATTTATGTGAGCGAATAGTGAGTGAATCTTACTAGAGAATTGCACAGGCCGTGAAGCAGCATTTGGGAGCATGACAGTGTGACTTATTTGCTATTTTCTTTCTGCACCTCTGTTCCCAACACCAGAGGTCAGCTTTCTGCTGTTTGCTTGAGGCAATTTCTGCTCCAGCTGTGACATCTAGACATTACAAAATATAAAGAAACAAACAGGAAGATCTCAACCTCCTCCAGGCCAAACATTATTTGTGAGAAAGGTTGAAGTAGGTGTAGCGATGGGCCGGGTAAACTGTGCTGCACTTCTAGCAGTGCTAATTTCTAGTTGCCTTTGCCTTTCTACCTTGTGCTGCAGTTATCCATGTTTGTTTGTTCAGACTTACTTCAGAGCCGGTGGATCTGAGAGCTTCTCCATGGTGCACTGGGGTTGCCGAGGGGGCAGGATCTCTGCCTGTCTGTTTTAGATGTGTAAATGGTCTTTTTTGCTCTGATACCTCGGTTCCCTTCTGCCTTGATAGTCTGTGTCTTCCCAGATGAGGCCGGGCAACCCTGCCTACATTCTTACTGATTAAAAAGCCAAGCCTGCGTGCAAAGACAACAGACAAGCAGAAGACAACATGTATCCAGAGCTGCATGAACCTCAGATCCCATAGGGTGGTCCTGGTAACAAAAGGCTCTATTCCTGTAATTGCCATCAAGGGAGAAGTGTCTCTGGACTCTTGTTTTTCCAAGAGATAATTCAGTGTTGAGTGATGCTTCTCCGGGCCAGTACCCCATCACTGTATATACATTTTGGAGTGCTCCTAACTAGTCTGAACCATCTTCAGCTGCTGCAAAGAGCAGAAAGCTCACTCAGTCAGCTGTCTGTCCTCACTAGCTAATAGCTAGTTCACGAGCTGTCTCAAGGCAGCTTTGAAAACGGAGTCTTCTTTTGGTTTCATTTAAGAACTGCTAATTACATAGATTGAGTGTTACACACATGTGATATCACCATCAGTGCTCTAAGATGATGATACCATTTCAAATGAATGGTTTTCATGCAGATCAGCAAGCACAGGGTCACAGAGTTAGAGCAACAGAGGTGAGAAGAGATGGCAGAGAGAAGTAGATGAGCAGCCCATATTTAGATTGTTTTGTGTCTGTCATGAAACTGGACTTGAAAATATTCTTCTGCCCTCATGTACACTCTGAGAAAAGAAAATTTGTGAGACAGCTGCAGAAGTTCACCTCAGGAGCTCTGACACAGGATGTGGAAAGCTTTTGCTGACCACAGACCAGCAGGAGGGAGGAGGTACCACTTCAGCATATGATACTGGTGACCTTTTCTGAAATGCTGCATCCTGCTACGAACAATTCAGTCTTCACTGTGGACACTCAAAAAAACTTCAGAGGAGAGCCACAGTATGACTTACACTTGGAAACTACCTTACAGTGAAATACTTAAACATCTTAACTTAATTAGCTTAGTTATTAAGGAGTAAGCTAACTAAATAGTGATTTTCTTATTATCTATTAGTTACTTGAAGGGAAAGGAAGGAGATGTCTTACAGAACGGAACTCTTTTTTCTTGCTTTTTCATCTAGGATGGAATCTAGCAAATGGAATTCAGAGGCCTCAGAAAACTGGAAATGATTTGATTTTTTAAATAGTGGAAGTAATTAAGCATAATACAGCATGTGCTGAATTATTTCATCACAACCATCTCTTCTGGCCTTAGAATTTATGAATCTGCATAGGGCTCATTCCATCATTAATTTCAGTGATATGTAAGTTACTTTGTAAGCTCCTGAGTTTAGATAGCTTGTCATTATTTGTAGGGCAGAATGGTACAAAGAAATTGCATAGGGCTCCACTGAAGGCTTTTACTTCTAAGGTTTTTCTGTCTTTTGTTCTGGAGATGAAAGATCGTTTTTCAACAGTGGGGATCAGTAAAAACCTGAAGGAAGTCTATCTAGTGTCATATTTTCATCAGAGCTGAAACTTGTGAGACATTGAAACTGTTCTTCACTTCCCTTTTGGTTTTGCCACTCCACAACAAAAATACGTAAGGTCCAGGATAACATTTCTCCCTACTGATCTGCAACTTAGGGAAGTAAGTCATAGTTTTCCATTCGTAACTTCATGCTTTATAGTGTTTGGCAGGCTGCTAAACCATCAGAATATAACCAGGAATACCTGGATTTTAACCTCATTGATTCGTATCGTAGACCACCATATGCTATGATTCCATCAGGAATACTTAAAAAAATTGTCATTGAAAAATAAGTACAGACCAAATTCTGAGGTTTTAGAAACTTCTAGCACCAGAAGAGAGTAAAAAGCTCTGCACTATTTTTTTTGTTTTTCTAAATCAGTGCATGCAACATTTTTTGTTCTCAAGGATATCACTTTGCAGTAATATAGCTGAGGGATGATAAAATGAGTTTTAGGATATTGTTACGTGCAGTCAACTAGAGAAGGTAGGAAAGAGATTTATTCAGAGATGTTTACAACTCTGTATCAGTGAGAAATCTAATCTGCAAAACATGTAACCAGCTTTTAGTTGTTTCTTCAGCAACTTCTCTCCACTTCTGTTTTGCTGGCTATAAGATAGGAAGAACATGATTTTCCTGTGTGGAGAACTGGAGGTTTACTTTGTGCACAGAGCATCCTTATTTTTTTCAACAGTGGATTCAGGTCATAGTGAAATTTTAGGAATTAATTGCTGTTGGAATCTCACCTGCCATAAAAGACAGGCAGCAGATGTAGCTCAAAGTGCTATTGCCAGTTTGTTCAGCCCTGAATTATTCTCATCAGATTCAGATTCACTGCCCAGCAGTGGTCTGGCTGGTGGGGACAGGAGGTAGTGGGAAGCTGAACTCCCCTTTAATTCCCACTGTGAATCCACGGTCTTGTAGTTTGGTTTGATTTACGTAACGGTTGGCTTCCCAGAGTGGGAGTGCACAAAGTTGGTTGTCACTAGACAAAGCTAGAAGTTTCTTCTTTGGTATATAAATATCTGATGGTAAGCAACAAAGATAAGTGGATCCAGACTCTTCTTGGTGGCACCAAGGGAGAGGACAAAAGACAACGGAAAACAAACAAAGACAGAGAAAAGTTCATTTAAAAATAAGGCAGGACTTCTTGTCTGGGGGATTGGCTGAGCAATGAAACAGTTTAGCTAAGCAGGTTGTGGAGAAATCTCCTTGAAGATAATCAAAACCTGACTTGACACATTCCAGGGCAACATGCTGTAGTTGGCCCTGCTTTAAGCACTGACTAGATGCTCTCTAGAGCTTCCTTCCAGCCTCAGCTATTCAGTGGTTATAAGTTTCTTTTCTTTTTTCTCACCTTATTCCCATCATATCTAAATGTGATCTAAAAATTGGCTCATGGTTTGCACGGGTGTTTATGCTTTCTTTATGTGAGCTTTTCTGCCAGTTCCATTCTTTTATAACAAGTTCATTCTTTTATAACAAGAAATTTCACTCTGAAAGATCCTCCCCTTGCTATAACTTTTTTTCCCTTTGTTTTTGTTACCTGATCAAAGGATTGAAAGCTATTGATTTGTTGCCATTTACATTGCAAGCTGACTTTACTGGGGACTAACAGATATAGAATTTGCTTTTATTTTAACTCAGTGTTTCAGAAAATGAATTGTTTTGCTCAGAAATCTACATTTAGTAGTTCTTAAAAAACACTCATACACTTATACTGATCACCAATTAAATGCTTCACAGATCTGCTTGAGATGTACCATATTTCATGCACTAAAAATAAAAGCAAGCCAAGAAGAAATAAGTTACTGCGAGAAGAACTAAATAGCTGGTCTGTATTCCAGCCATGTACAAACAGGAATGCTGAAAGATGCTGTGCAGATTTAATCAACAGTACTGGCTTCTGCACAGGATAGTGGGAGGAGGACCTTTAGGGACCTGGGAGATGCCTAACAACAAATTAATAAGGATTTAGACAGGATTCTGGAAAAAACATCACTTTATCAATGCCTTGTTTTTTTTACACTTTTGTAAGTATCTGATGTCAGTGCTGCTGAAAATGGGACAAGGACAGGTGTCTGAGCTATAATGGCTGCTCCCACGTTCACTGTTATTGAAAGTGCATGCCTGTACAAAACAGACTACGGGCTGACCCGTGCATACATCTCTGCTGCTTCTGTGCTCCTCAGTGAAACCTAAGACTTATGCCAAATGCCTTCAGAAAAATTCTCTCAGCTGCAGTATCGTTTCTAATTGCCACCTCTGAGGTCTAGGCTGTACATGTCTGTCTCATCAGGCATCTGTCTGCTTTCAAGAGGCTGCAGCACCATCATAAAACTCTAACGTGTCTGTCTTTTAATTATAGAACACATAAGCATCTCCTGCACTGTGTGCACCCCCCTCATTGCCCATCAGGCCAGGAGTACTGATCTGCCAGCAGCCTGGCTTGTTTGCAACAACAGCAGCTGCTGTGATCATCGAAAAGCGGAACATTCGTAGAGGTCTGTTTGTTGTGTGATCCGGGGGATTTCTGAATGATGTGTGCCTCCTCACAGCGTCCTGCTGCTAACAAGCGCTTCGCCACTTGATGGCACTCTTAAATATTTAGTGGGTTGCAAACGCCATCAAATAAGCCCCTTTTTTTTTTCAGAACAGGGGTAGAGGACGTAGAGCCTCATGTATTAAACAATAAAACACTATAAAGTCTGCAGCTTAAGCTGACCAAAACAAGAAAGGCAGGAGCAAGAGTTGAGTCGGTTGTACCGGTGGCTGCCAGCTGTGTGCAGCTGGTTCAGCACTGGTCTGACTTCCCAGCTCTGGAGTGCTCTGCAGAGACAAGTGTCCTGTTGAGTGTTGGGGTTGGGAATGTCTTTCACTGCCTGGCTTCTGAGGAGCTATTTGTTGTGTGAGACAGCTGATTTGTCTGTCTTAGGGCTGTGAATGTACTGCTGTAAACCATAGGAGTGTTGCTCCTGACATTACCAATGGATGGAACTTACATAGCCTCCATCAGTCATCCTTTTCTTCCCTCTTCTGTGGTGTATATCACAGAATCACAGAATCACAGAATTGCCAGGGTTGGAAGGGACCTCAAGGATCATGAATCTCCAACCCCCCTGCCACACGCAGGGCCACCAACCATCCCACCTAATGCTAGACCAGACTGCCCAGGGCCCCATCCAATCTGGCCTTGAACACCTCCAGGGACGGGGCATCCACAACCTCTCTGGGCAGCCTGTTCCAGCACCTCACCACTCTCTCTGTAAAGAACTTCCCCCTGACATCCAACCTCAATCTTCCCTCCTTCAACTTAAAACCATTTTCCCTCATCCTGCAGTTATCTACCCTTTCAAAGAGTTGATTCCCCTCCTGTTTGTAGGCTCCCTTTAGGTACTGAAAGGCTGCAGTGAGGTCACCCCGCAGCCTTCTTTTCTCCAGGCTGAATAAGCCCAGCTCCTTCAGCCTGTCCTCATAGGGGAGGTGCTCCAGTCCCCTGATCATCTTCGTGGCCCTCCTCTGGACCCTCTCCAACAGCTCCCTGTCTTTCTTGTACTGGGGGCTCCAGACCTGGACGCAGTATTCCAGATGGGGCCTCACAAGAGCAGAGTAGAGGGGAACAATCACCTCCCTGTCCCTGATGGCCACCCCTCTTCTGATGGAGCCCAGGACACCATTTGCCTTCCGAGCCGCAAGGGCACACTGCTGACTCATGTTAAGCTTTTCATCCATCAGGACCCCCAGGTCCTTCTCCACAGGGCTGCTCTCAAGGACTGCTCCTTCCAGTCTGTAGGGATGCCTGGGATTCCTCCGGCCCAAGTGCAAAACTCTGCACTTTGCCATGTTGAACCTCATCAGGTTCACCCGGGCCCACCTTTCTAGCCTCTCGAGGTCCCTCTGAATGGCATCCCGTCCTTCAACCGTGTCAACCGCGCCACTCAGCTTGGTGTCGTCAGCAAACTTGCTGAGGGTGCACTCAATTCCGTCATCGATGTCATTGATAAAGATGTTAAAGAGCACCGGTCCCAAGACAGACCCCTGGGGGACGCCGCTCGTTACCAGCCTCCACCTGGACATGGAGCCATTGATGACCACCCTCTGTCTGCAGCCTTTCAACCAGTTTCTTATCCATCGAGTGGTCCACCCATCAAATCCACATCCCTCCAGTTTGGAGAGAAGGATGTGGTGGGGGACCATGTCAAATGCCTTGCTCAAGTCCAGGTAAATGACATCAGTCACCTTTCCCTTGTCCACCGATGCCGTCACTCCATCATAAAAGGCCACCAGATTGGTCAAGCATGACCTTCCTCTGGTGAAGCCGTGCTGGCTGTCACGGATCACACGCCCTTTCCTCATGTGATCAAGCATGTCATCCAGGATGATCTGTTCCATGATCTTTCCAGGCACAGAGGTGAGACTCACCGGCCTGTAGTTCCCGGGGTCCTCCTTGCTCCCCTTCTTGTAAATGGGAGTGACGTGACCCTTCCTCCAGTCATCCGGAGTGCTCAGGAGTGCTCAGGAGTCCTCAGGAGTGCTGTGAGAAGTATGGAGAAGAAAGAGCTAAGACCTTGTTACCTGGTCTGGAATACAAATCTCCTTGTTGCTACTCTTCACTGTATGGACTCTCTTCCCTTTATTTGAGTATCTTCAGGGTGTACGTTAGCATTCATAACAATAGGTTGCACTATCACTATTTTCATTGCAAAACCAAATCTAAACCTATAATGCAAAGCTCTTTCTGATCAGTATGAGAAAAGTCTGGCACTACTTAGAGCTCTATGAATTCAGCCCAGCTGTGTACTCCTTTTCTTTCCAGCGCTCACCTGCTCTCCTTTATGTGAACCAGAGGAGAGCTGAGCTGCAAGTCAAATACTCTTGTTGCTCTCAGAAAGGCATGGTATCTTTTCATCCTGTTTTCTACCCTGTTCATCCTGTTCTTGTCTGCCCCTGAGACTCTCCTGCAGCATGCAGCAACAAACAGTGCCTTACTTGCACTTATTTGCACAGGTGTTTACAAATCTCTATTTTTTGTTGTACCAGTTGACTGCAGTGTCTCTTGTATTTCTTTGCCAGACTGTTTTAGAGTAAGATGCAAACATGCATGACAGCTTATTTCCACATAGGCTGTTTGTGGAAAGTCTATCAGTCTGGGTTTCTGGAGTCTGTGTCTTGATTCTGACATGTGTGGAGCCCACAGCAGTAATTACGACTGTGGCATGGCCTCAGGTCATGTGTAAATTATAGCCTGCCTTGTTGCCTGTCAATTTTGTCTTTTCTAAAATTTCCAAAAGGCTTTAAAATCCTATTTTTTCTCTCTCCAATCAGAACTGCGAGTTCTGTGCTTCCCAAACAGAGCCACAGTTAATAACATTAACTTGATCAGGAGTACCAGGAGTAAGTCCAACACTTGGTGGAAGATGTCAGGCAGAATACTAAATGTGACATTCCAACTTCTGAATCAGCACAAACCAAAGCGGTCTGCAATTTGCCAGCGCTGGACTGAGGAGATTGCCCCAAGCTTGCAGAGCTTGCTGCTGACCAGAGGGCATCTGCTTATCCCTGGAGCTGGGACATGCTCACTGAGCTCAGCCCAGCACAGGTGGTCTTAGCAGCAGGATTCAATTTCCACTGACAGATGGCAGAAAATAAATACCGGTGGAGTTATCAGCTCAGACAGCATCTTGGAGGGGATGCTGTTGAGATCAGTGGTGGCCCTGGAGCTAGGCTTTATTTTTGTTGGTCCTCAAGATGGAAATACAAACTCACAACAGAAGGAATGTGTGACTGATGAAAAGACAGGTGGAGTTGCAAATGCTAGGAAAACGGCTGTCAAACAGTGATTAATTTTGTGGTCAACGGGAGTTATGCAAACCAAATGCATTTTCATGCATCCAAGTCTAACATTATACCTCTCTAAACAAGGAGTAGTGCTGCATCTTGGAAGGCAGCAACTCCAAAAAAAAGTAGGCTTTTGTGGACAAGCAGTAAATTTGAGTTTCCAATGTGAGATTTTGGCAAGGAGGGTGGATGTGATCTTGGAGTGCAAGCAGGGAAGCCTGAGTGGCAGCAGAGAGATGATTTAAGCATTAGTGAGACTGATACTAGAATACTGTGTTTGGTTCTGGAGCCAGTATTTTTCAAAGAATGCATAAAAACCAGCAGATAGTTCAGAAAAAGCCCCAAGCTGTTTCAAGAGGTGGAGAAGTTGCTTTAAAAGTGGAGTGAGAACAACATATCCAGTTGAAATCCAGGCTGCATGTGAATTTTGTCTGACCTGAGCACAAGTCCTAGCCATCTGAGGGACTCTGCATCAATGGAAAATTTCTTAATATTCTACAGTTCTCCGCATCAACTGAGAAGCAGCTTTCTCTTTGCAGCTCTGAAGGCAGCACCTTTGACTGGTATGACAGAACTTGTGATGGTCCCCAGCCCTTTGCTGAGCTCTGTGCCAGTCTGGTGAAAATAAATCAAATTTTTGACTTCAGACCGAGAAAGATATGCTGAAAACTGACTTGCATTAGTTTTGAGTAACTTAATGAAGAGAAATGCCAGATATAAAAGAATTCCTTCATCCAGCCAAGATAAGCACGGTAAGAATTAACAGTGGTGAGATGGACAAGTCCAATAAGGAGTTAGCTGTGACCTTTTAATCACATCACATTATCATGCATTCAAACTATAAAATGTGGCTTCTCCATATCTCAAGATCTTCAAGTGAAGAATAAATGTGCAGCCAAAAACAAGTTCTAGGGTTCAAAACAGGATATACCTGTAACATTTGTGAGCTGTGAAATAGAAAAGGCCAGGCTTTCTGGCCCTGAGCTACAAATTAAGGAGTTCTCAAAACATTTTCTTTTCTGAGAAAAGAATGTGTGTGGTGTTTGGTGTAAGTTGAATTTTCCCTGCCCACATTGAGTTTCATAGCCATGTCCACAGAGATCAAGGTTTGTATCAAAACAGCAATGTACTTGAGTATTGGTGGCCGTTATAAGGAGTAAAAACAGAATGAGCATCAGTGATTCCAGTTTAAATCTCCTGGGGATCCTGGGCAACCTTGAGCAGAGCCCTGTGAAGTCCTGGTTCTACTCCCAGTTCTTCTAGCTTGTGGTCATGCCCTGGGCAGTCCCAATGTTCACCCATCTCTCCCTTGGCTATGAGAAGTAGTGCTGCAGATGCTTAAAGGACTCTGAAGTGCTATAAAACTTTCAGTGATTATTGTTAGTCCTCATCAGCTTTGAAAACGCATTCAACACATACTCAGATTCTCTGAGCTCCACGAAAAGATTTGTTCTTTCCTGATTTTTCTGAAGTATTGGCATACTGTGATGCTTGACTTGCCAGCCGTTTCCCTTCTTACAAGCATGCCCATTCTGCAAATGCAGAGAAGTGTGGAGTTGGCAGAGCTATTTAAGTGAGTGAGGAGAGAGTCTTGCTGAAGCAGCACAAGCTCACCCAGTGTGTTTTTGCAGCAGGGTAGATGAACCTGTGCTCAGTGCCACTCTGCACGGGTTTTGCTCACTGATAGAAGAAAAATGTATTGAGAATTCATTAATTTGTGACTTGCTCAGTCATCTGTGCTGTGCAGGTTGCAGCATGGGCATAAGCTTAGACTATGCACAAGGTTTTATAGAACTGAGCGATAATAATAATTTACCTGGGGACATTTGGTGGACTGCAGATAACCTTTTTTGTCCTCTACTGTTGAAACAGTTGAAAGGCAAGTAAGCAGCTGAGCCACTTCTTTGGGTACCAAAACTTTTGTCACTGAAACTGATCTCTACTCCCTGGAGGATATCGCATAGCTGGGTGAAAAGCACAGCCAGCCATGGCCCTTGGCTTCTCTGAAATCCAGCCCTAAATGAGAGAGCCCCAGCCAGCAAGCTCATCAACGTGTGGGCACACCTAGGAAAGGAACGTAGATGTGCTTCTGCAGCTGTGATGCTCAGAAACAAGCAGCTGTTCGCAGCCGTTCTTCTCCATCTTGCTTCTTTTTATAGACGGGCAGATTTTAAGCAATGGTGTTTCCTTTTAGCGTGGTGATTTCTTGGTACAGGCTGTATCTGTGAGTCAGCTGGTGGTCTTGATTTATAAAAAGGCATGTATCTTAGGATTTAAGATAGAAGGCTGTAGTGTTTTGGGGTTTTAAGCCCTCCAGAGATAAAATAATTTGCAAGTTTAAGACACAAGAAATTATAGCATTGCCTTCTTCTGTAGTAAAAAATCTCTACTTTGACTCATGACCATTGAAGATTTTAACTTCTAAATTTTAGTGAATGCAGGATTTAGCCCAAGCATTGTAACTGCACTGCTGTCCAGCTGTTGTGTTGAGCTTCCATGTTTGGCCAACAAGGATTTTGTAACAAGCAGAGGAAAAACATACATGGCTCAAGAGTTTTTTGGTGATCTGAAAGGGAAAGGTGAAAAAAAGTAATTCTGTCCAACAAACAGAATATCTTGATCTGATACTGAGCACATAGTGATGCTTTTAAATTCAGCTAAGGAAAACTATAAATGAAAAAATCTGTTAACACAGACACTTTGTAAACATCAGAACAAAAGATTTATACACATCAGCCATTGGGTGATAGCAGAGTGATATTCCAAGGTACTGTACTCCCTCTACATCAGTATTTTTCTGAACAGGCTTTGGGTTGAATCTGCCCAACTATATATGCAAATGCAGATGAATATTTTAGATAGCAGTAACGGTTGGTTTGAAACCTATTTCTGATTGCATGTGATACTTACAGGCTCAGTTCTCCTGGTTGAGACCAGTAACGATGCCGTTTGCATCTGTCTTTAGCAAAGCTTCTCTTGCAGAAAGGATTTGTTATGTGTCAGGTTCTGATATGTAACCTCTGCTCAGTTGAACACTGAGGATCCTCATCACGTACGTTCCTCATTACAGCAAGAGTCTATTCACATTCCTCTTTTTGCTGCACTGCTTTGCATCTTCCTGTAAAGTGGAATACAGCTCCTGCTGGCATGCTTGTCAGAATAACTGTCTAGTATCTCTGGTGTCTCCAGTCCTTATATCTCAGAAAAAGAGCCACATGTCAAGTTGCACTTTGTGGGTCTGCAAAAGGCAGATGCTTTAGCTTCTTCCAGTGTGTGCTGGTGTATCCATGCAGTGCAGAGCAGCTGCTTCTGATCTGAAGTTGCTGCTTTTTACTCCAGCAGGGGTACAGCAGCCACTATCAGCTCTTAAGTCTGCACCCTTTGCTTCACTGTGTTCTTACAACACTATCTCAGTAAGCTGCCTGCATCCTCAGAGGTGGCCTGGACAAGATTCATTCAAATCTTTGGTGGGATGAATCACCCACAGAAGGTGTGTCTTTCTGCTCTCTGCACAGAGAACATAGGGGAACAGCCATACAAGTCCTCTCAACTCAGTGCCAACAAGTAGAGAATGAATGTGTATCATGGAGTTTTTGGAAATATACCTGGTTGCTCAGCACACACCAGGAGATATAAGAGCACAAATCAGCTTGAGTTCAAAGGCTGTCCAACAGATTTGACTTACTAGTCCATTTAATGTGAATCACTCCTGGTAGGTCATCTTCACAGCCTTCTGGGTGTCTTTTGAGTAGGAGAGGGATTCCTACTTGTCAGGACTGGACCTCAACCTAATAGCAGTTCAGTGACATTACTTGGCAAAGGTACTCTGTGAATTCTGAGGACAGGGAAAATCTTTGAAGGGGAAAACAAGTTTGCTTCCTTTTCATCTTGATTTCTAGGAATAAGCTTCTCCCTCTTCCAAAAAAATATGTTAATAATACTATTTGTGGTCAGATACATTTAAAGTGATGCTAGTTTTGGAATTATGCCTTTCTGCAAAATAAAGAAATCCTTTTCCCTGACTGGCTCTAGTGTACAGAGGGACCCATGAAAAACAGTGTAGCATACTTGGAAAATTAGAATATTTCCACCATCCAAGCACAAAGAAGAACTGGTACTTTTACTGATGTGTTAGTTACTTTACTAACTCTTTGGATGTTCTGTGTGGGCATGATAAATTTGAGGTCAGCAGAGCCTGTACCTACCTGTGTGTTGATTTGGGTTCAGCCTCCTGACAAGGAAAGCACTCAAGTTAGTGTTATCACTACAGCACACATTTACCAAGTCCTTATTCCACAGGGCGGTCAAAATGTTAGGCAAGGCAAGAAAGACTGTTCTGGAAATAACATGAGTAGTGTGTACCTACAGCACAGAAAACAGTGAATTTGCTTCCCAGTACTATCTATCAGAGGGCATTTGACCATAAAAAAAAAATAAAAATGTTCGTAGAGATGGCTAGGATGTCCTGAGAGAGAGCACTTGGTTGATAGATTAGAAAAGCTCCTCTTTTGCTTCTGGAGAGCTTATCTACATCAGTAGTTTCTCTTCCCCGTTAGAAGAATTTGGCAATTGGTTTTTAGGCAAGCAAAAAGCCTGGGAGTTGTAGAGGACAGTCAGGACAGAATAGAAAAAGCAAACAAAGGAAAGATGGTCCTGTTGTGAATAGAAGAAATTCAGGCGCAGTGCAGAGGAGATATAAAAGTAGGGAGAAAAGGAAAAAATTGAAAGACTTATCTAGAGAGAGCTTCTGTGCTACATAAAGAGATGTTGGACATAAGCTGAAAATAGAGGTGCACTGACTTGTGCATTGTACAGTTTTGTGTATCTGCAGTAGATATGATGCTTTACACATATTTCAATGAAGTGCTTTTAATGAAACTGGGGAAATTTAGATTGCTAAATGGCAGTGAGGCACTGGCACAGGCAGCCCAGAGAGGTGGTGGATGCCCCATCCCTGGAGTCACCCAAGGTCAGGCTGGAGGGGCTGTGAGCACCTGATGGAGCTGTGGGTGTCCCTGCTCATTGCAGTGGAGTTGGACCAGGTGACATTTAAAGGTCCCTTCCAACTAAAATGATACTAAGATTCTAAGAAAGGGTGCAAGCTTTAACATCACATATTGCTGAAGCAGAATTTGAAATATATCTATCCTTGATTCTGCCTGAGTTGTGTGCAGTGTTAATGAAATCCAAGCCAACAGAAAGAATTGTCCAGGACACTGAAATATTCTTTTACTCCAAGGCCTCCCAAATTTCCTTCCTAGAAAGAGAAGCTGCTAAAACACTAGTTTCTCTGCATACACAATTGTCCCTACGTCCCTGACATACCAATGGAGAAAAGGTTGTTTAGATGCAGGCACCCCAACATGATCATTTGGTCCCACCACCAATGTCTTTCTCATAACCTTGCATGCAAGTTGGTTTGGAGCACAGGTGAGTGCTATCGGATCATATATTTCTGTAGCAAAGAATCTTAGAAATGGATTTAACAGCAAAATTATTTCCTGTTTAGATGACTTCATGAAGCAAAGCCAGGGTATGCTTGTGCTCTACACAATGAAGAACCCCTCCTTCCCAGAGTATGTCTTCAGCAGTGAGAGTGGCATCATGTGCCTGGATATCCATAATGACCACCCCCACCTCATGGCAGTGGGCTTCTATGATGGCAACGTGGCCATCTACAACCTTAAGAAGGCAGCTTCCCAGCCAAGCTACAAGAGCAGTGCTAAGTCAGGAAAGCATACTGATCCAGTGTGGCAGGTGAGTACGCTCTTTCCCCGAATTGAACTTTTAATTGAGTTCAGGCACAGCAGGAAAACATGCTGTATGGGCAGAAGTGTTGGTTTAATTCACGCATTAATGTTTCATACTTAAGTTGTATTTAAATCTAATTTTGAAATGCACAGGAAGGCAAAGAAATTGTTTGAATTCTTGGTCCTAAACAGAAACTGAACATGTGTGCAGAATTTTGCTTACAGAATTTTTTCTCCTTAGTTTTCATTATTACAAATTATTTACTTTTGGGGAGAAACCAAACACCTTTGAATATAGCAGCATACAAGGCCTTCTGTGTTCCAAATACAAAATCAAATGGCAATAAGTAATGAGAACCATCTAAAACACATACATCAGCCTTAAAGAAGATTTGTCTCAAGCACAGCAAACCCAAGGACAGCTGTCTGTGGAACTGACTGTCTCTGAGAATCAAAACACAGCACCCTGTGGTTGATAGAGAAGTTTTCTAGTGGACTAAGCATTACAATGTGCAGGTAATGCTCTTAAAGTAATGCCTTTTAAAATGCCTCCATAGCATATGTCACAAAGAGGCTCCAGAGAGATGATACTGTAAAGGACTGGCGTGAATATATTGCTACATTCATCTAGCTTTGTAGTTATGCTTACAGTGTAATCTGAGTTAAGACTGGAGCACTGAAAGGAATATATTATTCTGATCTTGTTCATAGCAGAAGTGTGGCAGCACAGACTTTAGCACAGTCTGCATGGGCCTGCGGAGATGCAGTTGTGCATATTTTGGTCTGGACTACAGGTGCTGCTGACACCTGATTTAGGCTAATGCAGACATACCTCTATGCACACGGTCAGTATTCGTTGTACTTTGTCACATAATACAGCATTTGTCCCCTACTCATAGGTCTTTGTCATTTCATCTTTCAATACAAAATAAAAAAATCAAGGCATCCCAGTGGGGCTTGCAGGTAAATGTGGGACCTGCCAAAAGCAATAGTGGTGTTATAAACAGATAGATGATGCAAAAATAACATGTCGGAGGACATCTAATTTTGTATTTGCTGCCTATCTGGACAAAGCTTTTCTTCTAGCAAACATTTTCAGCTCTTCTTACAGGCTTATGTGACAGGACACATAAGGTTGGACTGTTCTGATAGTACAGAGTGTCATATTTACACAGAACCTATCTTTGCACATGCACACCCCCAAAGGCAGAAAACTCCAAGTTTCTCCAGTTGCCATAAAAAAAATAAAATAAAATAAAAACAGTAAATCCTACACGCAGCTTCCCATGACCTCACTGCAGCATGCCAGAGGTGGTCACCGTTATTACTGCACTTTAGAGATGCCAGAATCACAGATCATTTGTGCCCTTGATAATACAGGGAAAGGCAGAGTATGCTTAAGTTGGCCTCATCCATGCAGAACTGCGGCAACTACGTGCAGCAGTAGATGCAATCTGTAAGGGGCTTTTAGAAGTTTTAGGTTTATGTGTGCTGCCTGTTAGCTCAGAGGTGAAGAAAACTGTTTGACGCTCCAGGGAGCTAGCTTTGCAAAGGAAAGAAACCACATAATGGATATGGATAGAGGCAGGTATGAGTAGCCTGTGGATCCCATCTGCTTGTTTTATTTCCGGAGGTTGAGTGCTGAGAATTATTATCCTTATTTTTTCTCTACAGTAAAGTACCTGTATTTTTAGTAAACTTTAAAGTGTCTGGCTTACCTTGCTGTAAAATGAGTGTGCAAAGTTAGTAATAAGGTGATAGCACAGCAATCAGGAAAAGAGCTTGTACATCTTGTTGGAATGATCTGAGCTGTAGCTATTTGTCAATATTAGGCAAAAGGTTTATAGAGAGTTTCTCTTCTTTTGTTGGGAGAAAATTGGTCCTGGAGGATGATTTGTTATGTTGAGACATGGATTGTTATTCCTCATCTAACATTTAATGGTTCTAGAAAGTGATGTCTCGTTTCTCAAATTTGGCTCTAAGAAGATGCTTTATTCTACCCACAACAATGCCTCAACCAGTCTAAATCCTGTTCTGTGTCTAGACCATCCTCTGCAGTCCTCACTGATGTAGAGATTGCAAGCCCATGACTACAAAGACTAATTAGAAAAGTAACAAAATTCTCCTGAACAATTAAGAACCTTTGTTCTCTGGACTGCCTGACTCCATCCTTTCAAAACAGTGCATTGTTTTTGCAATGAAAGCAAAATAGGAAGTGAGTAAAACAGCCTGACAGCTCTTTTCTTTAGCCATTTCATCTTTAGTAATTTAGTAGTATAGTAGTAAGTTTGGATTTAAAAAAGCCAATGTAACATAACCCATTATTAAGATAAAAAGTAATGTAATATAAAATTTCTAGTTCTGTTTCCTATTAGCGAGTTCATCTGTCTGATGCTGGCTTCCATATTTTTAAAGATCATAACAGTGGCTTCTTCTGGATTTGGTCTTCTTTATACTATATAAGTTGTACTGCAATATAAAAGAAGGAAAATTCTGGCCTGTTTTAAAGAAGATATTTCTTACTCTTTACCACCGATTAAGTTTCAAAGTCAGAACACTGAAGAAAGAAAATAAAGGAGTAAAAATTACAGAGACATGCAAACATATATGCATACAGTCAGTGCGGATAACATAGTCACCAAAGCTTTAGCTTTTATGGGAACATAAAATTGGAAACATCTTGCAGATCAGTGAGGCCAGACCTCTGCCTAAAAGCTGTCATATCCTGGGAAGCTGTGCCAAATGTTCTACTGGGCAAAAGTTCTTGTGGGATTAGACTAAAGACCCCATCTTAACTGCAATAATGCTCCAGACAAGGAGCACATGCCTTGTCACAACCATCATCTCCATCACAGTATTCCTAGAAAGCGCGCCCCTGGACAGGGTATCTCCTTCATTCAGCCAGTGGCTCAGTCATGAGCTTGCCTTTGGATGTTAACTAGGGTGGCCAAAGTGGTGCAACTTGACTGGACTTTGGCATGTAGAACCCACGAGAGCAATTTCCTCCAGGTAGAAGAATGAACCTGCTGGGAAGAGGCTCTCAGCACAGAGATCCTCTCCTGTTGTTAGCCCTTGAGCTTTGTTTTCACTTCTCAACTTTAAAAAAAAAAAAAAGAAAGGCTTTTTGTTTTTTTTTTACTTTACAGCTTAAAAGAGTGCTTTTTTTCTTACTCCTCATCCCTTGAATATTTGAAATATTTTAGGTTTGAAGCATTTGAAAGCTGGCACAGTTCAGAAACAGCGACCGGGTGATAAAGTGTTTGCTGTGTCAAAGTTCTTCTGCTGTTCAGTTTCCCTCTTGCAGCACATCTTATTCAACACATCTGTTTCCACCATGTGCTTCTGGTCCACTTTCCCATAGGACTTTATTTCTGCTTGCTTCTGGGATTAGTGCAGTGCCAGCTCTGCTGCAGGGGATTGACTTTTTTTTTTTCCCACCTTTTTTTTTTTTCCAGTCAGTATTACTGACTGAACTCTCAGTGCAGAGTGTTGACCCTAAGGTCGGTGAAGGGAATATTTATTTTGGCTGTGCTTAGAGCAAGTCTCAGCTGTGGCAGGCTGACCCACGCGCACAGCTTGGTTTGGGATTGCTATGGAGAGATCACTGATCAGAAAAACAACTTGGTTCATTGTGCATGTACTGTATCTGATCTGGCCTGCCGTGGCGCTGGCACCATGGAGCTTCAGATGGCATCCTGAAAGAATTATTTTATGCATTCTGCTTGTACATAGGAGGAGAATGGCTGGCTGCTGCCAGCTAACTCTTTGCCAAATGCTGTTCAGGTTAAATGTGAGTGATGCTCGTGGTTAGGACAAAATGGGCAAGGCAGCATAGTAGTAGTCTGCGAACTCCTGAAGGAAACCTGAGTGAATGCCAGCTTGCATATTGGTTTACCAGTTGAATTTACCGAATTCTATCTTAAATGCAAAGCATATAAAACACACCTGAGACCAACTGCGTGAAGCTCAACAAGAGCAACTGCTGGATTCTGCACCCGGCAAGGGGCAGCCCTGGCTGTAGGTACAGTCTGGGGGACGAGAGGCTGGAGAGCAGCGCCCAGAAAGGAAGGAAGGGTCTGGAGGGCAAGGTGTGTGCAGGGCAGCTGAGGGCCCTGGCTGTGCTGGGCACAGAGCAGAGGAGCCGAGGGGAGCTGATGGCGGCTGCAGCTCCTCACAGGGAGCGGAGGGCAGCGCTGAGCTCTGCTCTGTGTGATGACAGGGCCCGAGGGAACGGCATGGAGCTGTGCCAGGGGAGGGCCGGGGATGGGGAAAGGCTCTGCACCAGTGGTGGGCATGGAACAGCCTGCCCAGGGCAGTGCGCATGGCTGGAGCTCCAGGGGTGTTTTGTCAGTGCTCCCAGATACAGCATTTGAATTTGGGTGGTCCTGCATGGAGCCAGGAGTTGGAGGTGGTGATCCTTACAGTCCCTCGGAATATTCCGCGATTCTGAGACTCTCTCTCTCAGCATTCGCTCTGTAATTTTGGAATTGATTGACCTCTTCTCCATCTCTGCTTTCTGTGGTAATAAATCCTTAAATAACAGCAGTGAATCATAGCAGTCCGTGAAGCCACCCCAGACTCACCTGGCAAGGTTTTGGCTTGCTGAAGGAAGTAAATGAAAGTAAATCAGTTGCAGAGCTCCTTTAAAGCTTGCTTTTCTCCATGCTGCTGGGCACAAATTCACACGCACACAAAAAAGGCCTCTCTAGGAAGCAGATTGTATTTGTTGCACTTAGAAGAAAAAGCATTTTGTTCATAATCCACTGTCACACCAGCACACTGCTTCATTTCTGATGATGGCCAGTCTCCTAAATCTGTCATCTACAGTCAGACAAACAGCTTTTGTGGCTTGCCTTGCTTCTGAGATGTTACTGCTTCACATAATATTTTGTTCCTTTGGCTTCAGGCAAACAAAGAGTTTGTTGCAAAGAAAATAAAAGCAAAAGAAGAGGCAGAAGGTTATTATCAAGGTCAGAATAAAGATCAGCTGTCTCAGAACAGGCTCGATTCTTCTGCTGCCTCTTTGACTGCTGAGAAACACTAACTAGGTGTTTGCTGTGGGCAGTGCCATGGTAAAACCTTGTTTAGCTCCATGAGGATGCTGAATAGGGGATAATTTCAATAGAGAAACAGAACTCTGGAGAAGAAGGGAGAGCAACAGAGACCTTAAACCAAGAAGGCTGGGCAGGAGATAGGGATGAGGAGAAGCAGGATGGCTTGTCATGAGAGCTGGCAAGTGGGAGAACATAGGGGATAGTGGAGAAGAAACCTGATAGCAAGAATCATTTAACACAAAACTTCTAGGATAATGCAAGCAAACTGCATCTTGTACTGGCTCTATTCAATGTCTGCACCTGCAGCTTTCTCCTACTTTTCTTCTGCTGCCAGCCTTGCCTTGCATTCCTGCCCCAACACAAGTAGGACAAGTCATGTTAACCTCTTATGTCTCAAGAGTAAAGGAGGCCCCTGTAGCCTCACATGACAGTGGTGGCTTGACTTCAGTCATCGGGCCATGCACAGAAGTACAGAGGTGTGACAAGAGTGTCCGTGGGCTAACCAGGGAGTTTTGGGGAGTCAGAGGCTCCCTTGCTGGGGCAGCACTTAGCTGCACTTCTGCTCCCAACAGTTAACTCAAATACCAGGGGCAGGCTGGGATTGCCATTTGCTTGCTGTAGGAAATGGTAAAGAACAGCAGTTTTCTGGTCATTGTTAGAGCTGGGAGAACTCACTGCAGTTATGGTTTTGCTGCAAGGAATCTTGTCCCCACACAGACAATTTTCAGTGCTCTTCAGGGAATGCTCTGTTGGGCCATTGGAGTCTATCCTAAAGGTTTAGACTATTTTAGAGTGATGATGAAGGTGGTGGAAAATGCAAGGCAGAGCTGTGGTAGAAATGCTAGATAAAATTTTTTACATCGTGTTTATACCTTGTTGAAATCCCTTTTGACTCTGTATGAGGCACTCTCAAGTTAGAAAAAGTAATTTCCAAAAGCTTCCTTCTAAGTATCTTTTACAACAATAGACCAAGTCCTTCATTTTTTAACTTCAATGTTATATGTTTTGAGATTATATCAGACTATATCTGATAGAGATTTAGTTTCTTTAACTGACTATTTTTAAACTGTGCCTTGAGTTGGGATTCTTGCAGGTTAGAAATTCTCTTGAAAAGCATTGCAGATTATGTAACATTTGTCTGAGAAGAATTTTTTTCCACTTTGATGCTGCTTTTCCCTCTGTACTTCATAGAGATGCTGAACTTACTTTCTTTCCTTTGCTCTGACTGCTGTTTGCTAAAAAGATTCTTCTGTAGTGCTGTGTTGTTCTTCTCTCTCTCCATCCTTTTACTCAAGAACCAGATCTCTTCACTGTGAACTGCCAAGTTGTTTATTTCTTTTCAGTAACAGCAAGCAAAGTACATGTAATTTGCTTTGCACATCAGTTGTGCTGGTGCTAGTTCACAGATAAATCTTCACTCATTAAACGTAAAGTCAGTTCTTGGAATGTTGGAAAACGTTAGTCTCTGGCCAGAGAAGTTGTAATGAATTTGTTTGGTTACTTGGATCTTTGAATCTTCCTCTGCTGCTTTACAGCCATCACAAACATTAACTAAATATTTAAGAGAAATCGAGAAGCCAAGTTGGATCTCTGTGGAAAAAACGTGGCCTATAAAATATGACTACTGATAGCAGGATTTTCAAACTAGGTGCAGAAAGCACATATGGATTTTAAAAACACTGACACAGCCTGCAAAACAAAAGAGTACTTCTGCAAGGAAGATGATGCAGAGGTAAGGGAGGGGTAAGGGTAGAGCAGGCTGAGCAGGTTTGGTGAGGGCGAAGTCATGGTCTGCAGGGAGCAGGGGCTGCTGCAGCTCCCACCCCTTTCGTACCGAGGTGAGCATCTCAACTTGGTGTGCTCAGGGGCAGACCCCAGTCCTGCAATGATGGGCACCTTCTGTTAGGCACGTTGCAGATGCTGTCTCTGATTTAGCAGCGTCAGACAGCTTAGGGATTTGGATGTGAGCATGTCTGCCATGTGCTCTCCTTGTGCAAGGAGTGGGGAACTTCTTATTTTGTCTGTAAATTGAATATCTTGCCCAGTGAGCACAGTCAGAATTGAAACTAGGAGCTGTGAATTCCAGTTGGTTAAAAACCCCGAGTTTTCTGGCTTCTGGCACCCATCATTCAGCTGTGTGCTGTCTGACATGGGAACACCACCACTGGCAGGACAAACAAGAGAGAGTCTGATGGTTGGGTCCTTGCTCCTCAGCTGCTGGTGTACCAGCCTAATAAATGCAGTGAGGAGTGCTGTGAGGGGAATAAGCAAGCAGATCCCTGGTACAAAGCACAGCAATCGCCTCCCAGCAGGAGGAAAACAAACTGAAAGTAGGGCCAGCCCTTATCCAGTGCTATTTATAACTGAACTCTGCTTCCTCTAGATAAATCTGAGGCCGTGAAGCATGAGCAACGCACAAGCCCCAGGCTGGGCCTTTGCCCTGCATCAGCATCACTTCTGTGCCATGCTCTCTGCTCAGCTCGGTGCTGAGTTCCTCCATCACTGAGTATACTCTTTGCTAGAGCTTTCTCTATCCTCTTTCTGCATCCCAAATTCATGTGTGATGTCTGAAGGCACTGTGGTACAGTGGGTCTGATTCTTTGCTACTGTAAGTTGATCTTGCACGCCTGGGTTCATGGGTGTCCAAAACATGGTGCATGGGGCTGTGATTTCCAGGATGACGGCATAAAGGTGGAAGGCACTTGTTCTAGCTATGGGGGAGAAGTGATTTTCCAAAGAGGAGTGCTTCTGGGGTTAAATAAGATTCGGGACTTTGTTTTACAAGGAGTCCTCAGTGTTAATAAACGTATCTGAAAGTTTTCTCTCAGCTATCAAGAAGCTTTCAAGTACTACAAAGGAAAAAAACAACCACCACCACCAAGAAGGCTTTCAGTAAAGCTTGGTTCTTATTGTTGCCTCCAGCAAGATCTGTTTCATCAGATAAACTTAATGTTTGCTGGTACCTGTGAAAAAACCTCAGCCAACCTCACACCCATGGTGCAGGTGACTGATGGTCTCTGGGAGCACCCAGACACACCTGTGCTATGCCTTCCTTTCCAGGGTGCTTTGAGATGCTGAGGAATTCTTCCTCCTGGTTCGTTCCTTGGTGAAATGCAGTCCTGCCAAACTGGCTCAGGTGATGCCCAACTTCTGTGTGGGTGAAGAAGCCACCTTCATTTCAGTACCTGCCTACTGTTCTCAAGTCTGTGTGTCACTCTGACCATTGTGATTGGTGTATTTATTATCAGGAAAGTTATGTTACATAAAATGACAGTAGGTAGAGTTAGGCCAATTAAATCCCTATTCTGCTTCAAGCAAGGAGTACCATAGGCCAGAATTGCTCACTACAAATGCAAGAGAAATGAAGGAAGCCCAGATTGGACTGAAGGGTACTGGGATCTTTGAACATTTTTACATTCATCAGCAGTCTAAACCATTTTCTCTCTAGTACAATCAGTACATCCAAATTTTAATATTACTCGCCTTTAGGAAGTGGTAGTAATTACAAACCTTATCTCTTTTAACAGCTTATATCACAGGGACAAGTTTGCTTCTAAAGCACTCTGATCTGATTCATTCTGTCCTGTTGCATAACTTTACAGCAAAGCTTTGAGATATTTTTCTACACTGGAAAGAAGAGCACCAAGGTCTCTCCTCTGCTTAGCAGCTCCCATATCTCTAGATTGCTGTCATAGCCAAAACATTTGCATTTAAAAGAAAATCCAGATTCTGAGATAGGAACATTCTTCACTGGATTTATTTTTAAGTGTTTATTTATATGTATGTAAATCAAAGTAATTTTTATTTATATCTTTCCGCCAGCTTTTACTTACACTCAAAAGACTTGTCTGCTGTACAAAGCAGTCTCATCCATTGCAGTGGATGAAGCAGTCACAGTATGGTGGAACTTGACGTGCAGTACACTCTTGAGAAGTGAGACTGAATTTAGAATCAGAGTGAGCCTTCATTTCTGGAAAAAGGAGACTGTTCCTGAATCACAGAAATGAGAACTGGCAGAGCCCTTGAGAGTGTCCTCTTCTAATGGTTATGGCGTCACAGACACTACAATATCATTCCTGAAGTGCTTTCTTCAAAATGAATTTGTCTGGCTATCTTCACCAGTGCTGACGGAATGAAGTCATTATCTGGAAAGTCTTAGATGTAACAGACCTCTTGATCCATTTGAAAAAGATTTCTGTAACCCCCCTGCCCTAGCAGTATCACTTTGCTGATTCCTGCATCACCCTCTGATCCTTTTCTGCACTACTGTCACTTAGCTAGAAATTCCCTAATTTCCACTTGTTTATGTGCTTTCTTCTTCCTGTGTTCCTCTGTACTTGTCTTTATCAGATTTAGTCTTATTGTTTTCAGACTGTTCCAATTTGTCAAGATATCTTCAAGTTCTAATAATAACAGAAACCTTTGTCTCCAAACTGTGTCATCTGCAAATATTCTGTGTATTTGGCCATCCATTATGCAACTTACTAATGAAAATATTTAATAGAACCAGGCCTGGGACAGTCTCTTGTGGGAACAATCTACTGTTGTTCTCTCAAGTGGTCAGGAAGTCACTGATCATTACTCTCGCAGATTCATTTTTTTCAGTCACTCATCCACTTCATAGTAATTACATCTAGACTTAATTTTCTTAGCTTGCTTCTAAAACATCGCAAGGAGTATGCCAAAAGCCTTACTAAATTAAAGGTAAATCACATCTGCTCCTTTCCTCTAATCCTGTAGACCCATTACCCTGTCAGAGGAGAAAATCAATTTTGTTTGAAAAGATCTTTCCTTGACAAGCCCATACGCACTGCTCCCTATCTTCTCGTACCATAGATGCATACTGATGACTTATACTTTGTTTCAGCTCTCAGGGTTCTGAGGTAGGCTGAAGGTCCACAGTCTTACAATGTAGTCCTTCAAGCTAGCTTTTGTTTTGGAGTTTCTGGGGATATTTTGGCCCTGTTCCTATCCTCCAGGACCTCTCTTAGTTTCCATAGATAATTACGTATGATTTATAGATTGTTTCACCTGCTCCTTAAGCACCTTTGGGTGCATATCATCTGGTCTGGCTCAGTTGAGTATATCTGTCTTAGCATTCTGGCCTGTGCTGCTTAAAGTTAATTTTATTAAGCATCTAGTCATAATATATTTTTGTAGGCTGTGAAACAAGGAGGGCTTTATTTGTGGTTCCTGGTGGCATCTGCTTTAGTCTTTGTAAACAACAAACGTGGCCTTACAGTTAGAGGCTCAGATGAGTATTCCTGGGATATCTGATTTAGGCTCCTGGCAGACACTGGTCTCCTGGCCCAGAAAGTCACATCGCTCATGGAAGAGTCTCCAGCTACTTCCCCACACAGACATCTCAGACAGTAGCAGGAAGGTATTATTAGTGGTGCTGCACTCTTGACAGTTGCTTTCTTCTTGAGGTTTCTGGGTATGCAAGAACTCTTGAGCCTGAGAGTGGCAGCCCAACCTTCCCCATTCAGCAGGCATGATTCTTCCTTTTGGGAGCAGCTGCTCCTCTTTAGCTGGATTCACCCATCTGCTCTGCTTTTACCAGCACCATTTCTAGAGCTCAGGGATGGGATGATGTTTTTACTGAGAACAAAATCAAGAGCTAATGTATTTTGTGGTAATGTTGACAAAAACTGTTGTTTTGTCACATTCTTGCTAAATGTACCACAGCAGAAATGCTGTCTGCTTCCCAGTGGAATAGTCAAGAATGGTAAAAAGCCTTGATACAGCCCAGTGATCCCTTTGGCCGAGCGTGCAGCACGGGGCAGGAGCCTATTATGCTGTATGCAGCCATCCTTGGTGGGCAAGCTGACCACCTCATTGTTCTGATCTTGCTCATTGAGAGACCGACTGGAGCTTTCCATGGCTGCTTCCTTCCTCCCTGGTGTATTGAGCAGGAAGCTGAGACCCACAAGAAGCCACATCTTCTCCCAACACAGTGGTATCATATGGTCAAAGTACACTCTGGACCCAGGAGCAGCCATTGACTGGGCTCTTTTGACCTAATCTTGGAGTAAGCAGTCTGCGTGACATTATCACAGTTTGTTAAATTTGTCATTTTTGTTGCAAGCTGAAATGAGTCATCCTGAATTTAGCCCACTTGTTGCCTTTATCCCAGCTAACCGTGGTAAGGAATCCTTTTGTCTTCCTTTCCATCTCCACTCAGGACAACTGCTGCTGCTGCTGCTTCTGCCTAAGTTAGCAGGTCTCCAGCACTGCCGTGCTCCTACTTCTCAAGCTTTCTCTGTCTCTTGCGACGCATAAGACTAACACTGGAGTTACTCTGCATGTGAGTGAAGTAACCTGTGTTTTCTAGGTCAGACATTTTGGAGGGTCTCTTGTGACCAGTTTCAGGAGAGCAGCCTTGTTTCTTGCATGCTTTCCTCCAGGTGCCTGGCCTTGGCTTCGCTTTTAACAGCTGGCATCAGATTCTCAGTGAGGCAGCAAGAGCCGTGAGTGGGGCATGGCTGGGAAGTCTGGTAAGCAGTGAATGAAGAATAGCTGGCAGTGCTACTTAGGATCAGCTGATGGACAGAGGAGGTTTCCACCACAGCAGATCCTTCAGTTGGACAGTAGAGGCAAGAGATGCAGGAAGGGAAATAAAAAATAAAGGCAGTTTGTCATTAACAGGAGGAGAATGTGAAAGATTTCTTCTCTGCTGGTAATGAGCTGTTTCTGGATGAGAGTCACTAGCAGGAACCAACAAGAAACACATTTGGAGGTGATGGTGGGAGGAAATGAGAACTGTTTCCTGGCTCTAATTAAGGGTTGCTGTAGAGGAATCCAAGGAATATTCACACCAGAACACGAGAGAGATCAGCCTGGCTCCAGAAGGTGTGACCTACAGAGCAATTTATTGCAGATCAGCCTGCAGCAGGCTGCTGTGGAAGCCTGAAAATAGGATAGCAGTAAAATGGAAGAAGTCTCCTCTGTGCAGACCAAATGTGGCATGAAGACAAAGAAAGTTAAAGGAGATGAAGGTACAGAATGAGCTGTGATTATCCAGGGTCATAAAAAGGAAAGGATGATATTTGGCAAGGGTACTGGAAGTTGATGGAACAAAGAATATAGGTTCATTACTATAGCCAGCTTTCAGCTAATACTGAGTAGTATGGAGAAGAATGCACTATTTGATGCTGTATTGTTTAATCTTAACTTAAATGTTTAAGACTGACTGCTTAATATGTTCAATGTAAAAAGGGAGTGAAAGCACAGTTCAGAATAGGGAAGTGCAAGTTAAATAATGTTTAGATGAGACAGGGGTGTGCTCATCAACAGGATCAGCATAAGCATACCCTGCAGTATTTAAAGAATTAGCCAGAGCAATTTCAGACCATTAGTGGGCATTTTAGGAAGTCTTTGTACTATAACCATCCTGGATTTTAAGCAGAGACTAGTGTTTTTTTTGTGCAAGCCCATATGCAGCTTCCAATCTAATTGAATACAAGCCTCTACTCAGAGGCAGGGTTCCTGAGGCATGGACAGAGGGAAGCGTTGCTCTGCTTTATAATGTGGATGGGAGCACATTTATGTACTTGTGGTGTGAACAGACCAAAATAATGATAAATGTAAAATCTGCTGTCATCAGCAGGTTTTCACTGGCACCACGGAACTGGTGGTGGCAAAACTGGTTCACAAAACTGGTGGCAAAAGAGGTTTCTGCATGTGCTTTTCTTGAAGGGTCTGTTCTTGAATGCAGAAGGGACATGGTATGGATAAGGTACCAGAGACCAGAAATCAGTATCTGAACAATTTACAACAAAGTATAGATTGTAGCACAGCAATGCATTAGCTGCACTCCAATGCTTGGCTTGTAGGACAAGCATGGCCATGAAAAGGAGGAGAGGTCTCAGTGGAGTGGAAGAATTTTTAAAAATCTAGGTTAAAATGTTAGGTTTGAACCAAGGAAATTATTGACCAGGCAGACCAATTTCACTCCCTGGAAAAACACTTATACAAATGGCAGAATGGTTTGTAAACGTCTAGATAATAAGGCAATTCAGAGAAGCCAACATGAATTTGTCCAGAATAAATTGTTAAGCTACTATAATTTCTTTTTTTCTTTTGTGTCAGAAAAATGGGCATGATGAAGAACGGAGAGGCAGTCAACATTATCACCTAAATCCATCTTGACTTGACTAAAGCATTTGATCCAAGCTGACACAATGACATTCTTACTACCATTGTGTAGAAATACGAATTGGATAAAACCGCTGTAAAGAGTTTGTTTAGGTGCCTCAGACCATGTGCTCCAAGAGCAGTTATCCAAAGCTTGCTGTCACACCCTGAAGATGCTTCAAGTGAGACCTTCCAGCTGTCAGCCCTGGTCTTCTTTTGATCAATACTTTCATTAACAACTCAGATTACAGAATAAGGAAGCCCCCTTGGGAGGCCCAGGCACTTTGCAGGACATGATTTCGTTTAAAACCACCTTGATAAATTGGAAGAATGGTCCAAAATCAATGTGATGAAATTCAATAACGACATGAGTAAATACTGCATTTAGAAAGGGAAAATTAATTGCACAGATACAAATGAGGGAATGAGTAGTTCGGCAGCTGGCTGCCAGAAGGGGTAATAGCAGATCATCAGTGGTCAGCAATGCCATCCTGTTGCACAGAGGCACATAATTCTGATTTATTTGCAGGAATATAAGGTAGAGGAGGTTGTAACTCCTGTTTGCTTGTGCCTAAGGGAGGCCGTGTATATTTCCAGCTGCATAGAAGGGCTGAAAGAGAAGAACTGGAATGCTTAGAGAGTGTGACCTGGAAGGAATTTATGGTAAAGGAGATTTCCTCTATAAGGCCAATTAAGTCCTGATGCTTGTCTACATGGCAGCTGTTGAGTGCCTGTTTTTGGAGGCTGGGAGAACAGGGAATGTCTGGTCACGTGTATCCAACCCCACCTCAGAAGAGATGTCTCTTTTGTCCCCCCAAGCCCTATCTTGCCACAACAGCTTTGCTTGGGACTATACTGGTTGCCAGGTTGGAAGGATTTTGTCTCTGGGTCACATTGACAGGGATTTTCTTCGGCAGCCTGGGGGCTCACTCACTTATCTGTGTGTGTATTACTCAGCTCCTGAAGGTTTCACAAGTCTTGTGTCATTCCCACTTCCTGCCTCTGACAGACCTTATTCTATTTTTTAAGTTTGAATGACCCAAACTCTTTTGTTTCACCTCAGGCAGGAGTCAGCAGGGCGCAACACTCCAATGTTGGCTAAGAGCTCCATGGAGGATAATTAATAGGAAGGAAAGGAATTGCTTGTTTAATGTGTATGTGCCACATGTGGCACCCCACAGCTGAGTCTTGGCAAGCCGGCAATGAGCCGAAGGGGCTGGTGCTTGCAGTAGCAGGTGTTCCCTTTGAAGAAAGGAAGGCAGTCCTGCCTATGGCTGTCTGCAGAGTGTTCAGGTCAGCTTCATGGCCAAGATGGCTTTTACCAATTTTATTTGTCAACGTGAGTGACTAACAGCCTCCATGTCAGGAAAAATGATCAAGCATTATTTCTTTTCTAAGAATGACATTAGAAACATGGGAGTTTTCAAGCCAAATTGGATAGATGGTCTAATCTCCTGCTGGACAGGAGCCACTGCCAGCTGCTATAGACAAAGATGATATTATTCTCTTGCTAAGAGTTGATGGATTATTGCCCTGCTAACCTGCTGTACGTAGCAGTGAACGTGCAGAGTTTTACCTTTATTTTTCTGTGAGCAAACAAAAGTAGTTTTGAATAGCCTACATTTATGAATAACCAGGCTTTGAGGAATAAAACTTAAGAAATATTAGGCTCTTTTCACAGGTACCCCACAGCAATGTTTCACAAATTAATTTTGCACTGAAAGAGCAGTCAGGCTAAAGATTACTATAAAGATAACAGTATATTTTTAATTTTATAGATCCCATCAGGATCAGTCATTTGTAGTAGCCTTTACTTGTCTCCTTTCCACTGTTTACATACACCTTCCTTTCTCGTGTGGTGCTTTGCTTTTACTATATTGAAATTGAACTTTTGCTATAAGTCATCTCAAACAGCCAGAATCCTGGAATCATTCTCACATGCTTAAAAAAAAAAAAAATAATGTCTTTCAGTAGCCTGCTTTTCTTGTCAAATGTCCCACTTCTCACAGCATGGATACTGCTAATGATAGGAAGCCGTGCTGCATTTGTGGGCCTCTGGGAGTAGGGAAAAGGCCAGTTCTGAGCAGATGACCAATTTGATTGCAGTATCATGAAGGCTAATTACCCTAATAAGCGTTTGTGGGATTCAGAGATCGGGAGAAAAAAAGATCATAAACAATATTAAGGTGTCAGAGGTGCTGACAGCAAATTAGAAGTATCAAGTGCCAATTTCTGTTTTCTGAAATTCAGGCTAATGCCACGGAGAGCTGCTGACAGTCATGTGAGGGCAGATCTTGATGCCACTGAAAGTCTGAGTTCAGTCTGCCTACACTACGTACCTAACTCAGATGCTGTTAACTGTTTCGTGAGCAAGAGTACCCAAGAGAATCAGCCTACCTGCTTTTGAGGGCTGTTGACTCCACTGTGTAACAGATGAAGAGAATTAGTTGTGACACGTAACTGATAAAAGAAAACTCGGATAGATAACTGTCAGAGAGATGGTATTTGGAGTGAGCAAACCCTGAGTAAAGCTCTCCAGCTGGGAAATGCTAAAAGGGATTGGATTTTGTAATAATCCCATTGATCATGGAAGTGCCTGCAATGTTGGATGCTTCCGGATGAGGTTTCTTCAACACACTGTGTTAGGATAGACATGAGGATTCTAGAGCTGTCTGCATTGTGATTAGATGCAGACTCCAGCTGTTTTGTCTGCACATTTTCCATTGATGTAATGGGCTGTTACTTGGCTGGAGTTTGGGCACAAAACATCTGCATTGTGCTTAGCCAGAGTAGAGCAGGGAACTCAGCTGCAGAGCTCAAGCAAAGCTCACTAGAGAGCACCTGGACCTCTGGTCTGGTAATAGTCAGGCTTGGACTGTTCCTTTAGAGAAGTCTAGATCAGCTCAGCTCCTAGCATGTGCATTGTTTAAACAGGTGGGTGGTGGCTCCAAGCCTAATCTCAGACCCACACTGACTTCAGCTCTGATGTGTCTCTTGCACTTCCCTTCCAGTTGCAAATCAAGGTGTTGCTGGGTTCAGCCTGCAGGTGTCAGATCCTGGAGAACCCCTTTTCTTGCTTTGTACCCCTGTTGTGATAGGAGATATTTAAGGCACTTGTGCTAACTGCTTCCAAGTTTAAATGGGATTTTTTTTTTCAAAGAAACCTACCTCAAGCTAAGCAACTTTGCCATATAGGGAGGTTGGGAAGTATGACTGATTTTTCCATATATTTGGGCAAGTAGAAAGTTAGAGGAGTTAGAGGAGAATCAAGTTAGACATATAAATAAGTGCACTTTGTTGTTGGACGAGTTTAGAGTGGCATTTTAAAAAGCTCGGATTTGATGCACATCCCTTTTCCTGTGCCCTGCATGAGACACGTAAGTCAACATGTTTATTAACCAGTTCCTCTGAAGCCTGTATTTTTATCTTTGAATTAAAATTCCTCACTACACCATCCTCATTATCTGAAGCAGCTGCTGATGACCACCATGATCAGCAGTAGCTCATGATGCTGGGGAGATGTTCCTGGAACAGATATATATAGCACAAATGTGTGCAGTGGCTAGCCTTGGAAATTACAGCTCTCTGTGTGTTCCATTGGACCTGTTCTTTCATCACTAGCCATTTATTCTGAGTAATATTGGATTATACTGTTCCTTAATGCCAGACAGAAGTGGTTCCACTTGGAGTCTTTTGATTTCTGCCATGTAAGGATGGATGTTCAAAACCTCTCGAGACAATTCGGTCACATCTTATGGGCATGTAAATGTCAGTGTGTGTGCATTCCCTTCCATTTTATTTTTTCTTCTGCAGAACACTGTGTTCTAGGTAGGAAACAGGTTCACTAGAGAATTAATTAATCTTTAGTGAGTCTCTTGCTGAATTTTCATGCTCCACAGAACTTCATGGTACAAACAATTTTATAAAAAGGAATTAACACTTTTTCCAAGAAAGTAACATCAGGATACCCAATCTGTGTAATTAAAGTGTTGAGAACGCTTGCTTGCATTCTGGAATAGGTACCAGATAAATAGCTGTTCATAGATTATTTGATAAGCTCTAGGATTCCTGTGCCTATTTATCATAGATGATGTTTAGGGAAATGTATCTGCTGCATGGACAGAAACAAATACACCTGTGAAAACCACAGCAGAACCTGCCAAAGTGCTTGTCCCTATCCTGAACTGACAGATGCCCACAGGAGTTTATGCTGACAGGCCCAGTGGCAAGTCATCCTTTTCCCGTCAGTCTGATTGAATTCCACATCTGGAAATTGAGCGTTCTTAATGCTTTTCGTCTAACTGAAATGTCTCTTTTAAACTGTAAGCCATTTATCTGAGTTCTAATCTCTCCTGCTGAGCTGTCACAGTCAAAAGGCAAATCTCCTTACTAGGCACATAGATGCTCTGAAGGTATAGGCAGGATTTCAATTTTAATGGGGACCTTTTGATCCCCCTAAAACAAAGTGCCCCAAGGACCCATGTCACACATTGCTTGAAAGGACTCATCTGTGTCCCGTGTAGGCACAGAAAGCTAATTTGAGGTGAGCTGGCTGAAGGGTAGACACATAACGCTGTATTTGCAGAAATTAGTCAGATGGGAAGGGGTTCATTTGCACAGGGCAGTGATATGTCATCTGCAGCATCCCTGCAACAGAGTGAGAGATGGGAGTTGTGGGGGCACTTGTGAAATTGCCTCTGGTGGTGGGAATGTGTTCATACGTGCTGTGAGCCAGCATCAGGACTCCAGGGTAGAAACCAGCTGCTCTTCACAAAGGGTGTGCAAGAACCCTGCCGAGGGCCAGGGGCTCTGTCCTGCTAATTCAGAGTGCTCTGTGCTAACTGGGGTTATCTGCTTGTTTGAAGGTCAAGTGGCAGAAAGATGACATGGACAACAATTTGAATTTCTTCTCTGTCTCCTCGGATGGACGGATTGTGTCATGGACTTTAGTTAAGGTAAACAGTAGGTGGCTATTTCCTTTCCTGGCCAAATTATAACCACTTTTTTTCCAAAGTTCAATGATGTATTAATTGCATTATTATTTATAATGAGCAAGATTTGAAAAAAAGTGTCAGCAAAACATTTCTGGTTCAGTCACAGCTTGCTGTGGAATGTGGAGGACTGTGTTAAACTCTGAACTGAGCAGAATGAGCCTACTTCTTACTTAGGGCCCAACCATCCTACATGCACCTACAGCATCCCATTGGCTTGATTATGAGAGAACATTTTTCTGCTTCACAGATGCTGTAATTGAAGACTTATCCTTGCTCTGAAACCCTCCTTGTTCTGGGAGGATCATCCAGAGACAAGGTGGAATAATCTGCTTTTTTCTACAGTTTCAAGATTCCTACTCCCACAGTGCTGCCCTACAGATTGCAATTCAGAAAGGGAGAGGAGAAGACATAAACTTCTCTCCTACTCTGATAGAGTGAGTGGTACACAGGCTGCTAGATAGGAACATGGTAGCTGCTGCCCAGTTCCCCAGAGCAGCTGGTGCAATGAAAGGCAAGTTGGAATATTTCAGCCATGGAGCAGAGAGAAAGCTTGAGTTTGCAGTGGGACAGCAACACACAATTGAACAGGCAGAGGGTTTCCCACTGCCAAGACACTGCCTACTCACACCCTAGAAAAGCTGTTAACTTATTTGTGTTCTCTTTGATTACTTTTTCTTTTGCAGAACATGCAGTGGCAGAAATGTTCCTAAACGGCCCCTAGATTTAAATCTCTCAGTCTTGACATGAGCTGTCTCTACTGGGTACTTGATTTTACATTTTGAAGAGTTCTGTTACTATTTTTTTTTTTTTTTTAACTTTAGAAATAATCAAATTATCCTGAATGGGGATTTGAAGCAGCTGTCCCATTATTTTCCAGCTAGCAAAGAAATTTCTTTATATCATTGATACTCATTTCTTTAAACTTTCATTTAACCAAGCCATTCAAAGCTTGTCTGTTCTGAAAGTTTTAGGCCTTGCTGCCACGGGTAGGGTTTCATATCTAACATTATGTCTATTTTTAAGTCTCGTGTTCACCCCAGGAGTTGGAGCCCCTTCTAATGAGCACAGTAGGAGTGCGCAGAGGGCATTGATAATTAGGTGCTTTCATAAACTCCTCCAGGTTCATACGCACAGCTTCAGTTACAAAAATCCCTCCACTAAGTTTGTCCCAAGTCCTTCTCTGAAAAGAGTGCTCAGAGCTCCCTAGGTAGGAGACTAATACTGTTGCAGCATTCAACTCCTGTTTTATCCTCTGTATAGAAAAGCCAAAAGGATTTATGCTGAAGTGGGTAGTACACTCTTAAAGCAAAACACATCCAGGTAAGGTGACCTGGATGTTACACCTCTTGCCTGGGCCCCAGTGACTGGCTGTGCTCACATAACTGAGTGATCCTGTTTCACACGGGAGGTGAGACACGCTGGATTAAACCTCTTTCACATTAAGCTTCAGAGAAGTGCCACAGCTTGGATATACTAAGAATCTGCACGTAGGTTCTGCTGACAACTCACCTGTAAAAGGGCTTTATGCAACGTTTCTGTGATTCAACTGTGTTTAATTGTATTCCCACATCATAAGGCTGGGTTTTTTTCTCCTGTCCCTTGAATGTGTTGATATAGCTAGTTAAGTAAGAGTCACTAGTATGACTTCTAAGTCCTGCTTAGCACAATGTTATTTCTGCTTATTCCTTGCACTTCCTGGCTACAGCCATGCATGAAGTTAAGTTCAAATTACCCCTGAAATTGCCAGAACTGATATGTACTTAGCAGGCAGGGTGAAAACCAACACGTTTTATGTACATTCTTGTTTCTTTCTTCCAAGAGAAATTCCAAAGAGAAAGCAAGAAATAGAACAAAAAGGGTGCTTTGTTACAATCCATGGCTTTATGCACAGCAAGGAAGAATGAATGATTTGCTTGAAGTCCAGTTTTACAAGAGACTGATCTCTGAGTTTTATTTAGAATAAAATTAATGATACCGCAGATTTTTTACTTTGCAAATCCATTGTGCAAATATAGAGTAAATGAAAGAGAGCTTAATTAATCTTTTTGACAGGACTATCCAGAAGTAAAGCTTCTTCAGACACTGATGACTTTGACACTTCCAAAGCTGAGAGCACAAAGTGAATAAATGAATTCTTACTTCCAGCTGGACAACTGGCAAGCACCACTCAAAATTTAGATAGAAGACTTCAAATTTTAGCTAAGGATGGTTGAGCTGCCTTGGCTGTGGTTCTCGTCTCTGTTAAAAACTGACACAGTCGCTTTGGACAAGCTTTCTGAAACATTCACGTGTCCACATTGTCATCTTGGCTTGGTTTTAGGTCATCAGGAAGGTGTAAAACTGAGGAGGAATGTGGAAATTCTGCAGCTGGGAAGCTGTGCTCTCCCTCTTATATTCATGCAGTGACTTTTGAGGAGAGCTGTCAGAATCATGGCAGGAATTTTTTGGTTGGGATGCAGTCTGGCACTGCTTCTTGGGGTGATTCTCATTGCTCCTGGGTTTGACTAGCAGTCACAGCCCACCCTTCTTTTGTGACTTGGAGCTGAATTGCTGAATAGGTCTGGGCCACTTTTGTCACTTGGGGTTAGTAACAACAACTAAAGGGAAATAGGCAGCTGCAAGACCTAATTCGCTAATGCTTTCAAAATGCTTCACAGTTGTTCAGCAGAAGTAACAGATTATTGTTCAGTATTCCTGGAAGGCCGAGCTGTCAACAGTCTGTTTACCCAGAGGAATATATGAATGATTCTGTCGGTAAACAGCCTCAGGAACAGATGCATTTTCCAGACTGCAAGGCTGTGTACAAAAAAAAAATAAAAATAAAAAAAAATCACAATGGGGAACGCTGCATACGTAAGATCTTTTGTGAAGGCAGGAGCCTACAGAAGCTGCCCACAGTGTGGGCCTTGGCCTGGTGGAGGTGCTGGGAGGCATCTTCAAAGAAAGGCTGCAGAACAACTTGCACTTAGGTAGAAGGCCTCATGCAGACCATCTTTCTGCCAGAACGGAGTGAGTTTGCTGGCATACCTGTCTGCCTGCCCTGGGCATACCAGTGAGACTCTGTTAGGCACACAGAATGTATTGACTTGTGCAGCTCCAAAGCTGCACGTCAGACCTGACTTCGGTGGCCAACAGGCACGGCTTGGACATGGCAAATGCTGTCAGGGAGCCTGAGCAGAGGTGAGTTCAGCATGTTCTGACTGAGCTCCAGCAGCCTCCGCACTCCTGCTTGGATGGGCAGAGGGTAGTATGAGCAATGTGCTCTGCACCTGGATGCCCAGGGCACTGCTCTTCCTACTTCTTGCATACACACACCAGCATATATGACCTCTTTTTTAATATTATTTCTGTCTATACCTAATGAATCTGGCATGTGCTGCAAGAAGAGTCACTAGCAGAAAATAAGATTCTGCAGGATGCAGGAGGCTTCTTGCTGCAGTCTCACAGAAAAGTTACTCCCATCAATAGGTAAAGGCTTGTGGTTAGTCAGCAGTGCAACCTAATGAGGAAGAAGTAAATTATGTTATGGATTTTGACCTTTTTAGGACCTTCTGTAAATGTGTTCCCTCAAAATATGATTAAAATGTCTTAGAAAATCTGTCTCCTCTGAGCTGTAGTATTGAATAAACACTCTCAAGGCCTTCTCACCCATTCCTAATGCAAAATTCCCTGGGACTGACTTTTCCAGGCAAAATCTCTTTTTTCACATAAGTCCTGCTCTGGGTTTAGAGAAGCTCCAACTAAAGCTTGATTCACTGAGCAAAGAAGTTATGTTTTGTTCTCACAGTACTCCAGTGGGAAATCTGCAGATTCATGAAAACATCCAGTCCTCAGCCCACACTTCTCACTAATTTAATCTTTAGTTCTTTGTTCTTTTTATTAGCCCCAGGGTATTTTTATATTCACAACCAACTCCAATCTGCAGAGGTATTTTAATTCCCAAAGCTAGTCTAAGAATGAATCTTTGCCCTCTCTTTATTTCCTCAGACTCACCCACATGGTGTCTATTTTCATCTGTCTTCTGTTTCCTACCTAGGTTGTAAACTCTTTGGGACACAGCCTTTTTTGCCCTGTGCTCATACAAAACCTTGCACTGCAGTGTTGTGCCCTGCGATGGTCTCTTTAGAGCTGTGTTAATAACAACATGGTGCATTTTAGCTATTTGCTGGTTATTCTTGTTGGTTGAATCTCAGAGTCTTAGAGATTGTGAGTTCTAGGACCTGAGGCTGCTCTAGGGACAACAGGGAGATGGTAAGAAGAGAGATCTGGTGAGGTTGTATGTTATTAACCCTTAGTGTGGGTTTTAGCTAGCTCCACAGTTATACACAATACCCACGTTCCATTGTGCAGTGTGATTTCACCCAACACAATTCACACTGACAGTGTCACCTTGCACTTGAAAGTACCGACCTCAAAACCTGAAGCTGTCCAGGTCAGGTGCCTGTGCCTGTGTGATATACAAGAGGCTCTCAGTACCAGTGCACCAAAGCATCAGTTTCCTGGAGATCTTATGTAAAGCAGCATGTTAGCAAATTGCCAGCTGTGGGCATGAAACATTAAACAATTTTTGGAAAGCTTTTTAAAATTCCTTCGTAAAATTTGCCATTTGAAAGTACTGAATGTCTCTGTATTGTTGCTGTTGCTGTAAAGCCTGTTATTCATGTGGAATCTCCTCTGCCTGCAGAATGAGCTGGTTCATACAGATGTCATCAAGCTGTCAGCAGAGGGAACAACGATGCAGGGGCCAGAGGGTCTGCAGCTGCAAACAGTTGGTAGGAGCCCAAGTCCTCGCCATGCTGATGAATCACTTACTCAAAACCTCTTATCAGGCATTCTGGGAAATTAAATTGAGAATGGGATGTTGAGAAAGAGAAGGGCTAAAGAACGGTTACTTCTTCTGGCTTTGAACATGTAGTAGGGTAAAGTCTGTGTGTAGCAATGGCCACAGGCCACAGAGAGTGGTCAGGTGCTGGAATGGGCTGCCCAGGGAGGTGGTGAGGTCACTGACCCTGAAAGTGCTCAAGGAATGTTTAAACATTGTGTTGAGGGACATGGATTAGTGGGAACTATTGGTGGCAGGTGAACAGTTGGACTGGATGATCTTGTAGGTCTTTTCCAACCTTGGTGTTTCTATGTTTCTACGACATCTTGGTGCAGACATGGCAAGGGAATTACCCTTTTACAGAATTAGGTCAATTGTATTCCTCCTAACAAATGCTGATCTGAACTGGCCAAATCAAAATGAAAAGCAACCTCTCCTGAGTGCACAGTAGATCCAGCCTGCAGTGCAATGTGCTTCATATGGCTTTGGCTCTCTAAAAGCATCAGGCCTATTCTGAGCTACTATGTTAGACTTCCTCCATACAGGGTGGAGACTGCAGTTCTTCTAGGTTGAATCCCCTTATCCTTACTATCCTGTGTTTGATATAGGAGGGAATGAGTCAGCTGTGGAAGTCCCAGACGACACAGGGAGCCTTGAGGATTCCACTGATCATCCTACTGTATCCACTTTTTGCTCTGAAGCTGTGGTCTTGATTTGGAGAAGGCACTTGCTCTGCATTTAGAAATATTTCTAGGCTAGTAATTCCTGAATGTGTGTTTGTGGAAAGGTTTGCATTGCCACACAGATTGTAAGAGACCAGTGAAAGCTGAACACTGCAGAACTCCCAGAGGCGCTGGGATTATTTGTTAGTGTTGCTGGGAAATGGATTTTTCTAAGGCTTGCTTTGAATATTTAACAATCTATTTAAATGTTAAAAAAATGCAGACAGTATTACAGGGTTGAAACAACCTTAGCAATTCCTTTGAGGTCTACATTTTTTTAACGTTTGAGACATAAAGCTGTTTTCAGCTGCCTTTGCAGAAAGTTCTCTGTAATGACATACTTCTGAACCTTCTCTGCTTGTTCTGATTTCTCCTCTGATGATTGCTGTGCATTTCCCTTCTGGTCAGCAGACCAGATTGCTCTGGCACTCAGCAGACATCCCATTTTCTGCTCAAGAACCTTACTGAAATTTTCTTTCACCACCATGAGAGTTTAGTTTCTTAGATGATGTTGCATCTGTTATGGGAGCAGAAACCAGAGGATGTCAAGGAATCACATCCCATTGTGATTGATGCTTGTTTTATGTATAGGTTGCAGTGCTGCTTGATTTGAGGCTTTTGAAGTAAGAAGAATCCTTGTGTGACTGCCAAAAGATTTGTTCTCAAATCACATCCTTTCCTGTTGGCTTTACTGAAGTGAGCCTGCTAAGTGGTTTCTGAGCCAAGGACAAGGAAGGGCACAAGGAATTATCGTTTCCTCTCTGGACTGTTTAACACTTCAGAAAACATTTATGTGTCTGTGAAAACCAACCAAACAGAAGAGATTTGTTCTTCTCTAACAGGAGGCAGATCTGGTCCTCACTACTCTTACATTTGCAAAACATTTGCTACTCCCTCTGTTGTGCTAGAGGATGCTGATTTACTGGAGGTCCACAGATGTAACTGGAGTCTTGTTGACCTTAGAGATGTTTGGAATCAAAGACAGACACTAGACACAATAATAGGCTTGGTAGGACCAAGAACTGCAGAGTGCAGAGCTGATCTGTGTTCTGTGTCTAGCAACATCCTCGAGGTTATGTCTGAGAGAGAAGTCTGAACCAGAAGCTGCAGTCTCTGGTGGGGGCTGCGGTTGATCCCGAAGAGAATGATGGAGACTCCCTTGGGTGCCCTTGCCTTTAGAGGCCATCTGGCAGGCGCTGCTAATCACAGGTCTGTGTCAGTTCTTCCTGGAGCACAGAGTTATTTTTTGTACAGACAGAATTCTCAGAGGCAGTCTTAGGGCATTTGTTGCCCTAAGCAACAAATGATGTCCTGTGGCTGTTGTTATGCAAGGCTTCGGATCTCCTCACTAAGTGATCTTTGTGGCCAGCTAAGGGGCAGCCCAGTCCAATGAGTAGAGCAGGAGGCAACTTCTCCGAGAGCTAAATTTGCTGCTGACCTCCTGCATGTGTTACTTCAAGTCAGTTCACCCTTCTTTCAGTTTGCTTTCCCCTTTGTGTATGTTGTTCCTTCAAATAGAAGGTCCTGGAGAAAGGCACAGTTTGGAAAGGGTTTTCAGGAGGGGGTGGCTCTAACATTTTGGGGGAGCTTCTGGCTAATAAATCACTTCTGGAAACTTTGGCAATGAGAGTTGCTGTGCAGATGAACCAATTTTCTGTATGACTCCTTTCTTTTTTTCACAGGCTGTGGGACATCTTTTGATTTTCACAAAAAGATAGACTATTTGTTTCTTGTTGGTACTGAAGAGGGAAAGATCTATAAGGTAAGAATGGCTTCTTTGTCCCTTGTTTTACATCCCCTGACCCATGCTTGTCTTTCAGGTTTGTCATCTGAACTGTTTGCACAGACAGCAACAAAGTACAACTTCAGAGGCTGGTCCTGCCCACAGATCACTGTGGTGAGCCTGACACCAACACAGAGCCCCATAGGGTCACAGGCAGCTCTCTGCATAGACCCAATTAAAGCATTATTCTGCAGAAAGTTTTTCATGCAAACTGTGTCCCAGAATGCTTTGCAGATTGCAGCTGTGCAAGTGAGGCACTAACCATGATCAGAGCAGAAGTTAAAAGGCATCGATCGTCTGTCCTTATGGCTGTGGGAAATGGCAGGAAAAATCTCATCTCTTTTCCTTTTTAGACCTTTTGTGAGCAGTGAAACAAATGAAGCCTTTCTTTCTGTAGATTAATGTCCCCAAACCCTCCCTTCCACAATTACATCCCAGCTCCTTTCTCATTGCCCTCCTATCTCCAGTTTCTCACTGCCTCCCCTTATACTTCCTCTCTCTTACCACCTCAGTGCTGTCTGACCTCAATGACTATGTCCCACCTCCATGCTACAGCCCACCTCCTGTTTGGTGCCTTCCTGCAGCCAGATGCCAAACAGCTACAGTGGTGAGGGAAGGGGCTGAGTTTTGATTGCCTTTCCCTCGTTAGGGGCATTGCCCAGATGCTTGCATTCTGCAGCCATCCCTTTTTATGAAATGTGTAAGACTTTAATATTGTCAAGTCCTCTCTGCAGCCAACTTTGGCTAAAATTGCTGGTGAGGTCAAAAGTTGTTTGAGATGAGAGAAGCAGACAGTAGAGACAGACGTTTTTTTTTTCTTAAGAAAACAAGATAAAAATAGGAAGTTTTGATCTCTGCTATAGTTAGCCCTGAAAATTAAGCTTGTTACTGCTTGTGTTACTCATATAACTTTTGTTTGACTTGCATTCCTCCAAGCTGGCTTTTTGGCTTTGTTAACATCATAGCCACAGCCCTTCAGCATTAGGAATGGGTCATCACTGGGTGGCTGGGATGCAGAGCAGAGCCATCCAGCTATCGCTTAAGGATACTGCAAACTCCTTCTGTCCTTCCTGCAAAATGGAAACAAAACAGAAAAAAAGAATCCAAAGGGATTTGTATTCTGAAATGAATTTCAATCATGTAGGCAAAACAGACGTAACAGATATGTATTCCTTCCAGGGGGATGAAGCTGAAGAAAATTTATGTCTCTTTTGGGTAATATCTACGGAAGGTTTCTGATCAGTGCTCACTTTCATTTGACAAGACAGATGCATAAGGGAGCTGGGAGCAGTTGGGTGCTGGGCTGATGGGTGATGGACAGTGGTGTAGGTGCAGTGGCTTTTCATCGATGCTTTCAGAGTACAATGCATCTGTTCACTTACAGGCAGATGTTCTGAGTTGGCTGATTGCCTGCAGTAGTTGGTACCCTGGGTATTGTACTCTGATTTGTTTGAACACTGTTGCATCTAGTCCTGATCGAAATGCAAGAAGGAACCACAGGTTTTAGTTTCCTCTATGCTAGAGTGCTGGATGTGAGTACAAAAGTGGATGTCAGCATTGGGTGGGGCCAGCACTTACCCTTCAGGAGAAATGGCCAGACTGCTATCCAGGCTGAGTTACACAGCAGAGAAAATCCTACGTGGATGTGGATTGAGTCAGAACAGAATTTGGTGGTGATTGCATTGACAGAGCTGTAGTCAACGTCCTGCTTTCAACGATCTTCAGTGAAACAAGAGCTAGGAGAATTTTAACACAGTGATCCCAGCCATGAATCCCAGGCATTTTAACCACTTTTTGAGTGGACAAATGCAGAGAGAGACTGTTGCACAGGATATTTTCTTTTATTGATACTAATGCTGATTTTGGGGTTACTGATGAGGAACAAAGTATTCCTGTGGCTTTGGTGGGCCTTAGAGAAATATGGGGCCACTGTCACATTGTGCCAACCAGCCTGTCAAATTCAGGTGTTGCCATGAGAAGGAGGAGGCAATTGTCCATTAGACTGTATGGAATAACACAGCGATGAGAAATCTTCAGTGCCTAGACAAGCAAGCCTTTGCAGTATCTACAAAAAATGGGGGGGAAGGTGCTTGTACCCTCAGTGTTACCCAAGAGTTTTCTACAAGAAGTTTCAGAAGTTTTGGAATCAACAAGTTGCTGCTGCTCCAGACATTTCTCAGGGATTACTGCACGCTTTAATTCCAGCTCTTATTGAAAACTGCACATTTGAACCTTGCATGTTGTGTGAGCCAAGTATCAAAGATGGAATGCTCTATGCACAGGCTGAATTTTAGATTATTTATTAAATAAATTGAGAAATGAATTTCAGAGAGGCATTTTTCCAAAGACTGTGCATGTCCACAAATAGCATTATAATATGTTAATTCTTCAGCTGCAGAATGATTACAGTGAATTTTAAAAATGGCTTAGTTAATAGTCCTTCTGAAGCCAAGAAATCATTATCTTAATTATACACAGAACCATCTATTGCCCTTTTACACAGAGGACAAATTGTTTCCGTGTTAATGTGTTTTTGTCATGCAAAACTGCCTCTTTGCATATCGTGTTTGCTGTTTAGGAATTGTTCAGCTTTGGTGCCAGAAAGGATGGGTCTCTGAGATTGACGTTAGAACACTCAGCTTTTTGGTCAGAATTATTTTTTTGATCAGCAGAGCTTCACACCAAACAAATTGTGATAAAATTTGAGCATTTTCATACGAGAGAAGGTTTTTCTTTCTCTCTTAGTTGGTTTGCTTGAGTTAAGGCAACAAATCTCAGTGCAAGTCTGTACAGAAAGAGTGATTCTTATCTTAACAAAGCTGTTTTCACATGCTCTCATTCTCTTGTACCAAGCACCAGGACATTTGTATCTGTGTGGTCAGGCCAAGCAGTCCACAACATGGGACGCATTTGTGTTGGCAGTTTCTGAAGAGCAGCTGGGTGTCCTGATCTGCCTGGGAATGCTGGCTCTGGGCTGTACTCTGTCTGCTGCCAGATACAACACTCCTTTGAACAATGTTTTTTATTGTATTTACCTTGAGCCTCAGTATTTCTGATAGTGAACTGTAAAACACTTCACATTATAAGCACATGTATAACTGTCATTTCAACGTGGAAACTGAGCAGTGTTGTGTCAGGTTAACATTTGGGATAAATTGAAATGCTTTTAATGAAGGCTATGAATAAACTGTGTTCCTTGCAGTTGTCCTTTCCCATTCCTCCCATTTGTTTTGTAACTTGTCGCCAGACATCTTATTACTTGTTTTCTGTATTACTTTCTTGCTTTCCTGTCCCATCATAAAAATACAATTTACTATTCACATACACATACCACCACTGAAATAGGAGAAAAACACTTTCAGCATATTTGAGAAGCACTCTAGAGGATCACATAGGCTGCACAAATGCCTGCTCCCTGAATCAACTCATCCTCTTCAAAGCTATCTTGTCAGAAGTTAAGCATCACATTTTCCAGCAGTTTTGTTTTTTGCCTTGACATGTGTCTAATAATGGTATAGTTTTTAAAATGAATAGCAGGAGACGACATTGCCAGCAGTTTTAGGTAACTCAGAAATTCTTATTCATTGAAGTCAAACTTCTTTCTGAACTAATTTCATGGCGTTCCTTCAAAGTGGGAAGTTACTTCCATGGTATTCCTTCAAGGTTCCTTCTTCTTGGGAAGGCCATGGCTGTGTGTCACACATCAGAGATGTGTCACTGAAGGTCTGGATAGACGTGGTGTGTAGGATCGGCAGTGCCAGAGCACAGGGTATGGCACGTGGAGTTTATTTTTCACAAGTGACACCAGTCAGGCCGTACAGAACCCCTTTTGCTGTTTATTTAATGAGAAAACTTCAGGTCCCTTTCCTGCCAAGGCCTGGAGCTCAGCTCCAAGCCAAACTTGCAGACTGCAGACCCTGTGTTGAGGTCAGAACATCCCAGAGTGTTTCCCACCATACTGGTACTGGAGAGCTGTCTTGATCACAGACTCAACTCCAGTAAGGCTCTAAAAACAGAGCACTAAGTATTACAGATCTGTTGGATGCTGACAGATCTTGTTAAGATCTCACTGATCAAAGCCGTCAGGTATTAAGGACCTTCAATCCACCTACTTGGAAAGACAACCAAATAAAGCAGCCTCTCTCTTGTGATGAATTACTTGTGACCTATTCTGAATGTTCCCAGCAAAGTGACTTTCAAAACAAGCCAAGTATCAATTTTCCCGGTGACCGAACATTGTGAATTATGGAGCAAAGTTATGGAACATGCCATTAAGGGCGATTTCGTTACCATAATTACATGCAAGCACAGTTGCTCAGAGCCAGAGTATGCACCAAACTATTAGCAAGCTGTTGGCACCCTCAGTAAATTTCAGAGGGACGTGAGCCCCTTCCTGTGCCTGTTTCCTGCCATGGCCACCCTCCTGGGGATGGTACAGCTGATGCGATGCGCAGACTTCAGCACTCCTAATCCTGTACCTGTCCTTAATGCACAAGGATATTGTAAACAAAGCAGGTGAGCGTTACCAGACAGTGAATGTCATGTGCAATAAGTAGTTAAGCCTCCTGATTAGTTAGAGCTTTGGTTTGCAAGAATTAAAGTCATGCAACACTTCAGCAGTCCTGCTGCTCGGGCAGATGATGTTTTGCTGCATTCCGCAGGGAGTAGAGAAAGGTGCTCAAAAGTCCTTGTAGTGACAGTACTGAGGCAGACTGATGGAAAATCCTGAGACCAACCCAAACTTGCCGTGTAGATACGGCTTGCATGTGAAAAAACAACCAAGAGAGCATTACTTGTAAGTGGGGATCCTTGTGGCTAATGAAGGAGGCCTTCTGTGGGAGGAAGGTGGGGGAGGATAACCTCATTTTCCTGTGAACGTGGAACTGGGCAGGATACTGATCGAGTCCCATATCCTATTAGTGCCAGCAAGTGGATCATCTTTTCTCCTCCCTTTCATGAGCTCACATGGCCAGCAGGGCACAGGGCGGCCCAGCAGCCCAATGGGAGCATTCCTCAGCACTGGACAGCCTCCAGGGTTCTCACACCCTTCTGGGAAGTCATGAGCAGCATGGGAAGAGACCCAGGGCAGGGCTGTGTGGTGGGGCATGCTGCTGGGACAAGCTGTCACAGGATGATGGCAGAGAAGGGGCTGTAGACATATTCCTAAAACTTGTTAGAGCCAAAGGCTCTGATAGATCTTCCTTGTGCTGAGAATACCATTACTGGAGGTTTTAATTGGAACAGTCCAAATGCACACTGTTGGTGTGCTCTTGTGCAACATGAGAGTCATTTTCCCCTGCTTTTCTGAGAGCCCATTACAGAGACACTGCAGGAGGTGAGGGAGCTCCTACCGTGGAGAATAGGCTCTGTATCCTGCCTCCAGCTTTAAATCCAGCCTATTCCCATCTGTATGTCTAGCTCAATATTGCCTGCAGTTGGGGTGAAGCAGCATGTGCTAAATGATGTTTGTAGCACTTCTGGGTACCAGCTGCCTCTTCCCAGCCAGCCCAGATGAGCCTGGGAGGCCATACAAATATTTGCACACATCTTTCTCTGGAAGAAGGTCTAGGTCTGATTACTGACTAGTTCTTTCCATTGCAGTGTTCAAAATGCTATTCAAGCCAGTTTCTGGATGTGTTTGAAGCCCATCACATGGCTGTGGATTCAGTCAGCTGGAATCCCTACCACTTGAAAATCTTCATTTCCTGCAGCTCTGACTGGACAGTCAAGATCTGGGATCACACCATCAAGTGAGTCCTACTGGGTCCTGGCATGGGTAGTGAGGTCCAGGCTAATCCATCTGCATGTGTTGATTCTGCTCAAACCTGAAACTATTTCACTCTAAGATACTGATATTGCTGTCTTATCTCGGTTCTTGGTGGCTGATGAGTCAATCTAAAGGATGATGTACAAAGTCTAGCCTTGCTCCAGAATTTTGCCAAGAAGTGCAGCTCAAGCAAACAACCTCACTGCCTGGCCATGGAACTGTCTGCATTTCAGACTTGCTGTGGCAGGGTGATTCTTCTAGAACAATGGCATAGAGAAGTGCTGGTAGGTTGCCTCAGGGGCCAGAAGCTTCCTAATAGAGGCAAAAAATTAAAAAAAAAAATTGGAACATTTAAAAATCCATAATGAAGTTCAGGGTTAGTGGTTGAGAAATGTCTGGTTTCAATCAGGAAACTGATTTCATTGTAAATCAGTCAGAGTCAAATGTTTTCTGTTGCCAATACTCCTCTAATATTCAATGTCAGAGGTACAGAGAGGGAAGATCACTTTTTCCCGTATGATCAGTAAGCACAGAGTCTCCCTCTCACTGTGTGCAGTAAAAGCTTTCAAAACACTTGCAGAAAGAAAGCAACATGCTTCTTTTCTTCTCAGTGCAGTGGGATTAGGTTGAAGTTCAACTCTGCAATGCCTTTGGCTCAGACCCTGGCTAGTGTTTGGTGTAAGAAAGTATCCCACATCCCATTTCTGAAGCTGGCATTTAACACAGGCTGCAACATCCAAGCATTTATATCTCAGTGTTTCACTTTCAGACTGATAATATTTTTAACTGAGCCTGGATCTCTCTTTACAGGACTCCAATGTTTATTTATGACCTGAATGCTGCTGTGGGGGATGTTGCCTGGTCCCCTTACTCTTCCACGGTCTTTGCAGCAGTCACCACTGATGGCAAGGTGAGTGACTGATTTTCTCAGTAGACTGAGAAAAAGTCAAGGGAGATGAAGGCCAAGTATGAGGACTGGTCAGCCCAATCCTGGCCAGGAAGATCTGGAAGCTGAGGATCGTCCGCCAGCCCAAATCCAGCCCAGTGACTGAAGCTGGTTTGTCTGAGGCTTGTCTGGGCTTCATAGAGAGGCAGGGTCACTTTGGTGACTTGAGGCTCCAAAACTAGTAATTCCATTTTTTATCAATCTGATTTCAGAGGACATGGATGTCCAGTGGAGCTGAGAAAACCTAGGCAGCAGCATTTCTTACTCTTCCTACCCATGGGCCTTGCCACACTTATAAAAGCAACCAGGCCAGCTGTGCAGCAAACTGATGTTAAATCACAAATCGGTGAGCTCTTAGCAGATACTGTAGATCAGCTGCATGTCTTGTGCAGCTTGACAAAACCTTCATAGATGCATATGGCCATTCTTCTATAAGCATGGATCCTTCTTGATGGGACCGTACCCATCAGTGGTGATTCTTAGAAGACAGAAAAGAAAACTAGACAGGAACCTGAGAACAGACTGTTTTTCCTATGTTCTCCTGCCCTTGGCATGCATATTGCTGGGCATGCACTGTTTACTCTTTTCTGATGCTGCTTTCTCTGCACTGAGATGAGTGTTGCAAGCACATGCAAGTCCCAGCTTCTTCATGCTGATGACATCAAAGGGGATGTACTGCTTGCAGTGGTACATGCCAAGAGAAAAACATTTAACTCGCTCTGTGTGAAAACAGCTCATTAATGAGTGCTTCCCTGGAGATGGATGGATGGTGCTCAAGAGAAGAGCACCTCCAGCATGAGCTGATACCCAGGCATTGATTCAAGGTACAGGGAAGCAACAGAATTAAGTGAATATATACTTAAAATGTTACAAAAATAAATAAATAAATAATAAAAAATTAAAAAATCAGTTTTAGTAATATACCCAGGCTTAGCCAGCAGAACTTTGTTCCCATTAAATAAAATGAAATCAGCATTTTCCTTCTCTGTCAGGCTGTCTCCAAGAGTAATGACTTGATAATGAAGTACTTAGAACAATCCTAATGTTGAGATGATGGCAGTTATATTTTTGCCCCTAGCCATCCATTCTGGTAGCTCAGATGGTTAATTTGGGCCTGGCAAGTAGCCAGGGCACGTAGCTATCTGTCAATAGTGTTTTTGTACTGTAAGACCACATTGCTCTGTCGCCACGGGCTGCATGTTCTGCTGATGTAGATTAGAAAGTCTATGCAGTTTGGCCAAATTACTCCAGAAAAAAGATGGCCTTTATATATCCATATCGCTGAATTAGCAGCTTTATTGCAGTTTAACCTTTATATTGTAGCAAAAAATTCATTTCACTGATACAGTGGCTGAGGCTGAGAATTTGTCTCACTAAGCAATGGAGATATCTTTACTGGTGCACCTGGGCCTCCCTAAGAATTTCAGGTTACTGCAGCCTGAAGAAAGAAGTGTGGGTGCTTCTCTGTCTGCAGGCAGGATAGCTTGGGCCATTCATGCATTCCCCTTCTCCTGTAAACCAAGTGTGTTCCCTACAAGAACAGTTATGTGAGCCCCAATCCTGGACAGAGCTCATTGAAAGCTGGGTTGAGCAGAGCAGAGACATGTTAGTCTATTTGTGTCCTGGCATCTAACTGTGGGGAAGAGGAAGAAATGTCTGCAGGCAGTGAGACATTCTGGGCACTACTCACATGAGCCAGGTTCTTTGTCAGAGCTTTACCCATTGCAGAGAAGCTCCTATGGACTTGAAATATGCAATGAGGTGTTTCCATCCCAGCTCTTGTCTTAGCCACTGCTGTCATGGTTCTAATTACGTTGCTGCAGAGACACACTAGCTACCTTACCTATGAGCCTAGAATTCTTATGGGGCTCTGGATAGGACAGAAAGCTAGCTTGTTTGGCAGTGCTGCACCTAGGATATTTTATGTGGAGTAGGATCTCATTTTGCTCTTTGCCTTTAATCTCTCAAAAGTGACCATCATTGGGCTGTCTAGAAGGAAAGACTGAGGTAAGAGCTGCTTGGCTGTTGCAGTATACTGGCCAGGACTGATGCTGAAAGCAATCCTGGTCCTCTGCACTAACCAGCAAGATAGGTCTGAGATATGGTTTAGCTTCTGTTTTAAACAAAATCTGTTAGATCTTCAGTAGAAGTGGCTGTTTACAACCTTTACATTCTGGAGGATATTCCACTTTGTACTAGAACTCACTCTTTGGGAGTAACTCGGCACTTTGCAAAGGACAGGCTCTACTAATGCTGGGAAAAAAAATCTATGTTAACAGGATATAGAAAACTACAGGACATGAGCCAGAAAATAAAACATTAAAGGCCTCCTGCTCAGAAGCAGCCTCTAATTTTGCATCCACGTATAATTATGCCTGCAATACTTAAAGGTTGCCTGGAGGTGGGATCAGACCCTCATTGCAGTCTTAAAGCAATGTTGATTATATTTTGAAAAGCACATTTCTTTACTCAAGTTGATGTGTCCAAAATGTTTGTATTGCCTCCCTGTTGATTAGACTGACTTGGAAATTATTCTAACAATCTCCTGATACACATGACTCCAGGAGGTGCATATTTAAGAAAAGCTGTAAATATCTGGAGCATTATATTAAAATCTATGTGTTGGCAGCTGGGCATCTGCTTCAGACAGCACCACCTCTTTGTAAATAACCAAGTGAGCACGTTCTGCAGCTGGTGCGATGGACAGTAAGTGCTCCTGTTTATCATGTTCTGGATAATTTCCTTAGTGTCCTGCTCTGCCTGATGGCCGTTTCATTTCAGAGTGAGCATAAATGATTTGCAATGAAAATTGAAATAAAGTAAAATGATCCCTGAGATGTGCACATCTGTGCCAACACTGCCTGAAAAGAAGCTCCCAATTCTATAGCTAAATAAGTGGCTTGATTTTAAAAGGATAGACAGTCAGCTGGTTTTATGGGTGAGCTCAGAGTGGTTGCTAGTGAGCATTTGGCTTTGGTTTTAGTCAGTTTGCTAAGTCTGATGCAGTTCTGTACTGTGATTGCATTTTAAATGACAGGATGTTCCTTGAAGACTCCACAGTGTTTCCTAAAGCAGGCAGGTGGAGATACCTGTTATTTCTGAATTTGAGTCCTGCAGCATAGTTGGCTGGCTGCAGCTCTGCGGCCCCTCCAAGCCATCTCCTGCAGGGACCTGGGTGCAAATATTGATATGATTAGCAGTGAGATAAAATGAGGCTAGATAACACCTTGTTTCCATGGCTTTAGGTTGTAAACGGTAGAATCCTGACATGAAATAAAAAGAATAGCTGAGATGTGAGGCCTGCTTTGGAAATTGTAAAGTACTGTGGAGGTGGATTTGGATGCCTAACTCCTACATTTAGGGAACAAGAGATCTAGTGATGCTGTCCAGCTTATTGTAAGGATAGAAGACAGGGAAATGGATGGGAGTGGGATTCAGTCCCCATGGCATTCAGCTGGATTTTTAATTGGGATCTTGGTTTGAGTCTCAAACTAACACTTAAAGCAAAAATAAATATCAAAACACATAAAAGCAGGACTCAGACCTGAAATTTCTCTCTCAGGATTCTTTACGTCCTTTCCTTAAGAAAGGAAATGATGTTGGCAGGTTGTGCTGTGCAATAGCAGTGGCACAGAACTCTGAGTCTGGATCACTCATGTGAATGTTTTCCCCTTTTGAATTGATCCAAGAGTTCTCATGCCTGTTAAAAAAGCCAGAGACTCCTGTTGCAAGTGTCCCCAAATGTCTGGATCCCAGGCTAGAGGCCACAGCCACCTTGTGGAATGACTAATGGTGCTGTCAAGCTGGGTTTGGTCAGTCTGGAAAAGGAGTGACTTTGCAGGTACCTAACAGCAAGCTGTCAGTGCCTATAAATAGGTCATCAAGAAGTTAGAGCCGGGTTCTTCAGAGCAGCACATGAAAGGATGATTCTTGAAATTAGGAAGAAATTCTTTCCTACAAGACTGAAACAGGCTGCTTGGAGAAACTGTGGATGCCCCATCCCTGGAGATGTTCAAGGCCAGGCTGGATGGGCCATTGTACAACTTGATGTAGTAGAAAGTGTCCAAGCCTATAGCAGAGATGTTGGAACTGGATGGTCTTTAAGGTCCCTTCCAAACCAAACCATTCTATGATTCTATGACAACAGTTGGAATGAGTTGAAACGAGTGATTTGGACTGGATATAAGGAAAAACCTTTTCATCATGAAGGCAGTCAAGCAGCGCAGCATCTTACTCAAAGAGAGTGTACCATCTCTGTGCACAGAGTTCTTAAAGACCAGGTTGTGCAGAGCCCTGAACAAGCACATATGATCTCAGGAGGTTGGACTAGAGACTTCTGGGAGTCTCTTCTAGCCTGAATTATCTTCTAACCCTGAGACACTACATCCTTATGTGAGAAGGAGGATCCCAGGGCTTTTACAGCAGGAGGCATGCACTAAGTCCATTTGCTCTTCTGTTTTTGTGGTTTGTGTCCTTCATGACTAATACAGCAAGGGGAGGATGATGTTACTGTTATCCTTAGTAAATATTGATAGCTTCAAGATAAATGTCATCTGAGTGTGCATTCTGCAAAGAAAGCCACTCAGGCATATGCTTCATGGCCCTTCCCCCGTTATTGAAGCTGTTGACTTTCAAGATATGAAATCCTTGAGATGTCCCAAACCTTCAGGAAATTAACTAATGCCTTCAGCTTCTCAGGAAAAGAGTATACCCTATCCTGATGATATAAACAGATTTTACTGAACAACTGTTTTATATAAGAAGTCTTGAAGACCAGGTTTCTGTCGTGTCTCATGTACAGGGTAAGATGCTGAAGAAATGCATGTCATCTTGATAGCCATCATTTCCCAGATAGGAGAGAAACACTTGTCAAGCACTGCTGTGTTTGTGTTTATGGAACAATTCACAGAGACTTTCTGCCTATTTAACTTTGACTAGAAGCAAAAACCAATCTTTCTGTCTTTAAAACTTGTGTGACTTTGCAACTAAGAGCCCTGCCTAACATTTCAGGTACGCTGGTATTTCTTCGGGTGTGTTGGACCTTCTCCTGCCTCACCTTGTTGAACATGAGTCAGGCATATGGGCAGACCTCTCAGCATTGCTCAATGCTTTTGCCCAAGAAAATGAGGGCTGTGAACTCCCAACGGCTGCAGATGTCTTTCCCTGCCATGTCCATGTCTTTCCTCCTGTGCTTCTGTGGTAGTCTACCTGAGCTTTGCATGGCCTCCACTATCTCTGTAAGGCTGGACAATCACTAGGGTGTGAAAACAGTGAGTACAGATCTCTTTCTCATCATACAGAAGAACCTCTGAGCAGGCTGAAGCGTGTAGAGACTTTCTTAAAATGGCTTCTAAATTGCATTCACAGCAAAGTGGTTGTTTTCCAGTAAAACTGTTCATTTTCTTCCACCACAAAACATAAAAGGCTCTTTCTTATTCCCTGCTGAATCTTTAAGATTGATGTGGATGGATGGGCAGACTCCTGTCTGCTTTAAAACAAGGGCTGGTGACATGACAAAGCTAAGTGAGGTAGATGGGCAGAGTCCGTAGGATTAATGCTGCCTTCTTACTCTGTGCCAACCAGGCTGCACTTGCTTTTCTTCCTCCAGCCAGCACATTCTCTTTGCAATAGGATTTCTCTCCCCAGAAATTGCTTGAAGTCCAGAAGGCTTTGGTGTGTTTGTACAGGGTCTGATTCTTCACCTCTATCCTGCTGCAGCTCTTGTGCTATCATGGGATGTGCCGGTGAACTCCAGACCTAAAGATGCATCAGGCAGCTCGGGACATATCTGCTCACTGCCTCATGTCCCATAGCAACTGTGTCACTGGTGAGGCAGTTCTGTGAGCACAGTGGTTGTTTTTGATGAAAAAACAAACTGATGAATTTAAACCTTTTTCATCAGTGTTTTTTTGCATTGATTGTTTTTTATTCAGATGCTCCCAAGCCAGTTTTTCATTACTGTAGCTATTGCTCTTTCAGGTTATGAAATATAGCATTTAAACAAAACCCACCTGCTGAGACTAACTAGTTCATTCAGCCACACAGGAACCAAGTTTGTTCTTTTCTGCTTGTATGAATGTATGTGTAGGGACAAATGCCTTGGGCAGCATCTCCAAAGATATCTTTAATTAACCTGTTTGACTTTGCATGACTTTGCTTACTGAGCCTATCAGGAGTATCTGAGAGAGTTTAGAAAGCTGCTCGTAGATGCTTTTCTGCTCTTTGCTATCAGCAGCCACTAAGAATGACCCTGCACTTAGGTTTGAATTTGCAAATGGCAACAGTTGGCATTAAGGCCACTAAGACCCCCTCATCTGTATGCCCCATCCTCCTGTACAGAGGCAGCAAATTGTGAGCCTTGATGTTTATTGTTTGGCATTTTACAACAACCTGAAATCTGTGCTCGTTCTTTTTAAATGCCAGTCTCCAAGCCATGACAGTTCAATATCTGTCTTATGAATAGCTTTGCTGGCCTGCCACAGGGCAGACAGTGGCAGACAGCAGGGACTGCGTACCCCACCAGACTGTGAGCTGCCTGTGCTTGCACCATGGCCTGTCTTCTCACCCACTCCAGCAACCAGTGCCTACTGTGGGGCATAGCCAGGAACCAGGACGTGGGAAGGGATGGAGCCTGATCCTGATCTAAGAAGAGGCAGTCTCAGCCTGACACCAGGAGCTGGAATGTGGGTCACTGTAGGAATGTAGCAGGGGTGCTGGCACAACCGGTATGTATTCATGTGGCATAGCCCAGTAACCAGTAAGAAGCTGGTTGAAACAGCCTCTCAGTTCTTCACCAGCTCTCTGAGATGGGATATCAGAGTAGGGAAATGTTTGAGGACTGGAGGAAAGACTTTCTGCCCAGTCTTCAAAGGCATGACAGTGCAGGAAAGATTAGGCAGCCTAAATACACTATCCAGAAAGATACTGAATGGCATATTTGTAAGCACTTCTAGATCAAAGAGCAACCAGTCTAGAAGGCTTCTGTAAGGCCATATCATGTAAAACTGATCTAGTACAGTTTTTGAGAGTAACAGCCCTGGTACAAAACATCTATAGAGGATGACTTCAGGCACACAAATCCATGAAAAAAGGTGAAAAGATGGATATGGCATGGTGGAAATCATCCTCAGCAGAGTGCATGAGGACTGGGACTGGCGCTGAAACCAGCAGCAATTATGGTAGGACTAAGGGGACAGGACTTAAAAGTGCTTTAGTGCCAGAACTGAAACTGTAAATGAGCTCAACAGCCTCAGCAGCAATTTGCAGTCAGTGAGATGAAATTCAATAAAGACACAAACCAAATGTGCAGTATTAAATGAGCACTAACTGGGAAGCAGCAGGACCATAAGGCTGGGACTGGCTGCACCACCATGCTCCTGCCAACACCGCAGCTGTGCTTCTAGCTCAGTCCCTGGGAGATGCTGGGGGCACTCACCCCAGGAGCACCAGTGGGGTTCAGACTGGATGTGCTGGACATCTCTTCTGTTGGAGCAGGGATGGCAGCACAGCGTGGAGGTACCAACTGCTTCTGCCACGCTGGCATTGCACAAGTTCACTGCAGATTAGTTTCTCTCTTTGGCTTTCACCTTTCAGAAGCAATCTGAAAAGTAACAAATTAAATCTAGTATAATACCAGGCAGCAAAAGGCTTTGTGAGGAGGTGTGAGAAACATTAACTCAATCTCTGATTCATTCCAATGCATGCTATTAATGTTAGAGAGGAAAAATTAAAAGAGTCATTGGCAACATAAGAAAATCTTATTAGACCAAACTGAAGTGCAACCAGCTCTGGTGTATGATGTGTCAGCTATTTAGCACCAGATAACAGCATTCAGGAGTATGCAGGACCAAGACATGCAGGAGATTATCATAATCACCGAGACTGCCAGAGCAGAGCTGGTTGGCAGGAAGTGCTGACTGACAGGAAAATTAGCTCAGATACATGGGCACTTTCTTGTAAAACAATGTGACAGGGCTTTCTGAGGAGGTTAAATGGTCCTCAGCCTGTCTGAATGAATAACAGCTCTTCCACATGCTGAGGCTTTGGTTTCCTGCTGCCTTGTGGGAGCTCAGTCAAATCGGCTGAGGTTGTTTTCTTACCATGTCAAATCAGGAGTGACCCAGTTCTTAGTGAATGAGCAAGAGAAGAGAGATGAAGCCCTGAGGAGAAGCTCTCCCCTACAGCCCTGTGTTAAGCCAGGTGGTACAGAACTTCTCTTCCTACTGCTGTGCTGGGGTGCCCAGAGCAGCATGCAGAGATGCTGCAGTGCTGACATACTGCAGACCTGGGGGATGTGCTTGGTGTTCTCCTGCACTCCAAGGTGTGCAGCCAGCCCTGGTTAGAGAACCTGCCCAGACCAAGCATTAGCTTTCATGGATGCCTGCTCATCTTCCTGAGCTCAAAGCTAGCACAGAGATTGCTGTAACAGGGCTGGGGCCAGTCCTTCTCCCTGTAATGTATTTGTAGGTCTGGTACTGGTATCAGGCAGCAGAAAATCTGCATTCCTGAGCCATCCTTGCAGAAGCAGTGCAGCAATGAAAGTTTCCTGAGTCAGGTCCTCTGCCCTCCTGTGGAACCTCTGCCTGCCCTGTGCATTGGAGGGACTAAAGAGTGGCTTAAAACTCATTCAAGTTACTAATGCAAATTGAAAACATCTTACAGAGAATGAACAGGAGCTGCTCTCCTGATTGACCTGGCTGCAGTGAGACTGTAGCAATTGCATAAAGTAAGTCCTTCACCACATGAGGCAGTTTGGCCTCGATGCAAGCAAGGCCTGCCCTGCCTGCACAGTGCCTTTAGGAAGTTCCAGTGCAAGGGTTGGGGGTCATCTGCCAACTCGTTAAATATGTGACTTGAGAATTCGAAACAAGTCATCTGTGGCGTTTGCCAGTGGGTGAGGTATCATGATTCAGTCAAGGAAATTAGGGAAATCCATCACACAGACAGTTAAAGTCAAGCAGTGAAAGAGACGTCAACAGGTAAAGGGCAGCGTGATGTGCAGCATGATATTAAATCATCCCTCACCTTTTGCTCTTGCACCAATTTTTTTCTTTGTTGCCAAGTTACCAGGTACATCTGCTTTGCTCTTACATACATACATAGTTTCTCCCAGCATGGGTTTTGGTTGGTACCAGGTTGTTTTTGAGCACACTGGCACTGTTGTGGCCACTGGTGGGGGACGAGGCCTTGTAAATTCAGGAGAAAAGGACAGCTTCTGTTTGAGGCATGCAGCAAAGGTCTGGGTAGTTTGTGGGCTCCCATCTTCATAGGCCACAAAAGTTGAGCAGGCTGCTGTGCTGTAGGACAGTGGGTGACAGCTGGGTGAGGGCAAAGGGGTGCAGATCACCCTGGAGCTGCTGCAGCTGCTGGGCTGTGGGAGCTTGGGCTGGCCTTCGGGTTAAAGGTACAGTTTGCAGAGTGAGCAGGGAGACGTGAAGTGTTTGAAATTAAGAACATGGTTTGATGCTGGAGCTGTAGCAATAGCCTTGGATTTACACTGTGCCAAGCTTCCAGAGTGGCCATGCGGCGTCTCAGTGGGGAGCTATTGGTTGTGGGATATATTTGCATGATTCTGGATGTGACTGAGCTGGATTTCTTCTCCAGCTGTCTGAGAGTCAGGCATCAAAGCAGCTCATTTGTGTTAAATATTTTCTGCAACTCTAACACAGCAGTGATAGCCATTATTGCCAGTAGATCAAACATGGAGGCTCTGCTGTTACCTTGATCATAATTAAAAAAAAAACATGGATTAAAAGCATCTGACAGAGGTTTCAGGATTCCCCTGATCCCATCTCAGAGATAACTGGGAGTCTACTTACCTTCAGTGCTCTTCTTTGGGGGCTGCTGACTTATCAGAGGCTTTGCCCTTCTGTCTAGGAGAAGTTTGCTTTGAACATCTGCCTAGCACATCTACCATCAGTGTCAGGCTCTCTGGGGCTGTGAGTCCAGGTTTCCTCTGGCAGCTGTTGAAACCAGCTCATAAATCCCCATGCTGTGAGGAACTGCCTAGCTGAACACATTGGGCCTCATTCAGAGTGTGGTAGTTGTTCTCCTGTGTTTCTTTGGGGTGGGTGCACAGTTTTACAAGGACCATAAATAAAAGAGCTGTTGGAGTTGCTAGTTGCTACCCAGTGCTTTCTTCTTTGCAGCTAGGCTGGGGACTGCAGATGGGGATTCTTTCTCTCTCATTACAGCAATTTTCAGATTTCCTTTACCTCTCTCTGTACCTCTCCACAGGTTTCCTGTTCTCAGGGTCTGATTTATGCTCCTCTAGGGAAGTGGCCACATATTGTTCTTAAGCAATCTATAGCAAGAGAACTGAAATGCCCTTTCCCATTTTCTCAGTGCTTGTTAGCATGAATGAAGATCTGTCTCCTGTGGTCTACAGGCAGCCAGGTTGCCACCCCTACAGGCCCGTGGTTTGCTCCTGCAGGATGTGCAGAAGGTATCAGAGAAAAGCAAGAAAGTTATACTTTCTGCTTTGAGGACAAGAAGCAAATTACTGTATTCTCCATGGATTTGTTGAACCGTGAAGTGTCACATTCTGTGAAGCATTACTGCCTTGCTGTGTTGCTGGAAGTACAAGCCTGGGTGCTGCTATGGCACTGAGTGAGGAAGATAGGATGGGTAGAAACAGCCTATGGGAGTCCATGAAGATGCAACATCATCATGTCAGTAAGCATGGAAATGCATTTTTCTGCCGTATTGGAAAGTTATGCAAACATTGACCCTCATCAGACCAATTTGTACCTATGTGTGTGTCTGTGTGTATGTGGCAGCTCTGCCACTATGGGTCTGACGCTGGAGTCACATGCAGGCTGACTTATCTGTGTTGTGCACCCAGAGAGGGCTCATCTTGTGAAACCTGAGAGGCTATCTTTGGAGGTCAGTGGTCATCTACATCTGGAGAGGTGAAGGTCTCTGGAGTGATGGAGAGATGCTACATGCTGCTGGTGACTCTCTGGGATGGGAGATGCAGTTGGAGCTGTCTCCATATCTTTAATCCCGTGATCTGAGCCACCACAGCAGCTGGCATTAAGAACTTCAAGGACAGCTACGGGGTTTCAGTCTTCTGTTCTTAGGGTGGAAAGTCTTGCCCCAAATCCCCATGCCAATCTGCTAATTTATGGCACCATGAGGCTGCCTCAAGTGTTGTGTGTACCCTTTTAGGGTACTCCCAAAGCATCAGTAACTGAGTTGGTCTGATCCCACTTCCCCCTCCCCTCACAGTGCCTGTCATCAAAGCGTCTGAAGTCCTTCTTGATGCCTGTCAGGCCCACCCCTCCATCTGGAGAGTCTGCCAGCTGATTCGAGGCTGATACTTCCAACTGAAGAACTGGAATTGTTTGTTCTTTTCCGTGATTCCCTTGGCAAAAGAAAACAAGCCCATTTGTTTAGAAGCTCATAAAGGGAGAGTTTTATAGTAGGAACATTCATAAACTTGCTTGCTTTTGACCTTCTCCACTCTGCTCATGGTTTTGAGTTCTTGTCCCAGGCATTCTGTCCTAGGCATTTCTGGGCTGTCAGTAGCATTTTGGAAAAACAGCCTCACACGGAGTAGTTTGCATTGCTCAGCATTCCAAAACAGAGCCTTCAGACCATGCCATCCTTGCTACTCTGTGCTGCTGGCTATGGTGTGCAGGTGTGATACTTTGACAGTCCTGTAAAACAGATCTTGCTGCTGAAATGAAGCCTGGCCATTAATTCTATGCTGCTTGTTTTAAATCTGGATTAATTGGTGCTCCTCTAGCAATGGACATTTTGTGGGCTCTCAGGTTACTAAGTACTGAGCTTGTGTCATTGGTGGGAGAAGTGAATCATGCCCTTAAATTAATAAATATGTATTCTGTGAAGGCAAGCAATTAAACCTTTGGTGAGTGTGGGTCATGTGGGGTTGATGCACTTAAAAGAGAGCTTGCTTCTTTTCAGAGATAGGAAGACAGCAGAATGTAAGCCAAAACATAAACTTTTTATGCCTAGAGGTGGAAATTGGGATTACTTTGGCCTGAGTGTGGGACCTCAAGTTTCTGGTCTAGATTCAGAATTCAGTACTGGCATCTGAAATTTTAAGTGGATCAAACTGAAATCATTTTTTCCCAACCTGTTTTCTTGATGATGGGGGAAAGGGAAAGTCTCTACAAACTGCAGATTTTTATCTGTGTCTGATGCTTTGTATCCCCTCCTTGAATTACAAACTGCTGTGGATTTCTTTAAAACACATGAGAAGCTTTTGCACTTCCCAAGCTCTTCCCTGTCCAGAAAGGTCTTACTTTACTTCAATTTGGAGGGAGCCCCTCCTTGTCATATTTTTTTGCAGCTATGAAGTCTTTGCTTGATTCCCCAGCCTAGGATAAGGACATCACAAATGAGCTCTAAAGACACAGTGGTGTTTGAGACTGCCTGGGACCTGTGTCCTGGGACCTCTTTGCTTTACACAGATCCAGATAAAATTCACCAACTTGGTTGTGCATGATGAGAAAGTGCACATAATGATTTGATACACAATCTTTCATGCTCCTTGGAAAAAGCTTTTATAGGATACTGCTGTCAGATTTCATATAATTCCTAGATTGAAATTGTGAGCATGGCACAGTGTTGAAACAATACACGTCACCTGGCTCTGCTGGTAAACAAGACACAGCTGGCAGGAAATGCACACAAAGTTCAATTCTAATTTGTCCCTATTCCCACTATACTTGTTAGCATAACATTTCCTTCCTTAGTTTTTCTGAAGGTAATAAAGGGGAAAGAAAAATAAAGCTGGAAGTCTACACAATGGATTCAAGGTGGGAGCCCAGCTTGCTGGAGAGTCCTTCAGCACTGGTGAGGAACATCATGTTTTATTAGCCTTTGCAGGTTGTAGCACTGACAGGAGCTAATTGCAATTACTGGGAGACAATGTTAACACATTCTCTTGAGTATGTTCCACTGTTTCCATCGGAGTCATGCTGAAAAACTCTCTGTCATGCAGTTAGTGATGTGCTCTGTATCAGTGCCATAGCTCTGGGGTCCGTGCTAGAGGAAATCCTGCTTTCAGGTCTCTCACCCTCCTTCTTTGACTTTCTCACTTGCCCAGCCCTTGACTATAAGTGCCATGGGAGTGCCATGCTGGCACAGCATCTACAGCATCTGGTCTGGAACAGGCTGCTGTCCCCACACTGTCCTGTGCTTTGCAAAGTTTGCCTGTGCTTCACCCCAAGGTACATCCTGAATCATACTGACCATGTTCACATTATTTCCCTATTAATTACTGATCTGACTCTTAATTGTTATTATTAAGCTGGAGATATAAGAAAGGTCTGCAATAAAGGGTAGTCAATATTTCTGACATCATTTCCCACTTTGTGAGTCAGTCCATGTTAGACTGTGGTTTCACACCTGGTTGACTCATTGCTTGCAGCACTGGGGAGGAAGGTTAGGACCTGTGGGGCTAGCAATGCCAGATTTGAGCTGTCTCTAGTCCAGATCAGCTGGAGCCTTGGGAAGAGCTTGCCCCAACATCGGGGAGTGGGTCCTTGCCCCATGAGTTCCTGAAGTAAGGGGATGGTCCCTCAGAAGAGCAGGCAGCTTCTGGACATAGATTGCTTACAGGATGACGAAGGTTCTGAAGTCAGATGCTAATTGTGTGGTGAAGTTAACTTTCCCTAGAACCTTTTCTTTCTGTGATTTCTTCAGGCATAATTCTTCTGCTGAAGATTCTTCTTGCCCAACTAATCTCCTTTGTGTTGTCTTTTTTTTATTTTCTTCCCAGGCCCATGTGTTTGATCTGAACATTAATAAGTATGAAGCTCTCTGCAACCAGGTAGTGGTGGCCAAGAAGAAAAATAAAATAACCCATATCCAGTTTAATCCCGTGTACCCTGTTGTCATCATTGGAGATGAGCGGGGCCAGGTTACCTGCCTGAAGCTCTCCCCCAATCTGCGCAAGATGCCCAAGGTAGGTACAGCTGAGGGACCAAACCACAGCAGGTCTCTTCATGCCTTCGCTGTCCTCTCTACTCTGTGCTTCATAGGTTTCCCAAACATCCTATCTTTTCCAAGCTTTGGGTTTTGTTTGCAAAACTCCTGGAAACTTGAGTAGAGGTGATATCAGCTCCTCCCTGAGACTCCTGCAGAGTCTGTGCTGCCTGTCTTCTTGCTCTTCTGGATCATCAGAGCCTGTGCCCTGACTATCATTCACTTTCATCCCTCTTGTAAATGAGCAAGTGCTATCTTTATTTAGCAGGGTGTCTTGGGATCCTAGTCCTAAGAGACAGCAATGAGATGTACATTCCCGAATGAGTTGGCAAAACCCCTTTTCCCACCCAGCCACGAGTGCCAGTCTTGCAGTATGCTGAACATCTCCCACACAGTTCCTTTATTAGACTTTCTGGGTTTCCTCCAGCCACAAACGGTATTGCTGCAAATGCAGCATCATTTCTGACCCCATGTAATTTTCATAGCCAGTTGTCCCTTGCTTAATAGAGCTTCTTCAGTTTCAGGCTTTTTAGAATTGATCCAAGAAAGCAGTATCTCAGGATGATCATTTTTTATTTATATACCTCCAAAGGTTTTATACATTCTACCAGTCAGCTGTGTAAGGTGAGGTCTTTGGCCAGAAACTAATCACCCTAGTGTCAGTCCAGAATGTTCTGACTGATTTTTAAAGTCCTTTCTTCTAGACACCACTGGAAATACAAGTCATTTCTTCTAGACATCACTAGAAATACAAACTTCCTTGTGCTGAGAGAGCATAGAAAACTGAACATCATGGCAGTCTATTTAAAGGTGATGGAGCTGTGGGGGAGAATGTCTTATAAGCTCCATGTTTTCATATTTCTATCAAACCTACAGCCTGAGATAACCCAGTCTCTTAGGGCTGCTGCCAATTTGACTGGGGACAAGCTGATTTATGAGTCCTTCCTGATGTGGGTGAGCACTCTGTCTGCCACTGGCCCTGGTTTCATAGGGCTCACCAATGGAGATGGGTTACAGACACAAATGTGGCTATCCACCACCACACATTTAGCTATGGGGTGAGGAGCACCCAGCAATACTCTGCCATGGGTCAAAATAAATCTGAATGTCTCCCTCACTCCTTGTGGCCAGCAGCAGCCCTTCACACAGGCATAAATGTCACTAACTCTTAAATTGTCTCGTTTTGCAAACTTTCCACAGAGGCAAATTGCTTGACAAAGCTGAGCTCACAAGTGGCACAACTACATACTGCTGACCTTAACCTATAGGTACCATATCCCAAGCAACATAATGGGATGGAAATGGACTTTTCTGCTCTGATGTTATTAAGCTATCTATCTTCCACTTCTTGGTTCGGTCTGAAGGGACACTGAACACTGAATTAAATACCTCCTCCACATGTGGAGAAAAAGCAGGGATGTTCAGGCATGGCTGGTGATGTGTGCAACTCCCCTGGCTACAGCCAGCACTTCTCAGAGAGTGAAGAGAAATTAAAACAGATGTCATACAGGGTAGAAGCAGAGTGGTGGTGACGAATTGCAAGTGAGCAAGTGAGCAGGGTTGCCAGGCCCATCCTCTGTGGCCACATGATGGTGACCACAACGCAATGGTGAGGAGTGTTAGTTACTGCAAAAAGGTGATTTGAAAGAGGTAAGTGAAGCCCTGGCAGAGCAAGCAGTGCCATCCGCTGCATCTCCTGTCCTCCTCATTGCTGTACCAGCCTCCACGTGCATAGTGCAAACCTCCAGCTGTAGTTGCACAAGCATCATCTCGCCATGGGGATCCAGATGTACTTTAAAAGTATTGATCCCAGTCCCTTTGAAGATCAAATCAGTGTGCTCTTTAAACCCTTACCTTGTGCTGTCAGCTTTCCTCCCTAAAATATCTTAACTTCTTCCTCTTTTGTGGGAGTCACCAGAGTTAACAGGAACAGAAAATCCATATATCCTTAAAACTGCAGAGAGTCTAGAAGAGCCGTTGCATCCCTGCTGTCTCGTGCAGGAAGACACATCTGTTTGCACCTGGGTGAATGTCTGGATTCCCCAGTCCAGAATCTCCAGTGCCTGATCACAGAGTCACAGAATCACAGAAATGTAGGGGTTGAAAGGGACCTCAGGAGATCATCTAATGCAATCCCCTTGCCAAAGCAGGCTCTCTAGACCAGGTTGCACAGGTAGGCATCCAGGGGGGTCTTGAATATCTCCAGAGAAAGAGACTCTACAGGCCCCCTGGACAGTGTCTTCCATGCTCCATCACCCTTACCATGAAAAAGTTCTTGTGCACGTTTGTGCAGAACTTTCTGTGCTTTGGTTTGTGGCTGTTTCCCCTTGTCCTATCGCCATGCATCGCTGCAAGGAGTCTGGCCTTGTCCCTTTGCTTCCCACACCTTAGATACTTATAGACATTGATCAGATTCCCTCTCAGTCCTCTTTTCTCAAGGCTGAACAGACTCAGTTCACTCAGACTTTCCTCGTAAGAGAGGCACTCCAGGCCCTTTGTCATCTTTGTGGCCCACCACTCAACTCTTTCCAGGAGATCCCCATCTTTTTTGCACCAGGGAGCCCAGAACTGGACACAATACTCCAGGTGAGGCCTCACTCACCTTTTTAATGCACCTCAGGGTGCCATTGGCCAAATCCCTGCAGAGCCCTATGGCGAAACCTACCTGAAACCCAGAAGGAACCAGAGATGGTGTTCCTGGGGGTTGTGGCCTTCACATCAGCTCCAGCACCTGTTAACTCAGCTGCCTTGTTTGTGTCCGCTGGCTCCTTCAGAGATGGAAGAGCTCAGTGTGTCAATGGGGCACGACAGCTACGAGCTCATCCACATCTCACAGCCTCTCTGTTTCGATGTCACAGGGGTTTGCCTGTGAAGCATCTCTGCCAGCATCCCACACATCTGGGATAGCAGCTTTTGACAGGTATGACTAGCAGACTAATCACCCTTTCTGGAGAGAGCTCTTAATAGCCACATGTCATTCCTAACCCTCTTTCTTTCCCTAAAAATAGACACGGTGCTGTCTGCTCCACGTGCTGTGCACTGCTTGGCTGCTGCTGGGCTTCCAGGATAGAGCTCACTGGGAGACACTGGGCTAACTTCATCCCAGTGGGATTTCAGCAGCTCTGAATGTATTCTGGTTTGCCTGATAGTTAATAGTGCGATGGGTTATTGGAAATGGGGAGAGTCAGGACTCTTGGGTTCTCATCAGGCTTTAGTTCATTCCTTTGTTCACATCCTTGAGATGTAAGGGGAGGCTCAAGAGCTCAAAAAATAATTTCCTGGCTTGATATGCGGCTTAATTAGCTGATGTTTGTAAAACGCTTCGGGATCTTTAAGAAGTGTTATTTAATAGTCCAAGTTTTGCTGTCAGCAGCAATATCACAGCCCTGTTTGTGAGCACTTGGCAGAAAAAGCCAACAGGGGAACTTTTTGAAAGCACTCAGGTAGCATTTTTAGAAGTGACTTTCACCAAGACAACAGAGAGTCTAACAGCTTCAAAAACGCCTGAAACTCCCTGTGAGCTTTGGCCTCCTAAATCCTTTAGTGGCACACAGGAACAATTACCCTTGGTGTTGAGAGAAAGCCAGGGACAGGGACTCTGCCACCTACCAGGCTGTGCTGAGGACACATCTGTGCACACACTGGGCACAGAGTCTTGTGCCAAGCAGAGCAAGCATCCTACATCCTCCCTCCATTAATCTGGGGCCTGGAGCCCTCCCCACAAGCTGAGATCTCTGGGGCAGGGACTTCTTCATGTCTTAAGATAGCAAGCTGTATTTTCCTGGGTTGTGAGCCTGGTAGAGGCTTTCTGTTCTATCTCTTCTCTTCTAAGGACTCTTTTGTCCTTAGATCATATGAGGCTTGGGGAACATACTAAGTATTGGGGAACTGCTAAGTATCAGCTCCAAGAGCCTGGCGAGCATGGAAGTTGGGGAGGAAAATGACTGAGCACAAACCTTGTGGGAAGAGCAACCACAAGGCAGAGAGAGGAGCTAGCAATCATCACTGCAAAATTGAAGTTTGCATTCAAACTGCCACCAGCATGGCCCTGCACTGTACATGCCAAGCAACCATCTCCCTAAGCATCCATCCCTGCTTAGGCAGAAGGTTGTGACAACAGATATACTGCTGCCCAAGCACAGAATGTTGGTGAAACTGGTTTGGATCCTTCTGCTGAGAGCTCAGAGGTGGGGCAGAAGTGCTTGCAGCATTTTAAGATGCAGCACCAGGAATAAGTGGCTCTCTGCTGTCATCCAGTCCACTTTCGGACTCTAAGTGCTCCTTAGATATTACAGCAGTCGTTAGGCAAGAGTTGTTTAACTAATAAAATATAGTTCCTAATTTATAACGACCTTGGTGGTTGAGTTCACCCAAGGGAAGCATTGCTGGCAGAGCTGTTTAATTAGTAAGCCTTTCGGGTTTCATTCCTGAAAAGAAATTAAAGCATTTTGTCATCACAGCCAGAAGAATGTAGCTGCTTGTGGGCTTAGGTTTGTTTTTAAAAAACACTGCTGAAATAGCCTAATACAACCCATATGTCCAAAGGCAAACAGAAGAGAATCAAAAAAACAGAAAGTGTTTTCAGAAATGTTGGGAGAGCATGGCAGAGTGGGAGAAGAGAAGAAAGCAAATCAAAGAAAGGATGTAAAACAGCATTTGCTGAGGCTAATGAAATTTCTTGGACAGTGCCCAGGCTTACAGCTAGGGAGGCAGCCAGCCTCTTGGTCTGGTGCTTCTCTTGGATATTTATGCCGGATTATCTAGGATGATTATTTAAACCTCTGTACTTGCGGGCTCATGTGCGAGTCCAATGCTGGCTGCAGTGATGCTGCTTCTGGTCGCTGCAGGGGGTGTTGCAGCATCTGCTGGGGATGAACCCGACCAGCACAGGGAGAGGAACCTGTACTCCCTCCTTCTGACCCAGGATCTGCAACCCATCTGCTTGTGGGGCTAGCTTGTGTTTTCAGAAGCCTCAGATTAGATGCACTCTCCAAGGTCATGTCAATGCTGGAATAGTGATTGGTGTAGCTCTGAAGAAAGCACATTTTGTCTCCAAAGTTAATATTTCAAGCTCTGAAGTGTTATCATTCCATTTTAGAAAAAAACACTCACCTTTCTTTTCCAAATGTTTCAAGAGTTTAGTACTTAGTGGTGCTATTCCCAGTCCTGCTGTTTTCATGCAAATGCTGCTTTGTCATTGAGATTCACACAGTCACTTCTGTGCAGCTTGAGCGATGGCAGGATTTCCTCGTGTCTCTTCAGGGCTGGCTAATTGCGCAGTGACCCAAAAGCACTGAGCACAAGCAGTGCTGGAGGAATTCGGCACCGAGGGCTGCTGTGCCTTGCCTGCATCAGGGCTGTTGCCTTTGGATGCAGCTTGGCCCCCTGATAAGGAGGCACATGCAAATAAGCTTGAATCTCATAAAAACTGACCTGCAGCTTGATGGCTTTTCTTCCTCTGAGGTTTGTCAAAGCTTTTTGGTTTCCTTTCAGTCCTCCCCTTGTTATTTGGGCTGCTTGCAGATAGCTGCTCTCTGCACTGCTAGGGGAGCAGGTGAGCGCTGCGGGGTGGATCCAGGGACTTGTGAAACACTACGTCTGCCCTTTCACAGCTCTCTCTTTGCCTGCATAGTTCATTTAAGGACAGATGATTTAGGCTGTGATGCACAACATCCCAGCAGTGAGCAAGCACTAGTTTGCTTTAACTCTGGAGTTCACTGCCCTAAAACCTTCATTTTTTGGTGGCTCAGGGTGCTGCAGGGGTGTCCCAGTTCTATGAACACGTAGGTGCCACAACCATGAGCTACACGTGCACTGTTCCTGCGTGTTGCTGCCAAGAAGAGAGTCGGGGCTCTCCTTTAAGTCACTATCTTGGATTAGGAGAATTCTTGGTGACCAACCATAAGCAGCACCTGCCCATTGAGGTTCATACTTTATATGGTATCTGGGCAGAGCAGTTTGCAGATGATGTTTGGAGGGCAGCAGCAAGTGATGTGCTTTCCCAGAGGCCTCACTGCACTTTCTGCACTCACCTGGGCTGGAACAGGTCTTCAACCTGCAGAGGAGAGGTCTTGGCTTTTTCTCAGCTCTTTCCCTGCTGGGGTATGAGAGCTCAGGCTGTCTCTTCTCCCAGAACTAACTCTGCAGATGAAATCCAAATTATCTCAGTTAGAACAACTATAAACCCTACAGACCTCAGGAGAACACTGCTGTGAGGTACCTTAGTTACAGTGGTCATGCTTTCCCCTCTGCCTAAATAGCCAGTGTCTGGCTTATTAAAGCAGCATGCAAACCCAGTCTGCTGGGTCCTAAGTATCTGTACTTTCCTGCTTTTCATCCTTCCATCCAGGCTGGGCTCACACAAACTGTTGCTGCAGAGAGAAAGGCAACAGCCTGATCTCTGCATGGGTGGAACTTCAGACACGGGCTCTGATCCAGAAGAAAGGCTGACAGAATACAGGGCAGAAGGATGAGATGGAAGGGTGGCTATGCTCCAGTATTGACCTTGGTGATGGAAACCACCCAGCGGTGGAGGCCCTTATGAACGGGCCAGGGGCACATCTAGAAGGAGGGGCTGCTCTGAGCCTGCCTTGGAGCAGGATGGCTGAGACAGCCATAGTGCTGGCCCTAGCACACACTGAGGCCAGCAAGAGGCCATGTGTGCAGCTTGCCAGTGCGTGTGCAGCATTGCTTATGTCCTCTGGCCATTTTGCTATGCAGAACTGTGACTCACAATTGTAAATTCACATCTACTGAGGAATATTGACATGAGCTGGCAAAAGCACACTTCCCTGCCCCTTTCTCCCTGCTCCTTCCTCTACGCTTCCTTCACTGCCTGGAGAAACACATCGGTATGGAGAGCTCCACAGCCTCCCAGGATCCTTCTCCACTATCACAGAATCACAGAATGGGCAGGGTTGGAAGGGACCTCAAGGATCATGAATCTCCAACCCCCGCTGCCACATGCTATCCACTATCCACCACTGGAATAGCTCCTGTTTTGGGATTGCAAGCCCAAGATAATATCATGAGGCTGTGCAGCAGTGGAGAGCTGTTTCAGCAGTTTCTCACCCTTCTTGACCAGAATTTGAAGCCTTTGGATATCTGTCTGGACATCCTGGGCATATTCACTATGCACAGGAGAGTGGGTAGATCTGTAGCACGAATCAAGATGTCTCATTGTGTCACACTACAGATACAAAGAGTTCTGGATTCTGGGCAAAGTTGTGGCAGCCTTAGACAACAGCCATCAGGAGACTTAAAGGGCTTGACTCTTCTTTCATTAAACCGTTTTTTTTTTAATAATCAGTGAAACAACTGTTGGCTTGCATTGGAGTATGTGAAAGGAGAAAAGAGCTCCGTGTAACTGTGGGATTGGTGAAACCCAAGGTCAAAGAATCGAAGGTTTTCTTCTTTTTATTGTTCCTGGCCACGTGGCTCCAATCTTGATTTTGTTGTGTAATGCCACTTTCTTTGACCTCTCCCTTTGGCAGTTGGTGGAGAGACATCATCACATTTACAGGTTATTTTAAGCTAAAGTCAATTCTCAGCGGTCTGGATGAAGTGTGTTTGGTATGTGAAATAGTAACATTGTCAATTGGAGCAAGAAAAGGTCCCGATTTAGGAAAATTCAATAGTACTTATAAATTATTTCTAAAGAGCAAGCTTTATCCTATGAGATGCTGAGGTTGCTGTCTGGGGGAAACTGCACATGGGCTGGGACTGGTTTTGACTTACTTTTCCTCTTTGAAGATCTGCATAACAAAAGGTTGGCCTGCATTTGAAAGTGGTGCAAGGCTGCTCCTTGCATTGCTAGGGATTTGGAGAGACTCTGAGGAAGGATTAGTTTTTGTGACCAATAATAATCCAATCTCTGAGCTAATGTCCCTCTCCTGAAATAAATCTGGTGCCTTTCCATTGAATTTGCTATTTTTTTGGGTAGCCAGGAGTAACTGAAATCTGGACTGGGACAAGTAAGATGGTTTTGGTGGTGCCTTTTTTTCACTCCTTTCTTTGCATTTCTCCACGCTGGCATGGTTATGATGCCAAAAGAATTGCTTTGTGTGAAGGCTTTGCATCCACTTCCTCATGGACAGATGGTGTCTATGCTTTGGCGTCCTCCTGGCAGCCTGGGCATCACTCCTCTGCTGTCAGAGGAACCCATCACTTCCTGCCCTGGGAAACGCCTAATGCATGAGAATAAGGAGTCCTGATTTACATCCTCAGAAAGCTTTCATTTTGAGATTGCCTGAGTGTGTCTGTTCAGCTTCCACAGCTCCTTCCACAGCTCCTCTGAGCCGAAGTTCTCTGCTTTCTCCCACACCTCACAGAGATCTGTTTGGCGCAGAGAAGTGGGCACAGCTCAGCGCGATGGCAGGAGAGGCACTTCCCAGCCCCTCAGGCAGCTTGGCTTGCCTCTCTTCCCTGTTTCTTTCTTTAGCTACCCTCTGTGTGTTCCTTTCTGTGCACATGATTTAAATCCTTTCCAGAAAACAGGGAGATCCTTAGAAACCACCACTTCTTTAGGTGAATGACAGCCCCAGCACAAAGGCAGAGTGAGCTGACACCAGCCAAAGCCCCGTGGGAACAGGCTGCTCTCAAAGCATGCCCTTGGCAGCACCAGTGAAGGAAGCTGTTTGGGATGCTGCCTGCTTTTCCATGCTCAGCCACCACGGATCTGCTTCTCCACAGCCCCTCTTCTCCATATGCCCCTCCTGAGTGCTTTGGGAATACATCTGACACACTCATGCCTCAGCAGAGGAGCTGATGTTGGGCTGTGTTGGTGGAGAACCGTGTCCCACCAAGGCCCAGCACCTTCTGAGGCCTCCCATCCACCTGCATTGTCCATCACTGGAAGAAAGCTGGATGAAGGGACAGGACTCACTCAGCAGGGATGACAAATGGGGCCCGGGTCTTCATGGCCTGGCCCAGTTGTGGTTTTTTTGCATTGCTCCACTGACCTGAGCAGTGCCACAAGCAAGTGCAGAGCTCACAGAAAATGGGTTTTTACTGTTCTTCGAGCTTTTTTTGCTTGTGATGTTGCGTATCTTATTCCTGTGCACTGTCACTCCTTGGAGAGCCTTTGGCATCTGCTGCAGCAACAAAGTCAGGAAATTTAACATGGCCTGGAGTGGGAAGGATTGTGGCTACAAGGGCCACAGGAACAGCCTGAGATGTGGCATATCCCAGTAACTCCTCCCAGGCTGCTGCCAGAGGCTGACGCAGTGTTCCCCAAACAGCCAGCCTGGGCTGAAAAGTGCTGAAGCTGCCAAGGGAGACAGAGAGGGCAAGTGTGCCTATAAGGCTGTAAAACACATCCCAAACACACGGCTGCAAAATGTCCCTTGCTTGCAGACTTTGCCTGCTTGACTCTGGATGCAGAGATTTATAGAGCCCTCTGCCCCTGCTGAACCTCCGTGTTGCCGTGCTGAGCTGATCAGCCTGTGCTGCTCCCAGCCCATGCCAAGCACACTCGTGCCATCCACCAGCCTCCTCTGAAAGAAAAGAAAAAGAGACACCTGCGCCAGCAGGCTGGCCAAATAATGGTCCTTGCTCAAATTAATTTGATGGGCTCAATGGGGAATTGTTTAAATGAGAGAAAGGAAGGAATTGCAGATGAATAAAACGTTTCGCTGTTCATGGTGATGGAGCTGACGCAAGAGGATTATTTTTATCCCATGGCAAAAAGGAAGAGAAGAGCCTTCCTTGCAAAGTCGAGGAGAAGAGGGGCTGCATGGCAGTGCTGCTGGCTGCAGGAGTGGCAATCACAGCAGCTCAAAAGCTTTCCCAGAGGGAAGCTGCTACCCTTAGATTCACTGGCTATTTCTGTGATGCAGGATGCCTAATGCCGACTGTGCGGGGCCATCTGAAGGCAAAGTCCCCCTGTTGTCCCCTACTCCTGCATCTTGATGGGGAGATGACTCTGATTCCACAGCTTCCAATCTAGGGAACTCTGAGCTCCTCACCCCCATCCTGGTCAGCACAGATCTTTCGTAGCTGTGGTATTCCTTAAGTCCTTGGGCTGAAATCCCTGGTTTTTTTTACACCCCAGTCTGGATCCCATTAGCCATGGAATCCCATGACCTTGCTGCATGGTTTAAATTCTCATTCTACCTTCCTGGACACCTGCAGCCTTCCCATCTGTCCCAGTGTCCAAGCTCAGTAGGAGCGCTGGCTCCAGTAGCCCCAGTAGCTGTAGACCACGTGTGTTACACACAACACAGCCCTCTGTGCTGGCAGCTCTGGGTACAGCCATTAGGACAGGTTTTGCCAATTTTAGCCCATCTTACCTACATCTTATGCTTTACCTGAAGATCAGCGTATCACAGTAGGTGGTGGCCTCTCCTAAAGTTGAGACAAATGTCATCTGTCCTGTACACAGGATCTATTATATTGTTGCAGAATTAAATCAGACTGTGACTTATATGGTACAAATCCTTGTTAGCTGCAGTGCATCTCCTTGCAGGTAGTTACAAACAGATTGTTGACTTGTTCCACACGTCTCCTGGAAAGCGAGGATAAGCTGATGGGTTTGAGATTTTTAGCATAGTTACCACATTTGCCATTTTCAGCTTTTCAATCCTTTGATATTCCCCAAGACAAGTGTTTTGGATGAAGCCTGCTAGGTCAAGACAGAGTGGAGACAGCTGCCTCTCCAATGAGCTGTGGCTGTTTGTCCAGGATGGTCTAACACTGTCAGTAAGCCAACGCCTGTGGGCAGGCAGAGATAACAGCCTTTATTAGACAAACATACGTGAGAAGAAAAGACAAGTGCGTGTGCCCTACAGCTTGTGCTTCATTTTCTAGATATTAGTTCAGCTAATAAAAGGCATTGCCTCTCTGCCAGCCTGTGCTGAGTGCATTCCAGCCTGTGCCTTGCAAGAGCTGAAGTCTCAGCACTTGTTGCTGATATTGCTGTGATATTCCAAAGATCAGAATCTGCAGGAAAGGGGAAGTCTCAGGAGCACAGCAGGAGCACTGGTGCAAGCACTGCTTGGTCTCCGCTTCTTTATGCACCTGCCTCCTCCGTCTTCCTGGTGATGATGTTGAGTTGGTGTCAAAAGTCAGGAACCAAAACTAAAATGACCTGAAACTGAGTGTGTGACTGCAGCTGAGACTGGTCTCCCACTCTGATTTGCTTGGAAGGACCCGCTAAGCCAGGGTAAGGAGCTCAAAGATGCCATTTATCTGGCCTGGGCAAACCACAGAGCAGCCAGTGGGAGTGCAGGATGTTAATAATTTAGTTTCTTCCAAGTCATTAAAAAAAAAAGCACCGGGGTTTGCTGCACAGTTAGTGTTTGTAATAGAACAGAACCAGGGAGTAAAAGGCACTTGGGTTTCAATTGCAACTGCTTGTTCAAGGAGAAAAGCTGTGCTATGAAAGCACGGCATCCCTGATGCCCTCCTGCAGCCCAGGGGCTGGGAAATGAGGGAGAAGGGAATTTATGCTGGAACTGGAGGAGCAAAAAGAGGATTGAAGGTTGTAGAGGAAAGCGTGAACTCCCAACATGATGCTGAACCACAGAGCCAGACACGGCCTGGCTGCCTCTCAGGGGGTAATTCAGAGCAGGAATGAAACCGCTCCCTGCGAGCAGCAGTAGTAAATCCATCGCTGGCTGAAGCGTGCATCTCTGGGTTTGACACTTCAGTGGAGGTGATGAAAAATGCAAACTAAGTCTGGGAGGAACAACAAGGTTGATCCGAGGTCTGGAAAACATAATTTCATGGAGCTCTTCTGGGCTCTGCAAATAAATTAAGCAATGACTTGATCTCAGCCTAAAAGCACCTGCAAATGGAAGGGATTTGCAACAGTGGAAGGCTCTTTAAATTAGCAGAAAAGAGATATAACAGGATTTCGCAGCTGACTGCAGCTAAACATTTTCAAACAAGGACAAGAGCCTGCACATTTAGAGCAGCATGTCTGCATCCCCCAAACTCCTTCACATCAAAGCTCCCTGTTGTGTTTTAGCCCCAAGAGAAGTCATTGGTGTGATGAGTTTACTGACTGTTGCTGTGTGGATTGCAAAGGTTCTGTGACTTCTATTAAATCTGCTTCTGCCTTTGGTCTTCATGAAGTGATCTGGGATTGATGGATAGCATTACAGAGAAAGATTTGCAGCTTTTATAAAGAGAAGTTCACAGCTTGGAACAGCCCAGGTTGCTTTATATGAAGAGATTTACAGGCTCCTAGACTCTTCATTTCTCTTGATTCTGGCTTATTTACTAGCTCATGTGTTAGAAAATCAAACTGTAAGCACTCAGAGATAACAAGGTGTTACTGTAACAGCGAGCACAGGTCTGTCAAGGACGAGACACATTAAATCAGTGTTATCCCCTGTCTGCCATTGAAATAAGCCTAGTGGGAAAAGATATACTTGCCCCACAAGCATGGCGAGCACATAATCTCCCATCTTAGTTTATTTCAGGCTGGAGCTTTCCCAGTTGTCACTAAGCACAGGGAAGTTGTCCTGACCTCCTGGTCCCTGGGGTGTAATCTCTCGAAGACATGGTGTTCTCCTGGGTCCTCTGTCCATCTGCTCTCCATGGGCATTCTCCACTGCTTCGTGGTTGTCGCTGAAGACCTCCTTCCTTCCTCTTTTCATTCTTCCCCGACAGCAGTCTTCAAATTGGTACATCTGCCTCCAGCCTCGGGATACCCTGGGAAGAGAGGTCTGGGCAGTCTGTCCCTTGATACAGTGTGCCAGCATTCCCCAGGGGCTGGAATTGCCCTATGAAGGGCAGGATTGCTCCAGTCCTGACAAGGTTCAGGTCAGAACCTGTTTCATTTTGTGGCTGTTGTGTCTCATTTTCCTGCTGTTCACTCCTGTGAAGATCTGTTCTCTGTGTCCTTGCTACCCCCTTCCTGGGTGCAGGCAGGCTCCTGTTAGGTCCCCAAAGCCCTCCCTGCTCTGGGCTAAACCATCTCAGCTCCAGTAGTGCCTCCTCAGGCTCTCTAGCCCCAAGCCGTTTTGGTAGTCTCTGCTGGGCTCAATTTGGTTTACTGCCATCTCATTTCAGGCAAACTACCTTCTACTTTCCTTCCCTTAGGTGAAACTGGAATTCTCCTATCCATTAACTGAAAATTAAGATTTTTAAAATCTTTTTTTTTCATCACCAGGGGCAGCGAACAGAAGTACTGAGCCAGCATAGCCATCGTCTCCTCATCTTACCTCTTTTCTCCCTAGAAAGCTCCTTTTCTTTTTTTTTTCCAGTAACTGTGTATGTGACAGCAGATAGCCCTAGGGACAGGAGGTGAGAAGGTTCAGCCTCTTTTAGCTTCCACCTCACAAATCTTCTTTCATTAACTACTCTCACCTTGTGTTTCTTAATTAGCACATACTGCCATTGAGCAGCCTGCTTGCATTAGATCCTTCCGAAGAAAATCTACTTAAGCTTTATCCACCATAGGACACAGTATACTGAACATTAGTAGACTGGCCACTGGTCTTACTCCATAGCACTGTATAGGAGTTGAGTGTGATTAACACCCTTGGACCCTATGGCTTTCTTGGGCTTTACGTGTCTCTCCTGAAGGAGCCTTCTCACGTAGTTGGGTTATTGCTTTTGTTCCGACTTTTGATGCTCATCCAGATGACAAGTGCATGGCTCAGCTAAGCCAGGGGGTTGTGAGTGTTATCCCTGGAGTGGAGTGAATAAAAGGCTGAAAAATCACACCAAAGAATTGTTGTCAGGGGTTTGCTCTCAGTCTGGGATGATATCTCAGAACAGATTTGTCTTGGAGGCTTGTTTATTGACCTCACCAGCGTTTCAACCTTTCCATTCACACCATGGATGGTCCAGAAGAGAGCGGAGTTAAAAGATTTGCAGGCACAGCAAGGATCATAACGATTTTGAAAGACTTTGGGTCAGATGTCTGTGTGACATTGTGACATTGGGGAGGTGGACTGAAGGTGGTGAATTCTGCAGAGACCTGCACAAGGTACGAAGACCATCTGCCAGCTGTGCAGATTCGCCTTCAGTGCAGAGCTTGGAATGAGTTCCTGCAGTCCAAGGACCCAGAATTGCATTAAGCAGTCCAACTTGATGAGCAAACCCATGTCTATCCTTGAGGCTGGCATAGTTTCACACATTGGCTGTGCTTATGTCCTGTGTCACAGGACAGGACCAGCCATAGCAACTTGTTGCAGACTCCATCATGGTGTTATTTCAGTGGTGAGAAGTTCAGCTTGAGCTGCACTCACTGCATTAGCACTCAAGCCCCAGATGGTCACATAGGAAACAGTGCATTTGTCTGCAGTTATATCAGGGGATGCTGGAATAAATCAGCTCTGTTACAGGTTTTCTGCTGCTCTCGCTGGATTTCTGGCTGTCTGGCTCATTTACAGATGATTGCTGTGGGAGTTAAATTACAAGCAATAACCATTCAAAACGATCCAGGCTTCTTAAGGATTTTATGGGCTAGGGGAGGACAGTATTTCCCCAGTTACCTTCTTTTCACCTTCAGAGCAATTGCAGCTCTCACTTAGGGATTTTATGCATCTTTATGGCAAATAGGGTGTTAATGAAGGTGTAATTACTGGAATTAAATTTGGATTTAATTTTTGGAACACAAATGGCTATTTTCTTTCTTTTGTTTCCTGCTTGATTGCCAGCTGTGAAAACATATTTCAGACTTGTTCTTCATGCAGAGTTACTTGGACAGTGCAGGGCATGCTGTAAAGCAATCAGCTCAGTCCCTGCAGGGCTCTGCTTTGTCCAGCTCTCGAATGATTCTGAGTACACCCCAGAGTGAGTGCCTGGAGAAGGCACCATGTGTCCTTGGCATCTGTGGTGTGTATATCTCACAGCTTTTACACACAGGATCCGCATAGTTAACTTTTTTGTCAGAGAAACAGTAGGATATAGGAGGCTACTACAATTTTATTCCTACAAAGCAATTGTTCTCACCATTCTCTAGGCCAGGTTAGGCTCAGCACCGATGGCAAAAGATAACTTTGGTTACCACCTTAGAGCATTTTGAGACATCACCAGGTTCTTGTTCAAGCTTTCTGACTTCTACCCAGACCTGCAGACTGACAACATGCCTGGGTTTCAGGAAGCTCTTCACACCTGGACAATATCAGGAGGATTGGTGCTTTGACTTAGCTCAGAACAGAAACAGAAGAACCTGGGAAGAAGTGACCCCTCATGAAATGCTGATCTGACCATGCAGGGGGAATCTGCAGCCAGAACCAGTTCCTGGATGTGGCATGACCTCTGCCTTCTCCACCAAGGAGGCATCCCCACGAAGAGCAGCATTGCCCCAGCCATTTCCCTCTGTTCCAGCTACAGTGGCACAAGTTGTGGGGCAAGGATCAGGCCATCCTTGCCCATATGTTATGGTTTTCATCCTGAGTAAGGTAACAGGTTTTGTAGTGCTGTTGTTCTTTTAATGTAGCTTGTCTGTCCACTATGCATTAGGTGTGTGCATCAGTTTCATTTAAACTCTGCTAGTAGTCCTCAGATTTGTCAATTAGTTGTCAAACACCTGCTGCTGCCAGCTGCTAGTTGCTGGCTGACCTTCTGCCATCAGTGGTGCTGGTGAGACTAAGTGGACCATAGAGATTACCCTGGGAGATGCTCGCCTTAAGGTCCTTAATGACTTCCACATCATTTTCTGTGCAGTCTGCTTTTATTTTTACAGAATCATAGAATGGATTGGAATAGATTGGAAGAGACCTTAAAGCCTATCCGGTCTCAGCCTCCTGCAATGGGCTGGTTGCCCCCCACCAGCTCAGGCTGCCCAGGTCCTCATCCAACCTAGCATTATGCACCTGCAGAGGTGGAGCACCCACAGCTGCTCTGTGCCAGCACCTCACTGCCCTCATAGGAAAGTATTCTTCCATGTATCTAACCTAAATCTCCCATAATTTACTTTAAAGCCATTCCTTGTGTAAAAATTCTGTCCTCTCCTGCCTGTAAGCTCCCTTCAAATACTGGCCTTCTGGGCTGCAGGTGTACCCTCCCAGATCACATCCAGCTTTTAGTCAATAAGAACTCTCAAATCCTTCTCTGCAGAGTTGCTCTCAGTTAAGATCTTCTCCCAGTCTACAGACATGTCTGGGATTGCCCTGATCCAAGTGCAATAGCCTGTACTTAGTCTTGCTGAAACACATTTGGTTCATGTAGGCCCAATTTTCAAGCTCGTTCAGGTCCCTTTGGATGGCTTCTCTTCTATTTTGTCCTCCACACCAGTCAGCTTGCTGTCATCCACAAACTTGCTGAGGATGCGCTCTTTCCCACTGTCTGTGTTGCTGACAAAGATGTTCAAGAGTACTGGTCCCAAGGTGAAGCCCTGGAGGACGCTGCTCGTGTCTAGCCTCCACCTGGACACAGAGCCATCATTGACCACAACCATCTGGCTGTGACCATCCAACCAATTCCTTACCCACCAAATAGTCTGCCTTTCAAATCCATACCTCCCCCATTTAGCGATAAGGATGTGCTGTGGAAGCATGTCAGAGACCTTACAAAAGTCCAGGTAGATGACATTGGTTGCCTTCCTTTGTCCACTCGTGCTGTCATTCTGTCACAGAACGCCATCAGACTGCTCAGGTATGATTTGCCTGTGGTGAAGCCATTGCTGGCTGTCTTTGACCACCTCCTCATCTTGCATGTGCTTTAACATGCCTTGCAGGATGATCTGCTCCATGATCTTGGGATTGGGGAGAGCAAACTTTAAGCTGTTCAATGGACTGTTGGCCGAGATCCCCTGGGATGCTCTCTTTAAAAACAAAAATGCTGAAGAGAGCTGGTTACTCTTCAAGGATGCCTTCCTAAGAGCGCAAGAACTCTCTGTCCCACTGAACAAGAAAGCGGGCAGAGGAGGGAGGATGCCAGCGTGGCTCAGTAAGGACCTGCTGAGAGAGCTGAGGGCAAAGAGAGGTGTGTACAAACTCTGGAAACAAGGGCATGCCACCTGGGAAGAATACAGGGATGTTGTCCGGACTTGCAGATGTGGGATCAGGAAAGCCAAGGCGCAGGTGGAACTGAACTTGGCGAGGGACGTGAAAAACAACAGGAAGACTTTCTATAGGTACATTAGCCAGAAGAGACGGGCCAAAGCGAGTGTACCTCCTTTGGTAAACGTAAAAGGAGAACTGGTTTCAACGGACGAAGAGAAGGCCGAGGTACTGAATGAGTTCTTTGCCTCGGTCTTCACTGGCAGCCAGGACTCCAGTACTCCTTCCGTCCCTGAGCCCTGCATCCCTACACCTCTGGGTGGGGACTGGGGTGGTAAATCCCCCCCTGCTGTGAGGACAGAGCAGGTCCGAGACCGCCTCATGAGACTGAATGTGTACAAGTCTATGGGGCCGGATGGTATGCATCCCAGGGTTCTGAAGGAGCTGGCTGAGGTGGTTGCCGAGCCGCTCTCCATCATATTTGAGAAGTCGTGGCTGTCTGGTGTGGTCCCGGATGACTGGAGGAAGGGTCACGTCACTCCCATTTACAAGAAAGGGAGCAAGGAGGACCCTGGGAACTACAGGCTGGTGAGTCTCACCTCTGTGCCTGGGAAGATCATGGAACAGATCATCCTGGATGACATGCTTGATCACATGAGGAAAGGGCGTGTGATCCGTGACAGCCAGCACAGCTTCACCAGAGGAAGGTCATGCTTGACCAATCTGGTGGCCTTTTATGATGGAGTGACGGCATCGGTGGACAAGGGAAAGGCGACCGATGTCATTTACCTGGACTTGAGCAAGGCCTTTGACATGGTCCCCCACCACATCCTTCTCTCCAAACTGGAGGGATGTGGATTTGATGGGTGGACCACTCGATGGATAAGAAACTGGTTGAAAGGCCGCAGACAGAGGGTGATCATCAATGGCTCTATGTCCAGGTGGAGGCTGGTAACGAGCGGCGTCCCCCAGGGATCTGTCTTGGGACCGGTGCTCTTTAACATCTTTATCAATGACATTGACGACGGAATTGAGTGCACCCTCAGCAAGTTTGCTGACGACACCAAGCTGAGTGGTGTGGTTGACACAGTTGAAGGACGGGATGCCATTCAGAGGGACCTCGAGAGGCTAGAAAGGTGGGCCCGGGTGAACCTGATGAGGTTCAACACTGCAAAGTGCAGAGTTTTGCACTTGGGCCGGAGGAATCCCAGGCATCCCTACAGACTGGAAGGAGCAGTCCTTGAGAGCAGCCCTGTGGAGAAGGACCTGGGGGTCTTGGTAGACGAAAAACTTAACATGAGCCAGCAGTGTGCCCTTGCGGCTCGGAAGGCAAATGGGATCCTGGGCTCCATCAGAAGAGGGGTGGCCAGCAGGGACAGAGAGGTGATTGTTCCCCTCTACTCTGCTCTTGTGAGGCCCCATCTGGAATACTGCGTCCAGGTCTGGAGCCCCCAGTACAAGAAAGACAGGGAGCTGTTGGAGAGGGTCCAGAGGAGGGCCACAAAGATGATCAGGGGACTGGAGCACCTCCCCTATGAGGACAGGCTGAGGGAGCTGGGCTTGTTCAGCCTGGAGAAAAGAAGGCTGCGGGGTGACCTCATTGCAGCCTTTCAGTACCTAAAGGGAGCCTACAAAGAGGAGGGGAATCAACTCTTTGAAAGGGTGAGTGACAGCAGGACAAGGGGAAATGGTTTTAAGCTGAGGGAAGGGAGATTTAGGTTGGATGTCAGGGGGAAATTCTTTACGGAGAGAGTGGTGAGGTGCTGGAACAGGCTGCCCAGGGAGGTTGTGGATGCCCCGTCCCTGGAGGTGTTCAAAGCCAGATTGGATGGGGCCCTGGGCAGTCTGGTCTAGCATTAGGTGGAATGGTGGTGGCCCTGCATGTGGCAGGGGGGTTGGAGATTCATGATCCTTGAGGTCCCTTCCAACCCTGGCAATTCTGTGATTCTGTGATTCTGTGATTCTGTGATCTTCCCCAGTTCTTCCTTTATCCCCTTCTTAGAAATAGGAAAAGGCAACATTCTGATGCATAGAAGCTCCACTGGTTTAGCAGATAGACTGAAATCATCTATGGCAATGAAGGAATTGTGTTTGGTACAACAGAGAACACAACAGTGAACATATGAAATTAATTCAGGTGCAGCATCCTGGTCAGCAACCCAAAGCAACGTACTCCAGGGAATGTGCTTTAGCAGCGGGTTGGACTAAATGATCTCCAGGGGCCCCATCCCACCCCTATGGTTCTGTGATTCTGTGATGTCCTGTTCCTTCCTTGATTATGCATTAGCATCAGGGAGATTGATTACTGCTTGCATTTCTCATCTGATTCTGTTATAAATAAAATGGCATTATACGCATGAAGCAATTAGATCTTAATAATGCTTTTCTAAACAGGATGTCAGGGATCTTAGTAGAAAGGGTTGGGATACAGTTGAATCAGCATTTTAAGACTGGATTGTCATTAAAACTGCTGCCAGCTGCCTGGACAGCTTACACAAACACAGGATCCAGCTCTGCTTTTCAGTCAGAGTGCCCCTCAATGTGCTCAGGCGTGCTGGCCGGCAGTGGTGAGCATCCTGCAGCAAGCAGCACTGTGCCAAACCTATCTTCAGGAGAGAGCTGACACCAAGGCTTCTGAATAGGAGCTCTGAGAGCAGGTTACAGCTGTGCCTCGTCCGCCTTGTGGCAGGAAGGGACTTCTTAGCCTCTGTCACAGAGCCAGGTCCTAGGGAAGAGCAGCAGCTTTCATGACTGTTTTCCATGCTTGTCCTGTGTCCAGCTTCTTGCTGACCAATGTGAAGCTGTGATCTTCATACTGCAGCATAACTCAGTGCCAGTAGAGCTTTGCCTGACTTCCTGCATAGTCCAGAGTATGAGTGTGTTTGTGTGGCATCTCTGCCAGGCTATTTCCTCTGCAGAAGGCAAGGGAAACCCGTGCAAGATATTTCATTTGTGGCAAACGGGAGACACGGTCTGAAGTAAACAGGATGCACTTCAGTGAGAATGGAAGCAAAATAGGAGGGAAGGGGAAGGAAAATGGAAATAATCGACCAGGGAGGTTTGTAGGAAAGGATCCCAGACAGTTGCCAGCAGTTGCTCTGCTGTAGCAGAAGGGATATGCTGGGGAGAACAGGAAGGAGAGAAGGAAAACCCCCTGCTCAGGCACGCTGTGCCAGCACCCTAAAGTCTAGGTCGAGTGCTGCACAAGCATCTGTCAGAAGCAATTTAAAAGCAGCCACTCTCACCATGGACCAGGGTGGATGAGCGGGCACTGGAGGGCTTCTGCTCGTCCTGCCCCAAGGGTGCTGTGATTTATCTGGAAGGGACTCACAGGGATGTGTGGTTGGAGTGACAAAATTGTCTGCACAGCTCAAATACCTACTGCTTTTTCTGGAGCGTCCCTGAGTTCAAGTGCAGCCATGGAGAGAGGGGAAGTGTGCTGTGGGGTGATGTTATATTTCAGATTGAGCTCTTTCAATACCACAGTATCAATCATAATGCAACTTTCATGTCATTGGCACTTAATATCACTTAATGAGTGGCAGCTGGGAATGAAAATATTTATTTTCATGTCTATTTATAGCAAAACTCACTTTCCAGTGTATTTGTGTTTATCCATAGTGAAGTGTATTCACACACTAGTACGTTACATCAGTAGCAAACAAGAATGTAGCCTGGAGAAGAGAAGGCTCCAGAGAGACCTCATTGTGTCCTTCCACTACTTGAAGAGAGCTTACAAGGAGGAGGGAGACACGCTTTTTACAGAGCAAAAGAACGAGGGGGAATGGCTTTTAACTAGAAGAGAGGAGCTGTATATTAGATGTATGGAAGAATAGTTTTCCTGTGAAGGTGGTGAGGTGCTGGCACTGCTGCCCAGAGATGTGGTGCCCTATCCCTGCAGGTGCTCAAGGCCGGGTTGGATGGGGCCCTGGGCAGCCCCTGGCAGGGGCTGGGGCTGAGGGGGCTTTGAGGTCCCTTCCAACCCAAAACATTCTGTGATTCTATGAGTTCACGACTCCGTGCAAACATTTCCATGAGTTGTTTGAAAAATCTGATGTGACAAATGTTTTAAAGAGAATGCAGTGTTAAAGAGCAAAAGAGCAGCTGGACTTTCATAGAGCAGGTAGAATGCAATGGCAGGAGATATGTATTAACAGGTAGCAGTCAGAGTAAGAAATATTCAGGAAAAAAAATGCATTACTTCTCTTTAGAATATACTGTTAATACAACTGCAGGTGACCTCGTGGTTTTATCCTCTGTGAGATTACAGCATTATCAAGGTATTTCTAGAATTGCATATCCACATCCACATTTATTTTGTTTTATTGAAATCTAATCCATAATGGCTTACTGAACTGTTGTACAAAGACACTAAAGTAAAACTGAAATAAGAAAAAGAGATGCTGAGTGATAAAGAAGTGCTGCAAGGTGACTGACAGTGCAAACTGACATCTGACATCAAGGTTTGTGGCTTAGGACTGCAGGATTGATGCTCCCTGCAGGGTATCTCCCTGCTCTGGGCAAAGGGTGGACTGATGTTGGAGCCCACTAGAGATGGGTCTGGCTGATCGAGTACAGCTACAGTCCAGGGTGCCTCCTGCCTGTGATCTGCCTGGACAGTCCTGACTAAAACCCAGTTTGAGCTCCTTCCTCCCTGTCTCGAGCTGCGTTTGAGAGATCCCATAGCTAACACATCAGGCACTGATACCCACCAGCCCTTCTGTCTGATGGCATTACGGCACAGGCTCTGGGTAGCAGGGCTTACACTGAGTGTCATTTAGGGCTCATTAAAGTAATCAATCCCACCCAGAAGAGACTGATGGTCTTGCAAATAGTTGGAATCCAGTAGGGCTGGACCTAGATCTGAGGGTGGAGGGGGATACTCTGCCAAAGGAGAGGGCCTCCATTGCCTCTGCCCCGTCCCAATGGTGATTTGCACCACCAGGACTTCTGTCCTGTGGAGACTAAAACTTTTTTATGGCTCAAAACAAGGTAATTACCCTGCACACCAACCTCGCAAGAATTTTTCTCGGTGCTTGGTGTCAAGTCTGTGAACTAGTATGACTGAAAATCATTTCCATGAGCCTTGTGAGGAGGTTATCTTAGCATCAGGCTGCTTTCTTTAAGGTAGCTGTTGTCAACTCTCTCCATGACCAAGGGCAGTGATGCCTGAGGAGCTGGTCTCCATCACACAGTGCTCAGAACTGTGGCTGAACTGTCTCTGTGGTTGACAAGCCCAGTGTGTCCTCCTGTAGAGGCAAAGCACCTGTTGCTGATGCTCATTCACTGCAGCACCAGTGCAGGGCAGAGTTAAGGTGATGTGCTTAGCTGCCCTGTATCAGTTACCCATGTCTCTGGGTAACTTTTAAGTGTAGCCTTAAATTTAAAGATCTTATTTTGCTGATACTTGAGCTGAGGCTCATGAAACCACATCCCTGTTGTAAACCCCTAAATGACAGATATGGTAAAGGCAGCAGAGAGACTGTTTAAAAAAATGTCTTTTGTGGTTTCCTGGACTGGCAGTGCCTGGTTCAGAGGAGCTCTGGGGGCCCTGCCTGTGCTCAGCTTTAGCTCTCCAAAGTTTGGCACAGCAGCTAAATGTGGACTTCTTGTGGCTATATTTAGGTGCCTAAATTAGTGGTGTGTCAGAGAGGTTGCTTATGGCTCTGAGAGAGCATTCAGCATGGCTAAAAGGCCAAACTCTTCTTTCTCTACTCAAACAGCAGGGCCTGGCACAGATCCTTCCTTACTCCACAGGTGTACATGGTCTTTGTATATGCCTTGGGATGCTCCCAGCCCCTCGGAGGTCTGACCCAACACTGCGTGAACACAGCTAAGCCTTGCTCCTGCACCATCCTTGGTAGATGGCACAGTGGATCTTGAGCTAGGCAATTGCTCACATCATGATGTCTTTGCTGGTTCCAGTAGATTCACTGTCAGCTTCCAGTGTCACCTGTGGCCATCAGACCTGGATCCCCAACTGTGTCCTGATACAGCCTTTTACAGATGCTGTCTCTGAGTCAAATATGTGAGCTGCAGAAAGGAGAGGGGCTTGCCCTGAGCAAGCCAGGTTTTAGCTGAAACTGGCAGGATGAGCATCTTCGTTGTGGGAAGCAAAAAGCCCCGAGATCCTGCATGGCTGCTGACGTCTGAATGACCCAGCCATCCCCTGGGCTTTGCTGCCAGTTTCATTCCCCACAAGTAGAACATTTCCTGCGTCATTTATTTCCAAACAGTAGCAAAATAAGCCTAAATCCTTATCTCTAGTCAGTCAGCTAATCCTTCTGAGGGCTAGGAGCAATGCTGTCAAATCTGGCTGCAAGTGTGGCTTGAGGCTCTCTGTGACTGCAAAGTGCCTTGCTGCCTCACGTAGATGGCACCTCGAGAGCCCCAAGTGGTCCTGCCACAGTGTAGTGTGATCTCTACCTTACATCACAGCATCAGATAGCAATGGGACTATAGTGGAGAAGATTTTGGACACTTGGGATGTGCAGATCCTATCATAACCTTGCAGTGCATATTAGGTTGCTGGACCAGAGAGCTTTGTTCAGAAAGGAGTTTGGTTTTCTTTGTCTTCCCAACAGAAAGGTTCCAGAGAAATCTATTTGCTTTCATGTATTGAATTTCTCCCATCCTGTTGCTGGCATGTTTTGCCTATGGAGGAGCCATCACCCTGGAGGTGTCACCTCGACCTGTCTCTGAGCAGGGCAGAAGGAGCAAGGGAAGGTCTGCTCCAGAAGCCAAGTACCTCTGAAGGCCTGGCAGACCATATGCCTTTCCACTGAGGGTAATAAAGCTGGGGGCTTTGCTCAGCCCCATTTGTGGCTTCTTGAAGCACCTCAGCCCTTTCTTATTCTGTAAGTATTTGCATGCCTTTTGCATGGCAGTCATAGAATCACAGAACCATTAAGGTTGGAAAAGACCACTCAGATCATCTAGTCCAATCCCAACGCCCCCTACTATGCCTGCTAACTGTGTCTCTCAGAGCCACATTTCCACATTACTTGAACACTTCCAGGGATGGTGACTCCACCACCCTGCTGGGCAGCCTGTGCCAATGGTCCTGGGTCAACGGGATGCTGTGTCCAGACATCCCACTCTGTTGGGAATGGCAGGAACTGGAAGCACCACCTTGGCCAGCCTTCAGCAGGGACAGGTCCCCTCTGCTCCTGGGGAAGCTGTAAGGAATTTTCCACTGATGTTTGTGCCAGCATGGTTAACTTTCTTGCTACTTTAAAACACAAATATGTTTTGCTTTGTTAAAGCGAAACCTTACAGCAGATGTTTTATGATTATTCCACCAATGGGAAAAAAAAAAAAAAAAAGATGTTGAGAAGTGCCAGCATCATGAGTTTTATGGGAGAGTTTTATTAACTTGGCAGTTTATTGTTCAGCAAGGGAATGAGGGCATCAGCCAAAGCACAATGTCTCCAGTGTATATGACTCCCAAATCCTGGATGCAGAGCTCAGCTTGTGCCAGCACGGGGGGTGCTGAGACTCAGGGCAATGGGGCTGGGGTCTTCAAACAGCTGGTGCTGGTCCTAGTCCTGATCTTTGTTCTCAGCCCTATGTCTCCACCTCAGTCATCTTCCACACTCTGCATGGTCTCACCTCCCTGCAGAGAACCATGCAGGGTGCTGCAGCAATTGTGCCCACACTGCCCCGTGTCTCAGTTTCCCACTCTGGGGAGCCAGAGGAGAGCCTGAGTGTAGAGTGAAGTGAGTGTAGGGCAATGTAGGGGCTTGGCCCCTCCAGTCTACAGCCATGCACAGCAGTAGAGTCATTCCTAACACATTCCTATTGCTGTTTCCTCCAAGAGCATTTTGCTCTCTTGCTGGGAAGCATTAACAATAAAACTGATGCAAATGATGCTGTGAGCAGCTCCAGTACCCGTCTGATGAGCTCCTTGGGGACAGACCTCCCGTGTAAGTTTAGCTCTACATCTGTTGGCTCCATGGGGGGGATGCTCTGCCCCAGCTCCCCATGAGCCCATGGGGATGCCTTGCAGGCAGGGAGCAGACAGTAGACGGACCCCATGAGTTCATTGCCATCCGTCACGGGTGATGAGTTGCAGTTGCATGGGTGGTGATGCTTCTCCAAGCCTAGGGATGCTGCTAACAGCTTTGAGAGCTGCTGCTCCTTGGGGCACAGGGGAGTGAATGCCATGAAACCTGCAGGAGGCCAGCCTGGATCAACCGCCCCGGCAAGAGCGTGTGATGGGAAACCTCTTTCTGGTCCAGTGCCCCAAAAAGGACTTTGCAAAGAGGTGTCAGACAGGGACCCCACTGGTGTTCAGGATAGCAGCAGGGTGACAGGGACATCCCAGCTTCTTCCTTTTCCAGCAGAGCAAAGCCTTCTTCTCCCATCCTGAGGGCCCATGCGTGGTGCTGTGTGCTATGCAGGGTGCCAAAGGGAGGGTTCTGCACGCTGTCACACAGCAAAGCAGCTTTTCTGCAGAAATAGCTAAGTCCTGAAATACCCCGAGCAGCTGTGTTTATCCGAACGCTCCTGCTTAGAGAGATGCTCAGCTGTGACGTGGGCCATTAGCACAAACATCGTTCTGAGTGCCCGGAGCACAGCCAGGAAGGGCGTTGCTCAGTTTGCAGAGTTAATGCAAACCAGCCCTGTCCCAAGATGCGATCTGTGAGCTGGGGAAATGAAAACCATGCAGCCTCGTCCTAGCTGAGGAGGGGATCTTTCCTAAGCAGGGTGAGCAGAGAGCAAGCAGCCTCCTTGCTCATGTGCTGGATTCTGCTCCCTCGGCCATTGCAGAGCATCCCCACGCAGTGCTGCCAGGAGCAGGCACAGGGCTTTGTGCTCACAGTCCAGGCTGGTGATGTCCCCATGGCTCTGCCATGGTTCAGGGACCCGTGCCACCTCTCTAGCACCGTGTTTACCCATGTTTCCTGCTTCCTGGGGTGCTCACAGTCACGCTGGGCACAAATGAACTTCCCCTAACATCAAAAGCAAGGATGAGGTCAGAGCCCCAGAGCAGTGTTGAGCCATGGGGATATGACAGCAGATGCTGCTTTGGAGGAACACAGCAAAGTAAATGCTGAGCTACACAGCTCCCACCACTTCAGGCTCAAAAGGTAGGGACAGGCAGGCACACCCCACACAACTTAGCTCACCATCCTTCTCTGCTGACATCTCAGCTTTGTTCTCCCCGCAGGAGAAGAAGGGCCAGGAGGTGAAGAAGGGCCCGGAGGTGGAGATCGCCAAGCTGGACAAGCTGCTGATCCTGGTGCGGGAGCCAGATGGCAGGGCCCAGGGGCAGGAGGACAAAGCCCCGCTTTGACCAGCAGCTGCTTAGCATGCTCTGCCCTCTCATAGTGCAAGTGCTTCGCCCCCGTGCCTGGGTGAATAAAGAGAGGCACTGAAAGTGCTGTGGCGTTTGTGCCTTCCTGGTTCTGCCATGACCAGTGCCCAAGGAGCAACATATGGGTCATTTACACATGGGACCCCACTGTTTCAGGGCTTTGTAGCACAGAGGTCAGCTGCTGTGTGGCTGTGGTGAAAGCAGGAGCCACGGTGGCCTTGCTATGTGCTGATGAGCAGTGATACACTGCCATTGTCTCGTGTGCAGCCAGGAATAGGGACTTGCTGTACCCCCTCTTGGCGTGGCTGCAGGTGTACTCCATGCCCACGTACATCCCCTGCACGTGCCATGTGCTCTGTACGGATGGAAACCACAGTACCACCAGCACCAGGGCTGTACATTGCTGCCTGCCTCAGCAGGTGAGCATCTGGCTGGGCTTCTCACCCAGCATTCTGAGGCTCAGAGGGACCCAACACAGTGCCCACAGAATTGAGGGACAGCCCCAGAGTACCACGCAGTGCATGGACAGGAGATGAGGCATCCCCCCATGTCCTCATGTGCAGGACAGAGCTCAGAGACACCTCCTGGGTCCTACAATCTGTTTATTGATCTAAAAAAAACCAAACCAAAACAAAAAAAAACACAACTGCAAAGGGACATGTTAGCTATACCTGATGTGGAAAGGAGCCAGTCCTGGCAGAAGGACCCCAGCCCACATCCCTCCCAGCACAGCCCCTCCCTCCTTATTGCAGCATACCAGGCACCCCAAGGCCTCACTCTGGCTATTGCTTGGCTCTAGCATGGGCAGGGCAGAACCCCAACAAACCCACAAGCAGAACAGGGGGGATGCTGACCGCATCCCTTGCTGCACAGCCACTGTGGCACCAGAGAGAGGTCCAGGCTGCACCCACGTCCCCGGGTACTGAGGCTGGAAGACCCTTCAGTGTCGCTGCACCAGGCACACGAACTGACCCCACAGCTTTGAAATATCCCCATCTTTCTGTGGGCTCAGGTGGGCAGCAGTGAGACACGGGGAGGTGCCAGCGATCCCCACCCAACACAGCACACACACAGGTGCCCATCACGGTAGCAAAAGGGACAGCAACAGACAGAAGGATGCAGCAGCAGTCTCTGCCCATGAGCTGCCCCTGGATGCAGGCAAGCTCAGGGAGGACAGGGTGTGAGTAGACCCTAACGGACAGATCCAGGACAAACAGACAGACTGAGTGGCCCTCTGCACCCTGGCGACTCTCAGACTAAACCCTGGGCAGGTGGATGCTGAGTGCCCCCTGCTCTCCACACCCCGCAGCCACCCTGGTCGCTGTGGTGCTGCAGGTGTCCACCGGGCAGGTGCCACCCCGCAGCCGCCTCCCGTAGGGGACGGGCCCTGTGCTGGCCCCGCTCAGCTCCGTGGCACAGCGGGGTGCTGCCGGCCGCCTTTCCACGTGCCACTGTCCCCGAGGGAAAGGCAGAGCGCGTCCCCTTAGCCGGGCTGTCCCCATGACAGGTGACACCGAGGGCGGTGCACGTCCCCAGCCGCCGTCTCTCCATCACCGCGGCCATCCAGACAGCGGGACCGCGGGGCAGAAGGGCTCCGCTCGGTGTCACTGTCCCTACGCACAACTCCGCGTCCCCTCCACCCCCATCGCCGCGCGCTCAGGGCTGCAGGAGGTACTTCTCCTCGTTCCTCGCTTCGTCCGCGTCGGACGCCGGGCTCTTCTTGGGGCACGACGGGGTCCTGCAGGCCTTGCAAAGGATGTGGAAGAGGATGAGGATGAGCAGAGCGATGATGCAGTTAAAAGAGATGGCAACGACCGCTCCGGTGGAGAGAGCCGCCCCCATCGCCGCCGCCCCGCGGGACGAAGCGGAGCCCCCGGCTCGGGACGCGGCCTCCGCCCGATGGCATTGGCGGGGGACGGAGGGGACGGCGGCGGTGCTGGCGGCGGGCGGCGGGACGGCGTCACCCCGGCGCGGCCCGGACAGCGCCGGTGCGGCCTCGGAGGCGCGGGAGCGTCGGAGCGGCCCCTCCGGCGGCGCTGCGGCGACGCGGGGTCTCCTCTGCCGTGCACCTGGAGGGGAGAAAGGACCGTCACCGCCGGCACGAGGGGACGGCGCGGAGCACGAGGCGGGCAGCGCCGCCTCCTCCGCACATCCCCAGCCCCGAGGGGACTCCGCGGGACGGAGCCCGCGACCTCCCGGCGAGGCGCGCACCTTCCCATCCCGCGCCCGCAACAAGTCCCGTCCCAGCTCGTCCCAGTCCCGCAGTTACCTGCTGCCGCCGCGGCCGCTCCGCCCAGGGAGCCGCCGCTCGGAGCCGCGTCCGTTCCTCGGTGTCCCGGCGCGGAGTGGCTCCCGGTCCCGGTGCTCGGCGCCGGTCCGCCGCCGCCGCCGTCTCCCGCCGCTCCGGGGGGGGCGGGGCGGGGCCTGCAGACGCCCCGCCCACAATCGCTGGTGGCGGCCCCGCCTCTCCGCGCCGCGCAGCCATTGGACGAGCGCTCTGCGCTGGCCCCGCCCCTCGGCGAGCTCTGCCGGGGCTGCGCTGCTGCTGCTGCTGCTGCTGCGCCCGGTGCGGTGCGGTGCGGTGCGGTGCGGTGCGGGCGCAGACGCCGGGTGGTACGTTCGCTGCCCGGACTGCTGTGCGCACACGTATGTGCATGGACGCTGGCACACCACAGCCCGGCACACCACAGCCCCTTATCTGCACTGTAGCAGGGGTGAGAATGAAGCAGCTGTATGGCCTTGCTGGAGACACGCGCGGAGTGCCCCTGGGAGGGGTGCGCAGCCCCGTGCGCAGAGGCACCACGTCCTGTGCACAGTGCAGACAACGAGGCGTGGGGTGGCCCGGCCCTGCAGCCGTGCTCGGTCTCCGTGCAGCCTCGGTTCGAGCCCCAGAGCTACCCGTGGCTGCCGGCCGAAAGAGTGGGTGCTGAGACTGAGGGACACCCGTGTGGCACGTGTGGCTATGGGTAAAGGACACCCACGTGGCACACGCTGCACCGCTGCTGGAGGCCCCCGGGATCGGAGCACAGCTGAGGTGAGGAAGGGAGTCTGAAAGGGCTGAGCATCCCGGCGCCTACACGTGCTCCAAAAAGCCACCTCTGGGCCACAAGCCGCAAATGCGGGGCTGCGTTGTCGCCCACGAGGGACCAGTGTGGCCGTGTACAGTGCAAAGCATCAGGGGAAGTCTGAGCAGTCCCGACGACTCGTGTTCTGTACCGAGCAGCTCAGCACGGCTTGGTCACATCAGGAAGAAGGCAGCAGGGTATGGATGCAGATCCGCAAGGCAGCTGGGGACCTCTCCTGGCTGCCAGCAGCACACCTAGCTCTGTTGGCTCTGCTGTCCACCCGTTGGCTGGGCTTCGCTTGGGGAGATGCTCCGTGGCCCATGGATAGAGCCCAGTGTGCAGCTGCATCCACCTGGGAGCGATTTTTGTACTGCAAGAAATATAAAATCATTCTGCAGCTCTGCCTGGGAGCTGAGGGGAGTGCTGCCACAAGGAAGGATTATACGGGCTATTTCAGGATCTAGCTCTAAGTTGAGGGTGTTCAATAGTAAACAAACACAGACATGCTGCTCATTGCAATGCAGGCAGCACAATCAGATGCTCAAGCATCTTCCCTTAGCATTTATCTCTGAACTGCTAATTAGTAAAAGCTACTAGTCAGTCTGCTACTCAGCTCAGGCATCAGACACCAAGCTTCCTGCTGTGGGCCCATGCTGGCACAGCAGAGCTACAGAAAGCCATGGCCCTGCAGCTCCTTCCTGCCCAGCATCACTCTCCGCAGCTGCTCCAGGAGCAAAGCTGTGGTACACGATGTGATGCTCCATCCCCTGCTTCATTCAGTAGCATTCAGAAAAATATTTTCAAGACTGCTCTTCCAGAGAGTTTAAAGGAAAATTTAAAAGAACAGCAAAAAGTTTCCCCCCAAAATACCATCCTGGCTTTTGCATTGGTAGAAAAGGTGAATGGCAAAGGAAAACCTTCCTCCACCATCAGGGTCCACTTAAAGGAGAAAAATGCCTGCTGCTGCAGCCCCGTCAGTAATGCTGAGAGTGACCCCCAGTGCAACGAGGAAGACACAACAAATTTTTTATCACTTAAAAACTTTATTTTAAACCCATCTCTATGCATCATAAAGGAGCAGAAAGGGGAAACAAGCATCCTCTGGAGCTTACCATTGCCACCCTAGTGCATTTGCCTACATGGTTTCAGTATGGTGATGACATTAGTTGACTTCTGCCAGAGGTGTAACTGTCAGCTCCAGAGAGGAAGTGAAAGTAGGACAGGAAGGGATGATTGGCACACAGTGAGTTGCATCCCTGCAGTCTCACATCTAAACCATCAGGACACTGGAAGGCTTGAGCAGAAGATGGCCTCTCAGGCACAGGTGAAGTGGCTGATCCAGCCCAGAACACTGCCATCCGCACACAGAAGCTGTGATGATGGGCAGGCAGCCCAAGCTGGACCATGTCTCCCCTCTAGGAGCTCCCTCCACCCCTGTCCAGGCAAAGCACTGCCATACCTGGAATGCCTGTTTGGGCTCACTAACTGGATGCCAGCGGTCCTTGCCCAAATAGCTGAATCCTGTATCTCCATTTCATCCCTGAGCAATAGGCTATAGAGTGTAGCCTGGCACCATCTGACAAGGAAACTTGCCAAAACACAATTTAGACAGCTACAGTTTTGTCAATTTTGGAACAGTGAGTTTTCCTGTCTACCCCTAACAGCTCTGCAAGCCTGTGTTCAGCAGCAGCTTTCCAGCTAGAGCAGCTGGCTGGCTTCTGTAACATCCCCAAGATAGACCCACAAGTATCCCTGTCTGAAGACTTCACTCAGGACTCCCCAGGCGCTCCACTGGCACGAGGTTGCTTTCCCATGTTGCCAGTTCCCCTTCCTCCACCCTGCTTCCTCTTCATTTGGGCCTGGGACTCTGCTTTAAGTGTCTCAATCCAGAAGGCGTCAAAAGAGCCTGGAGCCTGATATCCAGGCTCCTGGGGATTGAGGGCATCTTTGCTCAGCAGGACACATATGGCAGGAATGTTTCTCTTCACTGTCAAGGCATCAAGACCTGCCTCAGGCACAATGGGTTCCCAGATCTCCTCGATCTGTTTAAAAAGCACTTTGGTGATCTGGTGGAGTTCTTTCAGCCTTCTTTTCATGATTTCCACACATGTGATGGTCTTGCTAACAGCCTTGCCTGAGCCAGTGAAAAGGATCTGCCTCACCGAATCCAGTTCCATCTTGCCAATGGCGTAGCCCATCAGATTTCTTATTTTACTTCCATCTTTCACTTTCATTTCAATGATATCAGGAGGCAGGTCAGTGAAAGGAAGAGGACAAGGTTTCTCCACAATTTTGGTCTTCTTGTAGTTTTCCATTTTGCTGTGCTGAAAAGGAAAAGGAACCCATGAATACTTGTAATTAGGGCTCATACAAATCAACCAGCATGGGCTTTCCCACTCATCTGTGGCTTCCAGCAACCTGTGCCTGCACAGCAGAGCTTGAAACTGAGGCTGCCATTGGCACGATTTCAGCCTCTATGATCACGAGAAAAGTCTCAGCACCTCCACGCACCTGTACCTGAGAAACTTCCAAACGCTGTGCAAAGGACTTCTTGCTCCAATTACGTGCAATCTTTTCTCCAAAGGGCACCGTCAGACTTTGGCACGCGGACAAGGCAGATACAACCTATCCACCAGAACACCCCGACGTGCAGAAGTGCAAAGGGAAGCAGTCATTTCTAGCACAGGCAGCCTAGGCACCGGTCAGCAACATGAACGCAGGGGTCAAGACCGGAAAGGAGCAGCGCTGGTTCGGCTGACGGAATCCTTGGGAAAAACGAAGAGCAAACGAAAGAGTTCAGGTAAGCGGGCCCACGCTTTCCCCCCCTCTGGGCCCACGCGCGGCTCCCGGGCCGGCCCACCGCAGGCACAGCGGTGGCCGCAATTCCCGCGGAAGGGCGGGGGCCAAAGGGAGGCGGGAAGAGGCCGAGCCCCACAGGGCCCGTTCTGCAGGCCGGCTGCCGCGCGGGGAAGAAGCACGGGGCGGGGGAAAGGTCCCGCGGCGAAGGGGAGCCGATGTCCGGAGGGGCTGTGCAGGCTCCGGGCTGCAGGGGGATGCAGCCGGGAACCGCTCACCTGCAGGCAGCGCCGCACCGCGCCCCTCGCCGCAAAATGGCGGCCACGAGCAGATGTGCGCTTGCGCAGGGAAAGGACGGGAGGTGCCCCGCCCCCATCCCGGCTCCTGATTGGGCGTGGAGCCCAGGTGGGCGTGACGAAATGGTGACGTCAGGCCTGGCAGAGCTTAGAGGTCAGGGAGGTGGATCTGCGTCTCGCAGAGCGGGAGTTTGAGGATGGGGTGATGTGCGGCTGTGGGACTCGGGGCCGGGAGACTTGGAACCCACCGCGTGTGTTGCATCCCAGGAGCCTCATTGTGCCACGTTCCTGTGCCCGCAGGCTGGCAGATGGTGGCGGCAAGGAGCAGCAGCACCGCAGTCAGGTGAGTCTCCTGAGGGTCACCCCAAATCCCAGGCTTGCCCTGATGCATGTCAGGCAGTGCTGGGCCCATTAGAGGAGCCCAGCCCTGGACTGGGAACTGGCATGCTTCAGGTCGGCCAGATGGGCCAAGGGTGTCCCTAGTGCCCCTTCATGCTGTGGCTCAGGCCCCCTCCCTGTTTTGCAGGTGCTGAGAGACAGACGGGTCAGCCATCGTGCTGCTGCTCCAGCTGCAGCCGCTGCAGCATAGCTGACCAGAAGATGCAGAATCTGGTGCTATCGGCACTGCCTGATGACGTGGCTAATCCGGGCCCTGACTTCTGGGACATGGCGTGGAGGGATCTGGCAGAGCTGGTGGAGCGGGGCAGCCTGCCCTGCTGCAGCTCCCCCAGGGCCCGAAGCGTGGAGCGGCAAAGAGCCTCAGCAGCGCAGTCAGGTGAGTCTTCTGTGGGTCAGCCCCAAATCCCATGCTTGCCCTGATGCATGCTAGGCAGGGATGGGCCCATTAGAGAAGCCCAACCCTGGATCAGGACCTGGCATGCTGGAGGTCGGCTGGCTGGGACAAGGGTGTCCCAGGTGCTCCGTCCTGCTGTGGCTCAGGTCCCCTCCTTGTTTTTCAGGTGCTGAGAGACAGATGGGTCAGCCATCGTGCTGCTGCTCCATAGCTGACCAGGAGCTGCAGCAGCTGGTGCTGGTGCCAGGACCAGCACAGCTGCTGATACCCCAGAACGTGGAGCTGAACGTTCAGCAAGTGGTAATTGCAGATCCTGGGGGAGGATACCCCTACCATTGACAAGAGCTGTGCAGGGGTCACTGGAATGCCCCCGAGGAAAAGAATATGTGTAGAGATCCTGAAAGCCCCTGGTGCAATGACTGAGATTCAGGGCTCTAAGGCAGACACTGGAGCCAGTGACTGCCCCTCCATCCAGCCATCAGTGAGGGGGAAGACTGATCTGTTTAAGCTGCAGCTCACTCAGGACATCCACAGGAAGCTCTCCATGCACATAGCCAGAAAATGCCTGGAGGTAAAGTTTCAGAGACTCCCTAGAGCAGTACGGCAGTCCACAGTACAGCTGCAGTGTCCATGGCCACCATGACCTATCTCTTCATCATCAACAGAAAACACCGCCTGCAGCCAGCTCAAATCACACAGCAGCAGCTTGGGGCACCCTCCACCCGCTCAGCTGCATGGGCACCAGGATTCAGCTCAGTGCCCATCTACTTCCCCAGCTGTAAGGCCACATTCCTGCCTGTGAAGCAGTGCTGTGGGAGGAGGGCTTTGTCAGCACCTAAGTGATTTCTCCATCAGAGTCAGCTGGGGCAGAGGCATGCCCCAAAGAACCTAAGGACACAAGTGGTGGCACCATAGGAAAATCAGATGGAAGAGCACCCAGAACACCCACTTCCAAAGAAATAAAGTGACTTGTACAAATGAGTTGGGCTGAAGAGCTCTCATATTCTTCATCTTCCACTGGCAGAAGTATTGGTGATGGATGTGTGACATTGTGCTCTGAGATTCACACAGAGGGTGGTGACACACTGAAACAGGTTGCCAAAGGAGGTTGTGGATGCCCCATCCCTGGAGGCATTCAAGGCCAGGCTGGATGTGGATCTGGCCAGTCTGGTTTAGTGGCTGGCAACCCTGCACAGAGCAGGGGGTTGTAACTAGATGATCACTGTGGTCCTTTTCAGCCCAGGCCATTCTATGATTCTATGAGGGAGGTGTAGTATTCCACAGGAGGACAAGATGATGAGGATTAGATGAAGATTAGCCAAGGAGAGCCAGCTATTCCTCCTGGAGCTTATTCTCTTTCCTAGGCATGCCATGGGCAGCCTGGGGCTCTCAGTGACTCATCTGGAGGCATAGCACCAAGCTCAGTACCACCTCCTTGACCAAAGGGGGCTTTGGGCTCCCACAGTGTCAGCAAGAGGTCACCGTCCCCTTCTACAAGCAGTGATCTACGTGGTGCATGTCCGCTCCTTTGGCTCACCTTCACCTGTGACCCAGGTGTCAGATCTGCCTGGCTTCCTGCTTAGCTTGTACGACACACACATCACCCTTCCAGTGTCATATTTTCTACAAGCCACACAGGATGGTTTAGGTGCTGCTGGTTTCACAAAGGCATATGCTCACTCAGAGAGTCTTCTGTACCTGAACAAATTCCATACTCCAGCCAAAACAGGCAGGGGGCAGCAAATTCCTCTTTCTGAATAAGAAAGGACTGGCTGGGGCTCTGACTCACTTCTGCCTTTCTGGTAAGCAGAGGCAGGATGTAGGCCAGGGTCACTTGCTCCTCCTAGTCTCCAAGAGTTCCCATTCTCACTGTCGAAAGACAGGACACCAGCACCTACCCCAGGAAGGGACACGCAGATGACTGCTTCCAGTTCATGCTAGACATAACATTTTCTTATGAGACGTCAGCTGTGGGTAGTTGGCAACACATCTGCCTTACTGAGTTTAACCAGGCATTCTGTGCCACTGACGCATTCAGGGGAGGAAGAGACAAGCCAGGTAGTGTATTAGGGCTTTATTGTGATCCACGATAAGAGCAAAGAGGGATTTTTAAAGTATGTTACCAGCTTGAAAACATAAAATGCAAGATAGCATATTAACAACAGTTACATATTAAGAGAAAACTATATGCAAACAGTGGCATATTGACAGTGCAGCTTTGATTGAGGGCCCCCAGGAGCCTGTGACATCACTTGCAGCATACTCACAGTGAGTATAAACATGCTGAGGCAAGAAGATGCAAGCACCTGCTGCGGTCTCTCCTGAGTAACTCAAGACCAACAGGGTCCTAAGACCTTGGCTCTTTGCCCTCCCAGCTTTGCCATCACTCTGCTGTGGGTTTCACTTCACTGGCTGCTTCCAGCTGTGTTAGTATTTCATTCCACTGGACAAACTGCTTGGAGAGAAGCAGAGTCTGGATGTTCCTCTTAAGGAAAGAAAAGTGAAAACTTCAAGGAGGAAACAGAGTATAGCCAGAGCACCCCCCCATCAGCCTGACAGCACTGATATAAAACCAATTCTTTGGCAGAGAAAAAAGTGAAGGAAACTGGATGTACACTACATAGACTCAAACCAACTACACACCAGTGGGTATCCAGGAACCACTTCTAAACACTGCACAGCACTGAAAATTAAAGGTCTTCCTTCAGAAAAGAGCAGAGCTTCCCCACCCACTGTAGTTCAGGATGTGTTTCAGTACTGGGATGAGCTGCTGTAAGGCTCTGGCAGGTCACAGGCACATTCAGCTGACATGCTAGCTCCTTTGTGCCAAGCCACACTGTAAGCAGATTCAGCAAAAAAGCTTTGACTCACAGGCAACATCCTGCCCTTCCTGTCTCAGATAGACAGTTCTGTCTCTGAGCACTGTATCAGGACTCCACTCCTGAGGTAAGTGTAATAAATGGAACAAGCATCACTACGCCAGAAAAGGTACTGGCCATTAAACCTAAGGCTGGAGATTGCCTGCTTCCAGCTACCTGATAGGACAAGATGGCCCAAGAGACAGGTGTGCAGTTCAGTCCAAGGCACCAACTAAAAGGATACTGTCTTGTTGTAGTTTTCCAGGAGCATCTTGACTTCATCAGTAAACTGCTCGCACTGCTCCTGCAAAAACAGCGCCTCAATGAGTAAGCAATAAATAAGTTAAAGGACATTTGTAAGTCCAGGCAAGACAGGGGAAATCCTGTCCAAGGCCTGTACCAAGACTGAAACTCAGGCCCTGGCTGTGACCACTCACTATGGCTGAAAGAGTTTCAATAGTTGAAATAAAGGTTATGAAGAAACACCCATGCTCATACAGTGCGAGAGCACCCATGCTAGCACTGGTGCGTGCTTTTTCTTAGTGTCCATGTTTTGCTTGCCTCAGAAGAAAAACACAGCAAAACACAAGAAGGGGGCATTAAGTGCTGCCCAGGCTACACCTTCCCACCTCATGGGGTAGTCAAATGGGGATGGAAAGAGACAAGGTGACAGTGTTAACAGCATACTAGAGACTGGAACACTGAAGAAGCGCAACATTTCAGTGTTCTAGTGAAAAGCAGAACAGCAGCTGGTTAAACACACTGCTGCTTACTAAGAGGTGCTCAAACCTCTGTTTTGAGCAGGCTTATGGTAGGTAAAAAGCTTTTCCAACTCAAAGTCAGTTGTTAGTAATCCTAGGTATCTTCCCCAAAAGTTCTTAATTTTTTTTTTTCTTGCTGCAGTTTTTAAGGTGTTGTATAAATGAGTAATTCAAACAACTGCAGATACAAGGGTATCATGAGTACATCCACTGTCAAATGGTTCCTTCTTCTGGCTAGTCAAGAGTGTCATGAACATTCACACTACCTGTTGCTGTATCTGGATTTGAGAGAGTCGCTGTAGTTTGGCTGCATGTTCAGGAGCCGCTGAAAGCACAGAAATCCATTTTGTTTGTTTTACATCATGTAGGATTAGTTATTAAAAAAAAAAAAACACATTACTTTTCTGAGGGCATGTCACAGCAAAATTCTGCTCAGTGAATTCAAGTGCTCCATACCACAAACATGTTTTTTTACATAATTTAAAAAAAAAGCCAACTAACAGAAAAACCCACATAGCTACACTGCACACTAAATAATAAGTTTATTTGCTAACTACTTGAGTTAGGGTCAGTTAGCAGATGCTTGCACTGAGGGAGCAAACAATTAGATGAACGCTGTAGTAAACATTAAAAGAAGCATCTCTGCCTACACAGAGAACACTGATGTTCTGGATATAAGACAGCACATAAGCAGAACCTAGGAGAGTCACCAGAGCCTGGGGATTGTACATAGTGCTTAGTCATAGTTTCTCACCCTTTGCCAAGCCACTGCCTCTAACCTCTTAACTAAACTACACAGTCACCTCCCTGACCCCTTGGTGCAGGGGCCACATTCCCACCTCAGGCATGCTTGGTAATACCTAAGACATTCAGCAGTGCTCTGTTAGACACTGCACACTTTCTAGACATGGAACATGAGAGCAATGTGAGGGAGGAGCAGATATACCACTCTGTACCTACTTTACTCATACCAAGTTGTGTGCTCAGCTGTTCTCTCCTTAAGTCTGAGGCTCGCAAAAAAATAAACAGCACAGACAACAGTTTGGAGGATAGCATTTGCAACTGAGACACCTGGCATACCTTGGATACTGGCACTGTCTAGGACGGGCTCAAGGTTCTTCACCTGCTCCAGAAGGGCTACTCGGGAAGGAAGAGCCTGTTCCTCTGATCAGAGAGAGACAATAAGGAATATTAGGAAATAAAGACAATTTTAGCTTCTCACAAATACTGGTGCATTAGTGGGTATGAATCTATTCTCTGAACCATTTACACGCAACACACCAGAGAATAGCTTGGCAAATATAGAAAACAAAACTCATAGCCAAAGCTAGAGTAAAGGCACGAAAGTCTCTGCCTACAGACTTGGAAGTTCCCAAGTTACAGGAGCTCTTAAACAGGTCAGCTGTAGCCCCACCTCAAAAAAGGACTTATTCCTACTCCAAGCTGATGACCAGCTGGAACTGACACTTGTACTCCAGCTCCCTTTTTCCAGTTACTTACCTGTACAAAAAAAGAGCTTGCTTATGATTTCATTCAGCCTTTTGTGATGTTCACGACTCCAATCTCATTCATGGTAACTTAAGTCAGAAGTATCTCCACGAAAATTAATTCACTATAACCAAGACAAGGCTGAACCAAGTTATTTGGAGGAAAAGGAGAATAACGCTAGAAGGTATTTAATATATATCCAAAATCCTCCTGTTTTTCTTACAGTCCTCAGAGTATTTAAATAAAGAGTGAGGAAAGCTATTCAAGCTCCATCTTTTTCTTTTCAGCTTTGTGTTAATTTATGGATAAATTGATCTATAGTTAGAAGATCAGAAGAGATAAAATGACAGCATGGACATGTGCAGGGGAACACAATGGGTGAAAGATATCCTCACAGAAATCACATTTTAGGTAGTTCTAAGAGAGGTTGCTTTTTCACATCTTTCTAACTAAACAAAATAACTCAACCTAATCCAGCTTATGCAAAACACAGCTTCTGCAGTGCTAAAAACCTGTTTCCTCTCATTTTAAGCCATACCTGCCAAGATGAACTGCAGCTTCATAGTGTCTGGAACAGCCATTCTGTCAATGTACTGAGGATCTAGGTATTTTATTACATCTTCAACTAAAGCAAAAAAATAGGTTTGAAGATAAAAAGTAAGAAAGATGTTATCGCTTTTACAAGTGCAATTCCCACTGCGCTACATCACACAAGGTTGCTTTGTAAACACGGTACATTTAGTGTTATTTTTATTCAGATTCATGAATGTTTGCAGCACTTGAGAACAAATGACTTTGGAAAGCTTTGACCAAGAACTATAAATTACTCAAGCCAAATAACTGCTTTGTTACAGACATCTCCATCACTTACTTTTTGTTTGGCTAACAATACCAATTAAATCTGCTTCTTCCTGCCCTTGATACAAAACCAGAGAACTCTCCTTCACTTTGGTTCCTAAAATTATTTATAAATGTACTCTTATTGTTTTCATACCTAACATTCATCACAGCCTTGGACCACACTAGCCCTTCCAGTGCTGCTCCCATGGTGCCAGGCCATGATTCTTGGCCATGAAGAAGCTCTATGGGACAAACCACAGCTTTGTGTTCACAGTTGATGCTCCCTGGCTTAGAGAAGGCTCCACAGACATGATCAGCAGTGCTGAGATGGCATCTCTAGTGCTCACACCACATACAAAAGGGAGAGATGGTCTGGTGAGTGGTTGCTCTCAACGCACAAGAACTCAGGCCCTAGAAGTCCTCCAGGCATGTATTGGGCATGGCTATGTAAAGTGAAGAGTGGGTTGCAGCAGCCTGTTCCCCACTCCCAGGAGCTCAGTGGAAGAATCACATTACAGACCAAATTCTAGTAACATTCTGCAAGTTTAAATCCAAATCAGGCTTTCAAGTTTGGGGCATGTGTGAACTAGATAACAAAAATAATTTATTTCATAAAATAACAAGAAGTTACCAGTCTATGAAATACCATTATAATTTTGGTGGCGTGCGAATCCCCACACCCTAAAATTAATCATAGAATTATTAATGTTGAAAAGACCATTAGGGTCATTTAGTTCAACCAGCATGCCTGCTAACTGATGTCCCTCATTGCCACATCTCCACATCTCTCTTGAACACCTCCAGGAACAGCAATTCCACCATTTTCCTGGGCAGCCTGTTCCTACACCTTACCACTCTTTCAGAGAATTTTTTCCTAATATCTAATCCAACTTTCCCAGCACAATTTGAGGCCATTATCTCTCATCCTATTGCTGACTACCTGGGAGAAGATTCCAATCCCTATCTTGCTGCGACCTCCTTTTAAGGAGTTATAGAGTGCTATAAGGTCTCCCCTGAACCTTCTCTTCTCCAAACTACACAATCCCAGCTCCTTCAGCTGATACTCATAAGACTTGCATTCCAGAACCTTCACAGCTTCGTTGCCCTTCTCTGGATACACTCCAGTGACTCAGTGTCTTGCTTGTAGTGAGGGGCCTAAAACTGAAAACTTATAGAATGTGCACTCAATCCCCTGCTCCAGATCATCAATAAAGATATTAGATCAGAATGGCCCTAGTCGTGACCCCCAGGAACCACTCCTGACTAGTTGCCACCTCCATTCACCATCATTTTCTGGGTCCAGCCATCCAGACAGATTTTTACACAGAGAAGGGTACAGTTGTTTAAACCACAGACTGTCAGCTTCTCCAGTAGAATACTGTGGAAGGCACTCAAAGGCTTTGCTAAAGTCTGAGCAGACTACACTCATAGCCTTTCCCTCATCTACCAGGCAGGTCACCCAGTCATAGAAGGAGATCAGATTAGTGAAGTATATCCTGTCTTTCGTGAACTCACGCTGGCTTCGCCTGATCTCCTGGTTATCCCGCACATGCTGTGTAATCACACTCAAAGATTGTCTGCTCCATAACCTTCCTTGATACTAAGGCCCGTCTGACAGGCAGTTTTCCAGATGCTGCTTCTGATATTTCTTCTAGAAAACTGCCACAAGTCTCCAGTGCTGGACAGAGCCACAGACATTTCAGCTTCTCAGTTTCTCATACTGTCTTGCCTGTCAGGAGGGCTGAGGGGACACAAGTTGTTGGGAGGGAACAGAACAAGAACAGCTTTGAATTCTAGAGAACTGAAGCACTACTTAATGCAGAGAGCCACCCCAGTACCTCTCCTTCCTAGCCTCTCTCTTCTAAAGAGCTAATAGCCCTCCAGTTACAAGAGCCATTGTACCACATTTCAGTGATAGCAACCATGTCATAGTTCTCCTGTCACACAATGGCTTCTAGCTCCTGCTTCTTGCCCATGCTGCGTGCATTGATGTAGATGCACTTCAGCTGAGATACTGCTCTCAGCCCTAGCTCTGATATGCTGCACATAAGCTCATTTCTAATGAGCCTGGTTTTGTTCCCTAACCCCCTTCAAACTTCATCTCAGTGAACTCCACCAACTGCTGGGCTAGAATACTTCTCCCCCTTTGAGACAGATGGATCTCATCTGTCACCAGCAAGCCTAGTGCTGAATAAACTGCCCCATAAAAAAAAAAACAACAACATTCCACCAATGGCAACAGCAACAGAGCCACATGTCAATCACATGAGTTTTCCTGTTCCTCTCAGTATTTTGCCCTATTACTGAAGGAATTGAGGAAAGTGACTGTTTACAAAAGTGGATAGCGATAGAACATGGGGGAATGGTTTTAAACTGAGACAGGGGCAGTTTAGCTGAGATATTAGCAGGAAGTTCTTTACACAGAGGGTGGTGACACACTGGAAGAGATCCCATCCCTGGAGGCATTCAAGGCCAGGCTGGATGTGGCTCTGGGCAGCCTGGTCTGGTGGTTGGTGATCCTGCACATAGCAGGGGGGTTGAATCAAGATTATCTTTGTGGTTCTTTTCAAGCCAGGCCATTCTATGATTCTACAAAAACACCGCCTGAGCTCCCGCCCCTTTAACTAACCACCCCAACACCCTGAAGACAAACAGATGCCTTTCTATCTTTCTCGTTTCTAAGCAAAACTTGCCGAACCAGAACCACAAAGGAGCCAGCTGATCCCAAGGAGAGGATGCGGGCTTGCAACTGTACCAACCAGCCTCGTCACTGCCACCTTTCTGCACTGACCCCAGCACAGCAGCCCACTCACTTTTCTTAAAGAGGATCTTGATCCTCTCCCTCTTGCCGGCGATGTTGCTCAACGCCACCTGCACCTTGACGAGCTCATCAGCCACCTGCAGGGGGAACGGAGCCGTCAGCGAGCCGCGAGGCCCAGGGACGGGGGTGGGCTGGGGAGCGGCCTCTGCGGGAAGATCCCCAACGGGCGGTTAGAGGGGGCAAGAACGGAACCCGGACCTTTGGCGGCTCGCAGGCGCCGACTCCCATGCGCTGCTCCAGTTCCTCCAGCCGCCAGTGCAGCTGCTGCAGAGCCGCCATCTCCGCCGCCATCTTGCCGCAGCACCGGAAGCTGCTCGACTTTGCTTCCGGCCCGCCCCGCCCGGGTTACGCCCCGTTGCTATGGCGGCGCGTTGCTAAGGGCGGCCGTTTCCGTGGCGACGGACACCCCCGGGCGGGCTGAGGGCTGCGGGGCTGCGCCGAGCCCCCCGGAGACGGCGGGGCGGTCGATGCTGATTTGCACTGCAGAGAGAGGCGTGCGGGTCTCGCGGCATCCGGGCGGTCGATGGATGCTTCATTCCTGCGAGGTCCTTCGGGCGAGAGGCGCTCGGCTGTGTTAAAAGCAACAGAGCAATGGCGGATCGGAGGATGCAAGGCCTTTGAAATCCAGGAGCTGCCTCGGGCTTTCCCTCAGGCCCCGGCCTGCCCGCATTCACCTTCCTCCCATCGACCACTGCCACGCGGTGGGGGCTGGTGAAGGCAGCAGCTGTCCCCAGCCCCAGGTGCACTCACAGCCATTGAAACCCCTTGAAGGGCCGAGATGGATCCATGGCAGCAGAGCCACCACAACCAGAGGATTCACAGGCTGCAAAGCGATTGGTTCTGGAGACCCCAGAGCATCTCTCTGTCCCTCTAACAGAATTGTATAATCAGAATCATAGAACCACTCAGGTTGGAAAAGACCTTAAAGATCAAGTCCAACCAGCACATAACCATGCTACCCTAACTCTAACAACCCTCTGCTAAATCATGTCCCTGAGCACCACATCCAAACGGTTTTTAAACACATCCACAGGTGGTGACTCAACCACCTCCCCAGGGAGCCTATTCAGTGCTTAACAACCCTTTCTGTAAAGAAGTTTTTCCTGATATCCAAACTAAACCTCCCCTGGCACAACTTGAGGCCTTTTTCCCTTGTCCTGTCACCTGTAACCAGTGAGAAGAGACCAACCCCACTCTCACTGTAAGCATCTTTCAGGTATTGGAAGAGAGCAATATGGTCTCCTGTCAGCCTCCTTTTCCCCAAACTAAACAGCCCCAGTTCCTTCAGTCTCTCCTCATAGGGCACATTCTCCAAGCCCTTCAGCAGCCTTGTTGCCCTTCTTTGGACCTGCTCCAGCACCTCGATGTCCTTTCTGTACTGAGGTGCCCAAAACTGAACGCAGCACTTGAGGTGAGGCCTCACTGGTGCCAAGTACAGGGGCAGGATGACTTCCGTAGTTCTGGCTCACTACACCATTCCTGATACAAGCCAGGATGCCACTGGCCTTCTTGGCCACCTGGGCACACTGCTGGCTCATATTCAGCCGACTTTCCATCGGTACACCAAGGTCCCTTTCCGTCAGGCAGCTTTCCAGCCACTCCTCCCCAAGTCTGTAGGGTTGCCTGGGGTTGTGACTAAAATGCAGGACTTGACACTTGACCCTATTGAAACTCATACAGTTTACATTGGCCCATTGATCCAGTCTATCCAGGTCTCTCTGTAGTGCCTTTCTCCCCTCAGGCAGATCAACAGTCCCTCCCAACTTGGTGTCATCTGCAAACTTACTGAAGGTGCACTCAATCTCCTCATTAAGATCCTTAATAAAGATGTTAAATAGGAGTGGCCCCAGTACCAAGCCCTCCTGGGGGACACTGCTCTTGACCGGCCTAAAACTGGATTTAACTCCATTGACTACAACTCTTTGGGCCCGGCCATCCAGCCAGTGTTTCACCCAGTGGAGCGTACACTCATCCAAACCATGGGCAGCCAGCTTCTCCATGAGGATGTGGGGGACAGTGTCAAAAGCTTTACTGAAGTCCTGGTACCACATCGACAGCCTTACCTTCATCCACTAAGCTGAGAGCAAGGGACTGCTTTGGCACCAGAGAGACCCGGGGTGGTTAATCCAGGCCTGTCCTTTAGGTCAAAGCCATCTGCTAATAGGAAGGTCTGCGATGCCATGATAGCTGCAGTTTGAGAGCAAAGCTATGCCATGAAAAGCTTTGCCCTTCTACAGGGCTGCTCTGAAAGCAATGCCTCCTATTTTATTCTGTTGACCTGCAATATCATAGGCATATCATAGTTGATGGTATGGCTGTGGAGACTGAACCTTCCCAACAGTATCCTGTTATATTTTGTTGCCATGTGACAGGTGGCAGCAGAGGCAGCAGTTTGACAAAATGTTGTCTGACACAGGAGTGTGTATGAAGAAAAGATGTGTCATTGAATTCCTTCCTGCAGAAACAATTGCATTCACTGACATTCATCAACACTTGCTGAACATTTATGGAGAACAAACAGCGGATGTGAGCTGGTAGGTGGTGTTTCAGCAGTGGTGACAGTGACAGTGTGTCACCTCTGCTCATACAGATACTTATGAGAGCAGCATGCAGGCTCTTGTTCATTGCCAGTGGAGATGCATAGTTAATAGTGATTGCTATCTTGAAAAAACAGTGTTTTGTAGCTGAGAATTTGCTCTATCAAATAGTGATATTGTGCCCTTTGTATCTGTTGTAGTTTCCATGGAAATAAATAGGAGCTATTGCTTTTGGGGAAACCTACATAGATGTGTTATTGCAGGGAGTTTTATGCGGCCACCAGAAAGGAGTTACAGGATGACTTGGGATCCAGCAACATTTGTAGCCCCTAAAACCTCCCTGCAGAAGCTGAGCAAAGTGCTTGGATGGGGAGAGCAGGCTGAGACCCAGAGCTCTGCCTTTCTTCCCAAGGATCGATAGCTGGACTATGGAAGAAGCATCTTCAGAGGAGAAAAGCTGCACTTTGTTCCACAAAGGCAACAATTAGAAACTGCCTCGTTAGCAGAAGTGGCTGGGGGCTGCAGCAGAGCCTGGAGGCTGTGAACACCATGCTGGTCTGCTTTTAGAGAGGAACAGCTCTACTGCATCCTATGCCCAGCAGGATGGATGATGCCCATGAATGCTCAAACCCCTGTGCTAGATCAAAGAAGATAACCCACCCCAAGAAAGTGAGAAACACAGGCTGGGGCTCAGGCACCGGGGCTTTGGGGTCAGAGGACAAGCCTGAAACCACTGGCTTCAGGCCACAGTCTTGTATAGTGCATAGTGAATCTCCCCCAGTTTGAGTCTTGGAGGCTGCCAGGAGGGTTCTTTCCCCATCCCCATCCACACCCCTATCACCATCCCCATCCCTGCAGTTACACAGTGGTGTCACAGCCACCTGCCTCCATCCTGCTGCTGAAGCTGGATCCAGCACTCTTCCTGCTAGGCTGGATTGCCCCTACACCCCCCCCCCCCCCCCCTCCACCTCCTCCCTCCTGCTCAATTATGTTCCCTGTGGGATGCGGGAAGTGGCATCGATCAGGGCTGGTTACTCAGGTGACAGCAGCTGTGTCCCTGAGCCCCCCAGGGAGAGCGACATTGCACATCACCCCCTGAGAGTAACAAGGGAGTATGTGTAACAAGGGAGGATGCTGGCCCACCTGTACACTCGTGGCCCCCTGCTGGGGCCTTGGCACTCGATGTGCTATGGCCGGCCCTGCTCAGCAGTGACAAGGGACACAAGACCCCAATTAAGGCTGCATTGATTTCACTCCAGCCCCGCTTGGCAAGCTGTGTGGGGTTACAGGAGTTCTATCAGGTCTGAGCTGTCTCCCACCCATGCAGTGCTGGCACCCACATCCCAGCACCCAGCACAAACTCCCTGGGTGCCCATTGCACTCTGGGATATATGCTGGCACATGGACACAGACAGACAGACACAGACACACAAACCTATCCACTCACACTCATGATCCTCGCACCTTCACATCCAGCTACTGGACTCGATGATCGTCACGAGTTCTTTCCAACTCGGGATAATTTATGATTCTGTGCAGCCCGTCTGGTCACACTCATACTGGGGCCAGAACTATCACAGTCCGTTGGCTTCCCTGCACAGCCTGCGTGTCCCCCACCCATTTCCTCCCCACGAGCCCTGCTACCCCGCGCTGCAGCACCACGGACAGCGCCAGAGGCAGCCGGGGGCGTCCCACGGGGCTTGGGGGTATCCCAAGGATGAGGGTATCCTCGGATGATCGCTCCACTGCCATCTTCGATATAGGAGGTGCTGTCCCCGTGGGCAACAGGGGCCTAGCCTCACCGGTGCTGGGGGCTTTGTTCCCGTGGGTGCTGTTTGGGACTCATTATTGGAACCCTGAGTCTGGGGGTTGGTGTTGATATGGGTGCTGGAGGCTTGTGCTCAGGATTGCCATCCAACGAGCTATTTTTGTTCACACTCTCCCCTGTGCACCCCATAACACACGGGCCTGTGAGCACCTGTGTGTGTACTTGTGCCACCAGGCTGGCCCTGCAGTTCTGTCATCTCAGGGTGCAACCCTGCAGTAATTACCCAAACAGCTTAATCCCCCCATGGCTCAGGGATCTCCCACCCATGGTGGCCTTGTAGCCCCCAGCGAGGCTCGGTTTGTTGCCCATCCTACTCTGTGCATGACAAGGCATCAAGTTGCACTCCAGAACCCAAGGAGTGGGAACAATCCTGGCAGAGGCAACAGCAACATGGGCTGTGAAGCCTTGGCCTTCACAGATGCCACCCCAGGATGTCACAAGTGTACTGTGTACTCTGAGCTATCCCCATCCCAACCACCGACGCTTGCGGTATCCCCAGTGTCATCCTCAGCTCCAGCTTGGTTTAGTTCAGTTCCTTTAATAGACACACAGCCACGCTGTTGTGGGGGTGGCATAAGCAGCACCGAACCCCCACTGAGGTAGAGGCGAGCGTTGCCTCGCGCTCATTTGCTTTGGCTCCCAAGGGTGTGGGTGGGTGCAGGAGCCATTCCCTTCCCCCCTGCCCCAGCGAGGTAGTTCAGGGCCCCCCCTCTCCCTGCCCCCAGATGGGATCTCGGCATCTGTGTCTTTGATGGGAGGCACTGCTAGGTCACCCTGCTCTGCCCCCAGCAAGCCCTTCCCAGTGCATTACCCCCACCCACTGGCATTAAATCCCCCCCATAGCCCCAACCCAATAGGCCCCACCCGCATTCTCAGCTCGCCCCCCCCACCAGTCCCACCAGTATCCCCAATGTGTGCCTCCCAGCGCAACCCCCCCCCCCAAGCTGGGGGCTTGAGGTGTCCCCAGCGCTGGGTGCCTCTGCCCTCGGGAGACCCCGGGGGTGTCACAGGGTGGGGCAGCGTGGGGGGAGTGAGAGGGAGGGCGGCAGCAATTGTTCTGAGTTTTTTGGAGGGTGTATAGTGTGTATGAGGAATGCATAGGGGACACAGTGTGCACCAGGGGGATGGACAGGGATCAGTGTAGGGGGTGTATTGGTGATGCTGTGTGTGGGAGATGCAGGGTGTGCGTTGCCAGCATGTGTAAGGAGCACAGTGTGCAAAGAGATGTGTATAAGGAATGTGGTGTGTCATACAGCTTTGCAATGTGGAGGGGACAATGTATACACCAAGGTGTGTATAGAGACTGCAATGCATACACTGAGGTGTGTAGGGGCTGCAGTGCGTACATCAAAGTCACTACAGAGGATGCAGAATGTGCAGAAGTATGTACATGGGATGCAAAGTGAGCATCAAGGTATACGGTCTGTAGCAGCTGAGGTATGCATAGGGGCTGCAGTGAGTATTGAGGCAAGTATGGGGAATGCAGAGACTGCATCAAGTGAATGTGGTCTGCACGGTACTGGGGGTCCAGGCCAGCAGGAGCTGCACGGGGGTCATAGGAGATGCATGTTTTAGGGGTCCACATGGGTGAGGGGTAGCTGCACACCTGTGGGTGAGGGATGAAAGGGCCCCCATGGTTACTTGCTGCACTGCCACAGCACCACACCGCAACATGACGTTTCCCCCAGGCCCTCATGGGCACATCCCTTCCCGACTGGGCACATCCTTGCCCCGTGTTTGGGAGTGCAGCTCTCTGAGGAGCACTGCCCCTAAGGCGCAGTGCCAGTGGGAGTGTGGCTTTGTGAGGGAGCTGGTGGCAGTGGGTTCAGGGTGGCCGCAGGGTTTGGCCCACTTTGGGTGCCCCCTCCACCAGGTGCCAAGGGGCCTGCAGGACGGCGGGCAAACAGGACACCTGGGGAGTGAGAGAAAAGGGATTACGGAAAGGGAACAGCACCTCAGGGGGCAGCAGCCCCACATCACTCTTAGTGACGCCCCTGTCCTCATGTTGCCTTACACAGCTATCAGGGTGGCCAGTATCCTTTGGTTGGTGGCTGTGCATACTCACGAGTCCTGACCTTTGTGGTTTGTTAAGTATTTATGTGCTTAAGGAAAAGCTATCTGCCTTAATTGGGGTGTCTCAGCAGGACAGGCTTGGGCAGAGTGACCTGCTTAGCAAGCATGGGAGCTGTATCATCATGCAGGGATGGCTCCTGTGCCCCATAGAGTGCTGTCAATGAGATAGGTGCTTAAGCATCCCCTCCAGGGCACCTGCATCCTCTTTACCACCCCAACATTGTCCTCACTGAACCCTTCCATAGGGAACTCCAAACCCTAAATCCCAAATCCCACGGTGAGGATGACCACAAGCCTTTTAGCACCACTCAGACCAACTCCATACATCCATCTATCCATCCCCCTCTTTGGGCATTCACTACCAGCCCCTGCAGGGTGACAGCTACCAGCTGCACCACCCCCCTTCTCTGCCTGCTCCCTCTCTCCAGCCCCTGCCACTTCGTTACAATGGATTTTATAGTAAAGACATCAGATTGAAGGAAGGACTTGCTGGCCAGGCAGTGGCTATAAGTTATTGGATTTCCTGGCCGCAATTACACAGGCCAAGCGGCCCTTCTATTTACCTGTGTAGACAACTCCATTTATTTCTATTGACATGTTGATACTGCTAATGCCGTTGGTGGACAGGTTCAATGCGGTCTCCTGTCTGTCATCTGGGGAAAGGAAATACCAATATAAGCACGAAGAGAAACAGAAGCTGGATGGAGCCTTCTGGAGAAGGGCTCTGTTCTGCCTGTGCATCCTTGCTCTGCCCCAGTGTCCCCAGTGTGCCAGGGTATGGGGTGACCATGCTGGGAGCTGCAGTGCTACCTCGGTTGGAGACTTTGATGTTCATGGGGAACTGGGAGGCTACAGCCAGGAGGTTGTGCTGCAGGGCATGCTGCATCAGCCGCTGCTGCTCCTCCACCGTCAGGGCCACCTTCTTCTCCGGGGGCTCACCAGTCTCCAGTTTGTCCCGCAACTGCTCCAGCACTGCTGCCTGCGAGGCTGCAGCCACTTGGGCTGCTGTGAGATGATGGCTGGACAGCCCCACTGGGATGGCGATGCGCCCAGGCACTGTGCCATCCTCTGCAACAACAGCGAGAGGTCAGCTGGATTCCCCCACTCCACCCCATCACAGCATCTTCACCACAGGGTTGGGTGAGCTCTGAGATGGAGAGCATCCCCCAGAGGTAGAGACACACTATTCACCCACCTTTCTTCACACCATGCACCTGGCTGATCTGGTTGCAGCTATGGGTGGAGATGCTGAGACCTGGCAAGGGCATTTTGGGGGAGCCCAGCAGGGTTGGGGTGCCAGTGGGAGAGTAGTTGAAGAGTGCGGTGCCAAATGTCTGCCTCCGCCCCTCCCGCCGGTTGCTGTCGATGGCAGCCTGAAGCTCCCCAGGTGAGCTGAGAGCCCGCTTCTCACATTCATAGGGGTACAGATACTTCATGTATCTGTGGGGAATAGAGCTGGCATCAACTTTCTGCTGAGCAGTGCTAGGCAGGGATGGAGCCCTCCTTCCCCTATGGGACACCCCATGCTCTCACTGTGTGCGAAGGGTGAAGGCAGCACTGGTGATGGAGGTAGGTAGGTTGAGGCCCTTGGTGATCTCGCGCCAGATCTTCTTGTTGATGACCTCCACCAGGCCACCCTTGTCTGTCACCAGCCGATACAGCGTGTAGAGGTCCAGCACTTGCTTGGCCATGATGGGGATGCGGTTCACAGGCGTCCCTTCCAGTGAGCACAGAGAGAAAAGAGAAAAGAAGCATGAGATGAGCTTGCATCCGTCCCCTTGGGGACATGGCCCCCATGGATACCAACTCTCAGCACCACAGCTCCTCCAGAACTCCTCACAACAGTCTCCTTGCAAAACTCCTGCAGCTTCCTGTAGAGCATCCACAAATTTCTCAGAGCATCCTAAGAGGCACCATCTTAACACTGAGCCTTGGGGCATGAGTACCAGGGGTCTCTGCTCCCCACAGGGACACTGTTCATCAGGACTCTGCAAGCCCAGCACAGATCAGTATGGTTATCCAAAGCCATCAGGTCTGGCTACAACCATCTCCCTACTTATCCCAGACACATGTGCCTGGGGGCAAGCGCCATGGCAGTGACATGAGGCAAAAGAGGGATGAGCATCCTGTCCTGTCCCATCCTGTCCCATCCCATCCCATATTTATTCCCTGGCAGGCTGTGGGCAGTATTGGAAAGCCATCCATTCTGCAGGGGAGGCTGTCACGGCTGCGCTTTGCCCCTCAAACGAAGCCGTCACTCACCGCCATCCTCCAGCATCCCTAATTTATGGCCCCGATATTGGCTTGGCTTCTTCGCATAAGCCTGAAAAATGAGCTCTTTTTATTCCTTTACTGAGTTCATTTAACTTTTTTTTTTCTTTCTTTCTTTTTTTTTTTTTTTTTTTTCCCTTTGTATTGTTTGCCAGGTTGGGAAGGGCTAGTTTTCACTCCTGGGAAAAGGGTAAAGACTGATCTGATATCCACCCGTGGTCCTTCATCAGCCCTGTCCAGCACAGCCCTATTACCTGATCTAGGGGCTCCCCATCACCCCAGAAGCTATGAATGCAGTGGATCCAATCAATGCCCTCTAGACTTCTTCTCTCCCCCACCCCTCCCTGGCTAATGAAAGCAGATGTCATTAATCTTGGGGCTGTGCAGCGCTGATGGTCAGTGCCCATCCCACTGACAAAGGGACCTGTCTGCGTCCCTGCAGAGTGATGGCCCTGGTTCTGACTGGGGTGCATGGCACAAAAGCCTAAGGAGGTGGTAGGGCCATTGTGCTGCTGCAATTAGTTCCTCAATTGATTAATGGTGCTCTGTTATCAGCAGGGCCCTTGCTTTGGGAGAGGGTAAATGCAGAGGATGCGCAGCCACCTCCTGGGGCTCACTGTTCCTTCCCAACCCATTGCCATCTTGGGGATGTCACTCCAGTCTGTACACCCCTGGATGCCCATGGGATATGAGTACTCGCCCTCTGAACCACAAGACACCCAGCGCTGCTCAGGGTGACCCTGAGCTGCTCCCCAGCCTGGAGAGGGGAGAGGAGTGGAATAGGGGAGCATCCGGCTCCCTCCCTCCTCCTTGCACCACCAGGCGCTCACTTAATTAGCCCAGGCCCCAATAGCAAGTGAGTTAATTAGCTCTGGAGAGAGAGATAATGAAGCCGCCAAGCAGCCCATGAATCTTGTGGCTGAGGGATGCTGGGGGGTGGAGGGGCAGAGGGGACAGTGCCAGTGCTTCCCCAGCTCCCTCCCACCTGCCCCACAGCTGGGGTCATGCAGTGCCCACGGGGCAGCACCTAGATCTCCCTCTGCTTCCAGCCCATGGCACTGAAAAGAAGTTGTGGTGGGGACTCAGCATCACCAACAGTCGGGCACTGCTGCCCTACGGGTGGACATCCACTCTCCCTGATGACCCCTAAGGCAGATCTGGGTCTGACTGCCCCTATCTGCCCTGCACACAACTACATCCAAGCCCTTTCCGTCCCACCCCCCCTTCAGCCTTCCCCCGTTAATTAGCTCGGCATTAACCTCTGCCTGGGGTTTACTGGCTATCGAGCGGCATGTTCATTAATCCACACACTGGCAAAAGGCTCTAATTAATACAGCCAGCCGCACGCCTGCATTCGGCAACTTTTAATTGTTGCGGACCTGGATGGTGAGGGCGAAGGTTAAAGCATTTATCGAGTCCCCAGGAGCTGGCTCGTCCCTGTGCCGATAGCAAAGATTTCCGATGGTCTGGGTAGGCTGCAGGGCTTTAACCCCTGGGCACCCGGTGCTGCTCCCACAGCCCTGGGGCAGTGCTCCTGTATGGCCATGATGGCCCACAAATGCTAACAGGGATCGCTAATGGGCACTGCTAACAGGTCTTGCTGATGGGCATCTCTGCTGGGCATCACCAATGGACACTGGTAACAGGCATCATTATTGGGCATCTCCACTGGACATCGCCAATGGGCACTGCTAACAGGTACTGTCAGTATGCATCCCTGTCAGCCATCACTAATGGCTATAATTAATGGCTTTTTTTATCAGACATTGCCCAAGGGCACTACTGACTGGCACCACGGCTGCACATTCCTGCTGGTTGTTGTTGAGCATCAGCAATGGGCATCACCTCCAGCTCAAATTTGGGGGTCTCAGAGGAGCCCCTCTGGCTGACAGTAACCCAAGATGGGTTGGACAAGGGGACTAACCTGTGGGTGTGTGCATGTGTAAATGTGCGTATATAGAATCTAAAGGTGCATTCCAGGAGACACAGGGTGTGCAGGCAGAGATGAGCTTGTGTGACAGTGACACACGCGAGTCTGTATGTGCTCATCTAGCCTCAGGGGCTTGCAGAGACCTGCAGCTGCTCAGTGCACAAGTGCCTCTCATGAGCTCCCCTTAGCCAGAGTACCCACCCACACCACCCACCTTTACCTCTCTTCTGCATGAAGCTGAAGAGGTCATCCAGGAATTCCTTGCGCTTTGGATCCTCATCCAGTTCATAGAGCTGAGGACAAGGGACAGAGGGGTCAGCGCTGCCAGCATCAGGTAGTGGTCAGCATGAAGGATGGATACTCTGATGGCATCACCCATTCCCCACACCTATCTGTGCCCAGGGCTGCTGTATGCTCCCCAGCACCAACACCATCACCCTGCTCCCTCTGTGCCTCAGTTTCCCCACCCCAGAGGGCAGCAGGGTAGGATGTGCCCATGCTGTGCAGCTCGCCTGATTCCAGCACAGCGCTTCGGTGACCATGACAAATTGGAGCCCGCCAGATCGATGGCCCAGCAGTAAAAGTCAGAGCACATGAAGGAAAAATTAGCACCAATCGAAGGCGCTATAGACACTGATTCCTCCCAGTGAGCCCAGCAAGAATTTAAAGCCATTGAAAAGAAACAAAACTCAGCAGTCCAGAATGGATTTCCAAAACGTATACAAAGAAATGCAAGCTGGAAAACAAAGTCAGGCACAAAATAGAGTCGTTTAAAAAACAATTGTGTAGGGAAAGGCCGTTAAAAACCAATAGAGAGGGAGCCCCCCCACCTCCACGCAACACATAATTCACGGGTAGATAAAAGGAGTGGGGCTGTGCGGAGGTGTCAGCAGCGGGCATGCAGGGATCTGCGGACATGGGGACTGGGGGCAGAAGGACACAGGGACGGAGGAATTCAAGGACATGGGGACATGGAGTTGGGGTTGTGAAGAGATGGGGATGTGAGATGAAGGGGATGCGGAGGCATGAGGACGTGGGGACGTGCAAAGAGATGTGCAAAGGTGAGCACACGAAACAAGGGTCTGCTCTGACAGTCTCAGAACCCCAGAAGCTCTTGTTTCCCTGCCTGGCCACCAGCCCACCCCTTCCATTCCTTCCGGCCTGGGAACTCAGGACTAATCCCCCACAACAACCACTGCTGCCAGTCCAGGGTCATACCCTCCCCAGGGGTCAGCCAGCAGAGGGATCAGGCTGGGCCCCTGCTGCCAGATCCATCTCTGCTCCTGCAGCTTCCAGACAGGTGCTACCTCCCAGCATCGGGATCTGTCCTCCACCATTTATTAACCCCTCACCTTTTATCTACTGTGCAAAGAGATGTTACATCAGGCCAGGAGCAAAGGTCGGCTTTTAAGTGGAGCAAGGAAGAGGGGATACAGTGGGCATCCCACGTGGTTTGGGGATGCTCAGGCTGGAAAGGGATTGGGCATTGTGGTCTCCTGCCTCTATGGGGACAACCACTGGAGTGGCAGACCACAGCTCCACACAACTCCATGCAAGCACAAATAACCTTGCACGGGTGTGCACAACCCTGCATCAGAGCACATGCAGTTCACACGGGTATGCAGAGCCCTGTACATGTATGCAAAAATGTCAAAAGTACAAGTCTCCACATGGGCATATACAACACCACATGGACTTATACAACCCCAAATAGAATTGCACAACCCTCTACATGTATGCACAACCCCATATGGGTGCAATTACTCCCTCTCAGCAGGCATAACCCTGCACATGCATGCAGAGTCCTGCATGGCACCACATGTGAACACGCACATTCCTAATGGGGATGTACACCCCCAGATGGGGATGTAGACCCCCGAGTGGGAACACTCCTCTCACACACCTCCAGCAGCTGTCAGCCTTGCTCAGGGGGCAATTGTGCAACATGAGCAGCAGCTCCTGCTTGCAGTGACCTATGAGCAAGGACCCTTTTAATCGTGTTTGTATTGATATAATTAGTAACTCATTTAACGCCATCGATGTAACTATATTCCTCTATAAACACAAGTATTAAACTGTCAAGCCTGGGGATCAATATCCCACTGGTGCACAGCTCTGCTCCACTCTACTGACCTCAGGACCCCATCTGTAAGGCTCTGACCCCACTCCCCCCCAGAAAAAGCCCACAGCCCCCAACACAAACCCAGCACAACTCTTGGGGTGTCCCTGTCCTGAACCCACTGCAGGTGCAGCTGTGGGCACCCTGCTCCCTGTCAGCACCCCATTGCCATGGCGATGTCTTAATTCTTTAAGGAATGGGGATAATGGGGCTGCTCCAGGTTAAAGGGCAGCAGGTTGAACACAGCTTATTAAAAGGATGTGAATAGACCTCATGCTTCCCCTGCCAACTCACCACGATTAAATAACATTCTTAGCACACTTGCTCGCCCCAAAAGTGCTTCTCCCTGATCTGGGGGTGTAGGAACAGAACAGACCCCATGGCCCCGCCCATCCTGCAGAAGAGGGAAGCAGGGAGATGGCAGAGCCCCTCCATCCCCACACTACTGCCAAGGAAAACACTTGCAGTGGGACCCCTGCTCAGCTGCCACCTCCCACCAACAGCCAGGGCTCAGATCAGCCGCCAGAATTTAATCCACTTAATATGGGCTGCATCGATCCTGAACCCTGCTCGGCTTCCCCCCTGCCTCGCATCCCCCCCCAGCCCTCAACCGCTTAATATGCACCGCATTGATTAGCCTCCCTGCTAATTTCTCCATCTGTCCACTGCTCACACAGGGAGCAGAGGAGATTCTCTTTCTGCACCCACCCTCTACACTGGTGTGCTGCGGGTGCTCATTTGGGGACCTTGGTCTCTTTTGGGGACTACACAGCCCCCTGGAGCATCACTACACTACAGTCCCACTGCACAGTCAGGAACCACATAGCTGGTTCCCATCATGAACCAATGGGTTGGGGGAGCCACTGGTGCCTCAGTATACCCATGGAGTACAAGTCAGAGACCCAGGGGCTCTGGGCCCCCATGATGGGGTCCCCCCCCAGTCCTATCCCACTGCTGGGAGCAGCTCGCTCCCCGCCGGGCATCATCCAGCCCTGACCTTGCAGGCGCCTGGCCCCATGCCGTTAATAAGTTAATGGTTATGGGACGGCACTGCCTGGACGCTGGCTGCATCCGAAAGTGCTGTCAGCTGCTGGGGGGCTGTGCCCCAGTTCCACAGCCCCCACCAGGGCCACAATGACCCCAGTGTCCCTACCTTCATCACTGTCCCACTATCACAGCCAGACATCCCCCACACTGGATCTCCCCACCCTGTTCCAAGTGCTCCCCTTCAAACCATTCACCGTGCTTAATATTTAACGGGGCTTTACAGAGCAACAGGTTTAATCAGCGCTGATAGCGCGGCGGATCCGGCAGGCCATTAAAACCCCCTCCCCGCCACCGCTGTTGGTCCTGGGGGAGCTGCCTGCTGCAAACATTAACCCAGTTTGGGGCAAGGTGAGGGATGTTTGCTTGTGGCACTGGCCTTGGGAAGGCAGCCTCCTGTGAGGAGATGGGGACTCATGGGATCCCCAGCCACGTCCCCAGCCCATTTAGCAGGAGGGAAAACTAAGGCACAGAGCACTAGAATGGCACAGAGGAAATGTGATGTGTGATGCCGTCATGACACCATCACGTCCTGGGGACTCTGGACACGGGATACTGCTGTAGGGAACCTGTTTTAGTAGGGAGTTGGACTAGATGATCTCTAGAAGTCCATTCCAACCCGTACAATTCTGAGACTCTGTGACACTGCAAGGTGAAGCAACCCAAGTAGTGCCCCACGCCCCTGTGAACAGCCATGAGCACACCCATGCATCCCTCGGTGCTCTCCATACATGCACATTCACCCTCCATGCACACGCTGCATGTTTGCACAGCCCCTTCCTGCTCAAACACCCCCCCACACTCTCTCTGTGCACACACACGCTGTGCACACTCACACACCCCTTATACACATTCTCCTTGTGTATACACTCACACCCCCACTATCCTGCAGTCCCAAATGTGCACTCACCCCACACACACCTGTATCTGCCCCCATACCCTTCTGCAGCTGCACACCCCCATAGGACCAGAACCCACCTCTCCGGGTTTGTATGCTGCCCCACTGCAGCAGCCCCTCTACCATCATTAACCTAATTAATGGATTAGTGGAGGTTAAAGCCGGAGGGGGGGTGCAAACTCGCTACCTCTCGTGTGACTACTGGCACAGAGCCGAGAGGGACGCACAGGGTCCTGCCAGCCTCATTTCAGCTTTTTCTCCTTTCCCCGAGCTCGGGGACGCGGCTATCCCCACCTCTCCGAACACTCGTCCCCAGCTCCCGCGCTGCCCGCACTGCTGGCACCTTTCTTCTCACACCGTTGATTAGTTTTTACACCTCCTTCTCGGAGCCCTGACGCTGAGCCCCAGGGAGCTGCAGTCTGGGAACTGAGGCTGTGGTGGTCAAGGGCGCTCCCGGCACCCCCAGACAGCAGCGGGGCCGGTGTTCTATTCTCCCGAGGCACTGGGCTCCATGGGATGGGACAGGGGTTGAGCCCCGGCACTCAGCTCCGCTCACTTCGCAGCCCCTTCGCCGCAGGTGGTCCCGTCCCCACGTTTGTGGTTGGGAAACCTCCGGCAGCCGCGGCGAGGAGCGGACTCTGTGCCCTTGTGCCGCGGTGTAACCAGAGAGCCTCTAATTAAGACCCAGAGCCCCGCGGGGCTGCTCTGCACCTGGGTGGAGATGCACCGAGAGGAGGAATGGGTCAGGGCGAAAGCCCCTTCCTTGCAGGGGTCTCGGCGACCGTCCCAGACAGCGGGGAGACCTCTGGGACTTTGGTACGTGCTTCTTTACCGAGCGGACACGAACGACTGCGGGGCTGATGCAAGGGGCATGGTAATTCCCGACCCGCCGGTATCACAGCAGCCCGCAGAGCAAAGGTCTCCCCGCGCCCACAAACTGCGGGTGCCCAAAACCATTTCCCTTGCATGGGTTGCCCGAGCAAAGCTCTCGTTTCGCCCATTAATCCTCACAAATCCCCTCCGCAGCCCCTTCCTCCCGGCCCCGAGCGGAGAACCTGTTCTCCAGGTCAGATACAGCCTGGAGGACACGTCCCCTCCCGGACAATGACAGAGGAGGGCCAGCTACCCCGCAGCCCCCGGGGCACCGAGCCCTGCCCCAAACCACAAAGCTCCTTTCCCCTCTTTCCGACTCATCCTATCATCCTCTCACCCTCTGGCAATAGGTCCCTTTGTCCCTGTGCACCCGAGGGCACTGGAGGTAAGAGACGCCCTTCTGTCCCCAGGGCTGGATGGGAAAAGACAAGCTACCAGCTGGAAAACCCATGAGCGGCAGCGACTCGTCTCTTAAGGGCTGAAGAGGAAGAGGGGAGGAAGCCGGCAAGCTGGCAAGTTACAGTTATCACCCCGCCCTGATGTCCTCTGTGATCTGTCCCCCCGTATTTACATCGCGATTTGCAGCCGCACTAACGAGGGGCAGGGCGCGGGGCCGAAGGAAGAGAGAAATGCCTGGGATGCTTTCTCTCTGCAAAGCCTCCCCGGGGCCGGGAGCGAGGGAGGAGCCGCGTCCCACCTCCCGCCTGAGCCCGGGAACCGGACAGTCAGCCTTTTTCAGCACAGCGGGCTGTAACGTAACACTTCCCCGCCGAGCTATTCGACCTATGCAGCGCACCCACCCTGGAGGTGGCCCAGTGCGTATACCGTGGACCAGAACCATAAGGAGCTGTGCAATATCCGAACAGAAAGTCTGGCCCCTGCAGCCATTCTCATCCCCTCCTGGCTGAGATATCCCTAAGTCCCCAAGCACTGGACATAAGGAACGTTTATCTGTCCCCCAAGCAGCACTACCACAAAAAGCCACACACCTTTGCACAGGACATCTCAGCCCGCTCTGTCCCTTTGTGCACCATCCCTGCCATGACCATCACCACGAGTCCAGTGAGTTCACGGGATGTGCAAACCCAAGACAGAGCTGTGCAACCCACACTTGCATCCCTGCAGGAGCCTAGTACAAAGTGAGGGTAGCACAACCCAGCAGGAGGGAACATATGCAAGTGGGAATAGTATTAAACACAGAGATCCTTTCTCCACCCCAGAGCCCACAGGCCCTATGATCTTCCCAGATCCCTGCAGAAACTCACAGGTGGACACAGGGAAGTGCCAGACTCTGGGCACCCCCAAGGCGTAGGGGACACAGGGGAGGTGAGGCATACCAGTGATGATGGGTCTTGGTGGTAGGGGATGGGGGGTATGAGGAATCCATTTGGGAAGCAACAAATATAGGGTGGTGGGAAATGGGGAGCACAACAGGATACTTGCTGGGGAGAGATAAGGTGCAGGGATGGCAGGTGTGGAACATTCATGGGGTGCCCATCTTGGGAGGGATGGTGATTCAGAACAGGGGTGCTGGGGTGCACTAGCTGTACTTGCCTGGCATGCAGTCTGGGGGCAAAGAAGGGGAACTCAGGGAGGGTCCATTTAGAGTGGCACAAAAATGATATTTGGGGGAGATATGGCAAAAGTCTTCTTGGGGTACAATTGGAATGGGGTTGGGGGCAGTGGGGTGGCTGGAGATAGGCTCTGGGGATGGAGAGAAGGGACATCTATTTGGGGAAAGCAGGAATCAGAGTTAAGGGGCAGTGGGGGACATCGGTGATCAGCTTGGGACTGCTGGTCCCGGCACAGCAGATGCTTCCTACCTGCTTGAACTGCTCCTCGTAGGTCCACTCGTGGTGCGGGGGGGGCGGCGGGTCGCAGGGCTCCCCTTCCTCCTCCTCCTCCTCATCCTCCTCTTCCTCTTCCTCCTCCCCCGCTGCGGCGGCCAGCGGGCGTGGGCCAGGGGTCGGGCGGCGGCGGGGGGCGGCGGGCGGTGGAGCGGGGCCGGGACCAGGAGCGGCTTCGAGCGGCGGCCGTCGGGGTGCGCCGTCGGGGCCGCGGGCCAGGCGGGCCGCCTGCTGCCGCTGCAGGCTTTCCATCACCGCCGCCAGGCGCAGCCCCCCAGCCGCCCCGGGCCCCCGCGGCGGTGCGGCCGGCTGCGGGCACAGGGCACGGCCTCAGCACCGCCACCGGAGGAGGTGAAAGAGGAGGAGGAAGCACCTCCACTCTCTTTGCCCCCACCCGACCGGGGGCCCTGCCTCGAAGTTGCCCGCAGTCGGGGTTTTGGGTGTGGGGAGGCGCGGGGGGGGGGAGAGGGGGCACCTCATCCTCGCGTCCCGGTATCCCTCGGACGCATCCGAGCGGGGACCCCCGTCCCTGCCTTTCAGTCCCAAAAAGACCCCGCTCCCACCGGGGAACCCCCACTCCTGGTACCACCCCCGCAGTCCTACCAGAGAGCCCCGTTCGCTTCCATCGGGGCGTCCCCACCCCGTTACCCCGCGGCCCCGGAGCCCCTCCGGTCCGTCCCGTCGCGGCTCGGCCCTCACCGGGGCGGTTCTGCCCGCCAGGCTGGGGTTCTCCACCATACCGCCGGCTCCGAGCGCCGCCCGGGGCTCGCCCCGCCGTCCCGGGGGCACGGCGCTGCTCCGCCCGGCCCCGGCCCGCCGCTCACATGGCGCCGCGCCCGCCGATATTTCTTTTATTCCGCAGCAGATGAGGGTGGGTGGGATTTTTTTTTTTCCCTCTTTTCTTTCTTTCTCTCTTTCTTCCTTTTTTTTTTTTTTTTTTTTTTTTTTTTTTTTTTTTTTTTTTCCCTTGCAACAAGTGGCAGGCAGGCAGCAACACCCCTCCCCGCTCCCATTTGCTAGCGCACGTCAAGGGAGGCAGCCGGGGAGGGCCGGCCTTGCGCAGCCCCAGGGGAGCCCCGGGACCGGCCCGCGGAGAGCACAGAGCCCGAGGCTGCGAGAGCGCTGTGTGTGTGTGTGTGTGTGTGTAGGGGGGGGAGGACGGGGTCTGTGCTCCTCTGTAGGAGTGTGCCTTGTGTACGTGTGTGTATGGGTGCAGAAGGTTTCTGCCTGCATGCATCTGCATGTTTCTTTGCCGGAGATCTGTGCATTCGTGCACAGCAAGGACAGTGAACACTGCCCATGTGTTTGCGTGTGTGTGTGTGTGTGTGCGTGTGTATGCAGGGAAATATGTGAACGCCTGGTGAGGGAGTGCCCTGCACTCATGTCTGTGTGTGCAGACGGGCTGTACTTGCACACGTATGTGTGTTGCACTGCAAAGGGTGTGTGTGTGTGTGCTCTCTGTTCACGCAGGGTGTCAGCACACATGTACTTGTATGCGAGCTCCTTGTGTGTGTGTGTAAGTGTGCAGGTCAGTCTGTGCAGATGGTGTGTGTGTGTGTGCACGTGGTATTTAAGGTGTGCGTTCACCCCACGGGAGCAGAGTGCATGCATATATTGTGCAGAATTGTTCATATGCACACGCAGCATTGTTGGAGGAGCTGAACATGTGTGCTTTGTGCGTGTGCTTTGTGTGTGTGCACGTTTTCACACTGCTGGGGACAATGATGTGTCTACCTGGACGTGCTGGGGCTGGGTGTGTGTGGTTTGTGTGCTTATCTGCAGCAATCCATGTCGGGAGGGGTGGGCGTGTGCTTTATGTGCACAGGTAGGTGTGTGCACACGTGTGTCGGGGGGGGTGGGGTGCACCCTGTCACTGGGCTGTACAAAGGGAGGCTGAAGGCAGCGGCAATCGCCGAGTCCTGACCCGCAAAACGAGCCCTGCCCGTGGGCTGGGGCCGGGACCCGCAGCATCCCGCAGCCTCTGCCCTTGCACTGCCGCCCTGTGCGGGGAGCAGCGGCGGCTCACCGCGGTGCTGCCCGGGTCTCGTGCGGCAGTGCAGCACTCCGACCCCGCAGGGCCCCCGGACGCTGTTTATCTTTGCACAGGAGATAAAGCAGCTGTCGGCCATCCTGTTTCGGGGCTGGACAGCTGTAGCCCGCCTTGGCCCATCCTTTCCTGGCACTTCCAGCACCAGATTATGGGCTGCAGCCCCCCTGTTTGGCGCACCCGAGGGTGCTGGCACCTCCTGTGCTGGGCTGTGCCCATCCACTTGTGCACCAGGCTGACGTGTCCCCCATCACCTTATGGGGACTGTACCTGTTTGGACCTGCAAGGGCCGTGTTCCCTCCACCCGCTCTGCACTGTGCACTGCTGGGATATGGCAGTGCAGGAGAGAAAAGAGAAATCCCCCAGAAAAATGTGTATCGATGGCTGCAGTGGAGGCAGCACAGGTAGATACTGTAGGTATAGACGGGCACAGCAGACAGCAGAGTAGATTGAGAGATACTCTGAGCAGAGAGATACTGCAGGAGGAATTGGGAAATAGATCCTGCGGGCTGATCAATACCCACTGTGTGTGGAGGGACAGCAAGATAGAGCAGGCTGCAGCGGGAAGGTGTGTGTTGGGCAGCGAAGTGCATTTGTCCTGTGATGGCTCTGAGGAGCTGCAGCTGGACCCACATCACAGAGTCTCTCTGGGCACCTTTGAGGTGCCCTGGGACCCCACTTGTCTTCTGTGTGCCAAAAGCTGCAGCCCTCCCACGTGTCTAGGTCACTTGGTGTCTGGGTGCAGGCAGCTGAAGGGCTCTGACCACAAGCCCCAGCCCAGGATGGGGACTGTGCTTGAGTCAGTGGCAGCAGGGGAGCGCGTACCTTGCTCTGTGCCTCAGTTTCCCTATATGAATCAAATGGTGGTTAAGGACAACCCCTCCCAGTGGCACTCACCAAAACCCCTTAGCTGCTCCCTTCCTCTGCTGAACACACCCAGGGGTGATAAGGGCACCCCTGGAGCAGCCCCACGGGGACCCTTGCTCACCACGGCGTTATTGACACAGGTGCTACTGAAAACACTGCTGAGATTGTTCACACTAATGTTATTTAGCAGCAATATTTCCGTAATAAAAGAAATCAATGGGCAAGAGAAAAGACCTGTCCAGAGCTTTGATTTTCTCATTTTAATGGCATACTTATTTACTCCCACCAGCGTGCCCATCGGATTTTCATTACGTGGCCTTCGCTGTAAGTGGAGCGGTATTGATACGAGCTGCTGAGTTAGCGCCTTCCTGCACGGGCCAGAGCAGGATCACTCATGTTCCTCGACAGGCCTGCGGAGCACACACATAAACACAGGCATGTGCACATGTGTGCACGTACATACACCTGTGAACTTGAATGGGGCACGTGCACAGAGGTGCACAAACACATGCACACAACTTCTCTGCCTACACACATCCATACATATGCTATGCACACTTTCCGGACCATATAGATGCACGATTGCTCTGCATATGCATACATGTGCACACACCTCTCCTCTACCCACCTGCACGTTTTTAATCACAAGCACCTACGCACTGCTAATGCACGTGCATACAGAGCACTGCTTGCAGCCCTGCACACGTGTGCATGGCTCACGCACCCCAGGATCACCTCCCATGCCCTTCTTACACCCTTCTCTCCCCACACTCCTACCTATGCCTCTGCACCATTGTGCCCCCATGGCCGTCCCAAGGACCCACACTCCAGACCTAGCCCCAAATCGTGTGCTGGGAGATCTGCATACACCAGACACCCAAGCAGGTGGGATGATGATGTTTATTACTGCCATCTCTTCTGGGGTGACAAAAGACAATGTAGCCCATGCACAGGGCTGCCAGTTGGAGGGATAAGGAGAGATGTATTGTAGGCTTTTGGCCTGGGGACACAGAGTATTTTGGGAACAGAACAGAGCTGGAAGCCCTCCACTGAGCCCACATAGGCATCAGGCCATTAGCAGAGTGAACACCCCCACTTGGCCGGGGACCCTGCTGGCTCTCAGCCAAGGGAAGTGTTTTGAGGGGCGAAGTCCCATCCTGAGCTGATTCAGAGTTTTGGGCACCCGCAGACACTCAGTATGTGCACAGCCTGGAGGCCATGCTTGGTTAAGGCGACAGATGGTGGCTGTCTCCCCCCTGGGGGGAAAACAAGGGGGAGGCACAAGGAAGGGATCTCTTCCACTCAAGGGGCAGGTGACACAGCGGGGATAGGTGCCAGAACAGACCTTCAGCGCAGAGGCTGATCATCCCCATACTGCCTGGGCATCCTCCCCGGTGCCTGGGGACATTGTGTGCTGCCAGCACCTGGGAGCCACGGTGGGAGCTGCCAGCTGGACACTGTGCTCTGTGCTGACCACAGCCGCAGCTGCCTGCCAACCCAGATGGCACGTGGGGAACCTCCCAGGGGCTGCTTGGTGCTGGATGCACCAGCATCCTCATCTCCAGGTTTTGGGATCTGCAGCCCAGAGAAAAGAGGGAGGAGGAGGAAGGGGGAGGAAGGCTATTGGGGCACACTGTCCAGCCAGGCTCAGCAGCCCAAAGTGCTGAAGAAGGCATTGGCTTCCAGGAGGAGGCCCTTGGTGTAGGCGCGCAGGGTGTAGAAGAGGGTGATGAAGTCCTGAGTGCTGAAGAGGGTGTCTGCCAGTGCGAAGGCAAGTGTGGATGGGACAAAGCCTCGTCCGTACTCCACCATCCAGGTGCCTGCACTCCACTGCACTGACGTGGCCTCTCCCGCTTGGTGCACGATGGTGTCCCCTGCCAACACAAATGGCATCACTCCCAGGAGCTGTCCCACATCATGCCCAAGGCGGAGATGTGTGGGGCTGGAAGATACAGTGCTCAGCCCCTTCCCATCCCTTCTTTGTGGCCTGCAGCCACCCCTCTATTATTGACACCGTTATGGTGAGGAGACATGAAGCGCTTTGTCCCCCTCTCTAGGCTCTTGCCAGCTGGAAGGAAGAGGCTGCGTGACAGTACAGAATGGCCATACTGCAGGATGGGGATTGCAGCCCTCACGTCATGCTTACCGGGATAATAGATCTCGCTTCTGGTGGTTCCCTCTTTCCACTGCCGGAAGGTGCCTGAGATGATGGTGTCATAGATTTCTGCCCAGTAGCGACCTGCAAAGGGCAAAGCACCACTCGTCATGTCCCTGCAGGGATAAGAGGGCTGCCAGCTGCTGGGATGGACAGTCCCAGAAGGAGACGCGCTAAAAGAGCACAGAGACACCGCCTGCCCCACGTACCTGAGTGTCCCCCAGTGTCAATGGCTGTCCCGAAGAGCAGCACATACTCAGTGAGGGAGGCATGCAGCAGACACATGGAGCCCATCCAGCCGCCCGCATTCACAAACACCCACTGCAGGTCCTCGTCAGGCAGGATGTGGCCCGGGTGCTTCTTCCGCAGCTCCACGATGATCTTGGAGAAAGCCAGCTCATGATCCAGCCCTGCAGTAGCGGGGTCAGCCTGAATCCCTGGCATGGACCAAGCCCCAACAGCCTCCCTACACTGCATCCTTAGCCACGGGGTCCCGGTATGGCCTTTGGCAGCTCTACGTGGAGGACTCCTTTCCCAGTCCCAGACCCACTGCCTCCCCAATTGGTGGAGAAGGATGTATGGGACTGAGAGCCTCAGGCCCACCCCTGGCACCATCCAGAGCGGGACCCCGAGGTGACGGCGGCCCTGTGCCAGTAGCGTGCAGCCCCCTGCTGTGACCCTACGGGACTCCCCATGGAAGCTGATGCCGTCCCATCCCACTTCCCCCAGCACCAAAACCTCCCGCCCCCATTCCCCTACCGCTGCTCCCTTCCCGATCTCTTTCCCCTTCTCGGTTCCGCTTCCCGTCTCCCCCCACCCGCACATACCCGCGTGGTGCCGGGCGAGCTCGGCGATCTCGGCGGGCTGGAACTCGTACCGCTTGCAGGCTAGCCAGCCCCGCAGCCCCTGCAGCAGCAAGGCCAGCGCTCCCAGCCCCAGCCCGACCCGCAGCACCCACGGCCCCGCCACCCCCATGCCGCCGCTCCTCTCCGCGCCGCGCCGCGCCGCTCCGCCCCGCCCGCGGGGACGACCCGGGACCGCCCCGTCGAGGCCACGCCGCTCCCGGCCGCTGCGCTGCGCCGGCGCGAAGGGGCGGGACGGAGCCGGGACCGCCCGGCGGGGACGGGGCTTCCGGGTGGCGGCGGAGGCATGGAGTCGGCGGCGGGGGGAGGCGGAGGCGGCTTCCGTGCCAGCGGTACGGCGGGGCCGGGGAGCGCGGGGCGGGGAGGAGGGGCAGTCCCCGCCCCGCTCGTGTCATCCCGCTCGCGTACCCCGCTTCTGTCGCCCGTTTTTGTCCCGGCGCTCGTGTCCCCGCACATGTCCCTAACCCCTCTCGAGTCCCACCGCCCGCGTTCCTCGTTAGGTGTCCCCCACTCTGCTCGTGTTCTCGCACTCGCCTCTCCCCACTCGTTTCCCCGTAGAAGTCTCCCCCACAGCTTCCCTTCCCTCACGTTCCTCCACTTACATCCCCCTCAGTCGTGCCCCACTTGTGTCACCAAACTCACGCCCCCACTTGTGACCATCCTGCTCACGGCCCCCAGCAGCGACCCCACTTATGTTCCCCCATCCATCACTTCACACACTCATGCCCGTGGCCCACCTGTGGCTCCCACTCATGTCCCCCCAGCCATGTTGTCCAACTTGTGTCCAGCAAATGTCCCCACCCCCATTTGCATGCTCCTACTTGAGTCCTATCACTCGTGTTCCCCTTTCATGTCCCCTCCCTCACCTGAGTCTCCTTACTGTTGTCCCATACTCATTTCCCCCTCCACTCACACTCCCCCATTCAGTTCTCCCTACTGTGTCCCCCCAATAGTGTCCCCCGCTTGTGTCCCACCAGTCATCTCCCTACCCGCTCGCATCTCCAACCCACTCGTGTCCCCCCACTCCTGTCCCTCAGGAGTCACCCCCACTCATGCCCCCTCAGTGACCCTGCTGCCATCCCACAGAGCACCAGCACTCCCGCTACAACCCGCTGCGGGATGAGTGGGTGCTGGTGTCCGCGCACCGCGTGAAGCGGCCCTGGCAGGGACAGCTGGAGAAGCCCCCCCCCGAGGACGTGCCCCGTTGGGATCCCAAGAACCCTCTCTGCCCTGGGGCCACTCGGGCCAACGGTGAGGTACCATGGGGCACCCTGACCCTGTTTCCCCCTCTGAGCCTCACCCCCCATCCCCAGACTCCATTTCTCACCGCTACAGGTGAACCCGAACTACGAGGGCACCTTTGTCTTCCCCAATGACTTCCCCGCATTGCAGCCTGATGCCCCCGAGCCTGGTAACTCCTGCAGGGGTTCTGGGGGGCTGTAGGGGCGTGGATGCTGCCCAAATTCCCTCCCTGCTCTCTGTCCCGCCCAGATGACAGTGGCCACCCCCTGTTCCGAGCGGCAGCTGCCCGGGGTGTGTGGTGAGTACTCCAGCTCTGGCAACAGGCAGCTCTGTTGCTTTCCTTTGCGCTCCTGTTCTGATTTTGGGGCTCTCACCCATGGGCGGCTTTTTCCTCAGCAAGGTGATGTGCTTCCACCCGCACTCCGACCTGACACTGCCCCTGATGTCGCTGATGGAGATCCGGGCGGTGATTGATGCGTGGGCAGAACTGGAGGCAGAGCTGGGAGCCTCCTACCCCTGGGTGCAGGTCTGTTGGGGACAGGGAACGTGTGCCCATCCATGGGGGCACACGGGGGAGGTGCTGCTGGAGCCCCATGGCTGGGTCCCTCATCCTGCACCTGGTGCCCCTATGCATCAGGCTTCTGCTCTCCTGTGCTGGTTTCCCCCTATGCTGGGGTCAGCATTTTGTCCCCGCAGCAGGGATGGGGGTGCTGTCACTTGTCACCCCCTACACTGCTTCCTCCACAGATCTTCGAGAACAAAGGGGCAATGATGGGCTGCTCCAACCCACACCCACACTGCCAGGTGAGGCTGTGACTCTAGGACAAAGCCCTCTGGAAGATGGGAGCGCAGTGGGGTCAGTCCCCTTCTTGTCCCCTCTTTGCTGGGGACTGTCCCTTGTGGTTGCTGCATGCTGGACTGCCCACCTGGTGGCAGCACGGAACCGTGGTTGGTTGGGTGTAGGGCTGGGTTTAGGTGCTGTGGTGTGAGCCCGGAGTGCCTGTGGGATGTGATGGGGCCAGCTCCTTGGGGACAGCTGATAACACAGCCCTGTGTCCCTGCCAGGTTTGGGCCAGCAGCTTCCTCCCCAACGAGGCACGCCTGGAGGAGCGGACGCAGCGGCAGCACCACAGCCAGCATGGTGTGCCCATGCTGCTGGAGTATGCCGAGCAGGAGGCTCAGCGTAAGGTGAGGACGTGGCTGTCTGCCTGTCCCTAAGTGGGGGATGTCCCTGTCCCCATCCCCTGAGTGCTGTGTCCCACAGGAGCGGCTGGTGGTGGAGAATGAGGACTGGCTGGTGGTTGTGCCCTACTGGGCCACCTGGCCCTTCCAGACCCTGCTCCTGCCCCGCCGCCATGTCCTCCGCCTGCGGGACCTGTGTGACAGCGAGAGGGACAGTGAGTGATGCCCTGGGCTATTTTCTGGGAGGGAGCTCTATGGGGTTTTGTGGCAATGAAGGACATGATACTCCGTGCTCTTGGGGTGCTGCCTTGGGGAGCGACTGGCACATCCCTCGTGCTTGTCACCAGTGCCTGGTGTTACTGGGGGTCCTGGCCAACTCTGGGTGCACTCACTGCTCCCAACCCCGCAGGCCTGGCCTCCATCATGCGGCGGCTGCTGATCAAGTACGACAACCTCTTCCAAGTCTCCTTCCCCTACTCCATGGGCTGGCATGGTGAGTGTCCCATCTCTTCTGCCCCTCTCTCCCCATCTCTCCCATTGCACACCTGACCCCATACCCTGCTCAGGAGCCCCTACAGGCCCCCATCTGCAGGAGGACTGTGGGCACTGGCAGCTCCATGCCCATTACTACCCGCCGCTGCTCCGCTCTGCCACTGTCCGCAAGTTCATGGTGGGCTATGAGATGCTGGCACAGGCACAGCGGGACCTCACTCCTGAGCAGGTGAGGAACCGGGCCTGGCACGGGGAGCTCAGGGAGTGGTCTGTCTGCTAGCTGAGCTGCCCCAGCCTTGTGTCTGGTCCCTGCAGGCTGCAGAGCGGCTGAGAGCCCTCCCTGAGGTGCACTACAAGCTGAGGCCTCAGGAGACGGTGTGTGATGCTGCCCAGGCCTGAGGTGAAGTGGAGAGCTCGGCTCAGGTCTGTCAGCTTCTTCTGAGCTTCCTCATGGACTATGGCTTCCCCAGCGCTCATCCTGCCACATCCCTGCACAGTCTCGATGCCAAAGGGCTTGCCTTCCTCCCAGTCTGGTCTTACTGGTGGAGCTGGGAGCAGTGCCCAATAAACCCGCAAGCAGAGTGCCTCTGGCTGTGCCCTGCTGGCTTTCGGCCTGTTAGGAGGAACCCCAGCTGCTGGGAAGGGAAATAACCTGGGGGCTACAGGAGATGAGCTGCTTGCTGCTGTCTTTGCATTTCCTTCTTGTCCTCCCTGGGGGGAGCTCTGGGCCAGCTGAGCTGCCTTGCAGGCTGAGGAGTGGGAGGCAGGAGGCTGCCCCAGATGCATTTATCTCCTAGGCAGGGGTGGAGGCTGACGAACTTGCTGCTCTTCCTTCTCACTGTCTGGTGTCACAGTCCCCATCCTGCTTGCCTGGGTATTCAGGATGCAGCATGAGGTGCAGCGTGGGGCTGGATGCAGCGTGTGGGCTGGGGGATGCAGCAGGCAGCTCCATGCTCTGCTCCCCCCTGCAGCCCCATCTCCTCCGTGATGCCCTACAGCTGATCTGGGGGTTTGTCCCATGGGGATGCTTGGTGTATGGAGCACCATCTGCCACCGCATCCGCATGCAATTCTATTTTAATTGTCACCAAAGAGCCATTCTCATAACTCCCTAATGAGGCCCGTAGTGTTTTGAAGTCTGAGAGTGGTCCCCTGGGGGCCAGAAATCTCTTGCAAGCAGGGAGATTCTCCTCTACAGGACTGATGTGCTACCTCCAAGACAGCGCCTTGTGGGAAGTGCCACATATCCCTGTCTATGCATTGTTCCTACATCCCTGCCCGTGGAAGGCTGGATGCTGTCTCCGTCCTCCCTGTGATGTTCCCATTATCTGTTCCTGATGTCCCCGTGGCCTCCAGTGTCCCCATCCTCACTCCTCTGTCCTTATCCACTCCAGTGTCCCCATCCTGCCCCTGATGTCCCCATCACAGAGCCCATGAGACATCCCTATCATTATTCCACTTATGTCCCCCACGTCCAGCAGGTCCCAGAATTTTTGGCAGGAGGTGGTGGATGGCAGCATGTTGGTGTGACGACCACCACCAGTGCATCCCTTCTTCCTTGCAACAAGTGCACTCTCACAGCAATCACAGACCCTGCACAGCTCTTCCCCAGGGCCCTGGAAAAGTGGCAACGAATTGGTTTAAATGTGGGAATCCAGATTGGGGTAATTAGCCGCTGAACCGGTTGTAACGAGGCTCGTCATCCCCCTGCACGCGCAGTTAGCTCTGATTTAATAGCCCACCAGCTCTCAGCCTGGGCCGCCGTGCGTCAGCCTGGGGCCGTAAATGAAACTTGCAGTAAGTCAAGCGGTATTAAACTTTACAGTCACCGTCTTTAAAAACGAGACTCTTTCTCTAATAAATCAGAGCAAGCGGGATTGTAAATATCAGGGCAGGATCTGTATTGCTTAATTAAACAGAACCTAATGAACAGCCTGTTTGTTGTGTTGTGATTTAGGATGAAAGCCGGGGAGGTGGTGTGTGCTGAGGAGCACAGGTACTGCTGAAATAGCGCCGAGACAACACTATGAGGGCTTCTTTTATTTAATTTCTTCTTTTTCTTTCCCTCCCCCAAAAAAGTGAAAGATTCAAGGGGGTGCATCAGATGGATTTGCAGGAGGAAGGGAATGGCTTGTTAGGGGCTCGGTACCTTTAAGTGGGGTGTGAAGGGATGGGAAAACACAGCCAGGAGAGATGCAGCCATGCTTGCGTCACAGGGAGGGTGTGATTTTGGGAGATGAGATGGAGCTGGGTCAGGATCATTGCTGTGACCCTGAGCGTTACCAGCTCTGCACAACCTGCAGCCCCCAGCCTCACAGTCTGCAAGCTCAGTGTGACATTGTCACAGTGCATGAGGCCCCTTCTGAAGCCCAAACCCCGCCGTGCCCAGAGCAACTCCCTCCCTCCCAGCACAGGTGAGACAATAAATACTGCGTGAAAGAAGTTAATCTGTGGCCAGAGTGTTTTAATCAGGAGAAAAAAAAAAAAAAAAAAAAAGGTATTAGTGCAGGCCTGCTGGCTCCTGCCAAACTGCACTTTTACTGTCCCTGCCGGTACAGGGTTTATGGCTGTCATTTCACTCCAGTTTTACTGTTGTTTTTGCCTTTATTGTTGAGTTTCCCCTTGCCTCCAGTTGCCTGTGATTGAATCGATGGAAGAGGGGCGGGGGGGAGATAGAGAAGAAGGCAGAGGAAGGGAGAGATGAAGGCCCTGTAGCTCCTGGGGAAAGGGAATGGCCCAAACCCCTCTGTTTCTATCTGAAAGACACCATCAGGCACTTAGCATGAAAAGTAATTACAAAAATTTAAGCAGATGCTGAACACCCTCGTGCCCTGCAGCAATCAGCTCCCTGCTAAGGACAGCCCTGGTATGCCAGGAGAATGAAAACCAAAACCCCAAATCCCTCCAGAACTGCTCTTGGCACAGCACCCAGCTTATGCTGGGAAGCCCAGAGCATTGCTGGGTGTCTGGGCTCTGGGAACACAGCCCCATGTAATCTTACTTGTTCTGCACCTGAAATGGGCAGTGCTTGAGCTGCATCACCCTGCAGTAACCATGTGGGCAGTAAGCAGGGAGTTGCCCCATCACCCCAAATTTCTTGGTGCTGAGGACATACTGCTCCACCACAAAGCGCCCTCATAAATAACCCCCTGCTGCTTTTTAACCCTCTCCACCCCATTTTTAAGTTCCCCCAAGGATCAGGGATGTTCAAAAAGCAACCGGCAGATTCCAGATGCTTCTGCTGCGTGTTGGTAACAGCAGGACCTATCCCGGCTCCTTAGAAATGCTGGCAGAGGAGAACAGAAATGAAGCCCTTGTCCCTGCCAACATCCGAATCCCCCTCACCCCCCAGTCTGGATCAGCCATCGCATCGGGGACTTTGCAGTGATTATGATAAAACCTGCAGGACACCAAGGGCATCACTATGATTTGTGCTGTCTAAATGTTAATCAGAATAATAATGCCTATTGAGACAGCTGTTTTAAAAGGCTGTGATGTCGGAGTAAAAATTCCAATAAAACTCTATTAGCCCTTCCTCGTTACACTAATGGTGCCTGCTGCTAAAAGCCCCCCGCTTTAGACACCCGTATTAATGGGCTTATTACAGGAAATAAAATCCGAGCCTGAACATTACAGCGAAGCCTGATTAATTCAGCAAGGTAATCTTTTCCTTTTCCTTTTTTCCTTTTTTTTTTTTTCCTCCCCTCCTCTCTCCCTTTTCTCCCCTCCACCTTTAGTTAATGAAATGTGCTCCTTGAAGTGTCAACTGTGGAGCTTTGCATGGAGTTTGGTGACATTTTTAAACCTATTTTGTTGACATGGAGAAGAAGGGCTCCTTGGGGACATCCATCAGAGCTGGCGATGCAGCAGTGCAGGGTGAGAGGGACAGTCCCATGGATGGCCATGGCTTGGTCACCAGCCCTGCTGCTTGTCCCCAGGTCTGCTGCTGCCATGCCCAGCACATGGTATGAGGCAGAAATCCAGGGCACGCACATGGCTGCTCGTCCAGCCTATAAATAACTTCCATAAAAATCCTCTTCCCAGCCTTTTTGTGTGCAGCCAAACCCTGCCAATGGGAGAGGAGACGGCATCTATTTTATGGGCAGCTGGAAGCAGGCTTTGCATTTTTCTGGCTCATGTAATCCCACAGGTACCCTCATTTCTTCTCTTTTTCAACAGCCTTTTGCTTCACGTTCCTCCCAGCCACATTCAATTATGGCCTCTGCTCCTGCTGCCCAGGAGAGGAGAGGGGAGAGGGATGGAGGGAAGGAAGGAGAAACAAGGAAGGTGCAGTATCAGTTTGTGCCTCGTCCTGGAAAGCCTGGAGAGATACATAGATTGTTGCCTGGTAATGACTGCCTTTATTAGCCTCATTACTTTTACTGACTTCATTGAGGAGCTATTGGGATCCTCTGGGTGTTCCTGGTGGCCAGGTGTCTGCATCTCCCCATCACCGTGGGCTGGTGTGATGCTGAGTGCTGCCAACTCGTGTCTTTTGAGTCTGCATGGCAAGGAATTTCTCCCAAATCTGCTGCAGCCTTTGAGTTAACCACCTTGTACACTTCAGGCATCCCTTACTGCTTGTATGATGGACACAGCCAGTGCCACTGTACCCTGCAGCCATGTCCCCCCATCGATTGAAGCTTTCAGCATCAGACCCTCGGCAACCCTTGCCCAGGGGTTTGCTGTGGTCGCTGCCCTGTTGCAGTCCTTGCTCTGCTGTTGGTTGGTGAAGGCGATGGTCCCCGTGGGCTGGTGAGCAGGAAGGAGAAAATACAGGGGAATGGAAGAGAGGGAAAAAAAAAAAAAAAAGAAGAAATCAATTTAGTTGCAATAAAGCCTCTTACAGTATTAGCAGCTAATCCACAAATACACAAACACACAGAGGGAGTCCTTGGAATAAAGGCATTTAATTATGCTGTTTGCTCGAAGCTGGCTCAGAATGGTCTGACATGATGGCGAAGCAGGCACAGCAGGACCCAGGGAGATGCTGGGACCTTCCCTTTTGTTGCAGGCTATGCAGCAGTGCTGTTCCCCTCCACAGGGACATGGGTCACCTCTCTGTCCACCTCCAGGCCTCCCCAAGGTCCCTGTGGGGGACACCTGTGGGTTCTGAGAGGGTTGGAATGAGTTCTCCTGGCCGGGACAGCACCGTGGGCATCATGGGGCTGTTTGCACTTTCTTCCTCTCCTTTTCTCACTTCCTTGCGGGAGGGGTCTGTGGGGGGGCTATAACTCTTCTCCACTCCTGTTTGATCTGCCAGCGGGCTCAGCAGGGGAAGACCCTGCCTCGGCAGGCTGCCCACGAGATAAAAGGCACGGAGGGCCCAGCCAAGACATTTTTTCCACTGTTCCCCCACCCATTCACCCCTTCCTCCATCCCCCTGGTTTTCTTGGCAGAGGACGAAACAGGAAAATGAGCGTACGCCTTTCAAAGCCCTTCTTCTTTCAATATTGAACAGGGCCTGGATCCCCTTCTGGATGCTGGATTGCTGGCATTCCCGCTCCCCACGCAGCCTAAACTGTAACAGCTGAGGGCTGAGGGTGACAGCCGGGGGCTGCCAGCATGTACCCCAACTGAAGGCAACCAGGGGGAAAAATCCAGTTGGAAAGAGCTACTCAAAGTTAGCATGGCTCTTCTTCCCTCAGGTGCTCACCGGGATGCAGGAATCCCATCCTGCCCCAAGCAGGGATTATAACCATGGTGAGACCTGGCAGGGCACAGCCCAGCTCTGCCTGCTGCTTTGGACCTGATTGTTTCACTTTAACGTTTTCCAGAGATTTTCTTTTGATGTCACCCTTTTCTATTTGATTTTTTTTTTTTTTTTTTTGAAGATGATAATGATCTTCCATTTCTAAATGAAAAGTCATTTGGCACTCATGGGGAAAAAAAAAAAAAAAAAAGATTTATTTTTTCATTTAAAGCTGTTGAAACAGGATAGTTAAACCACTGCATATCTTTTTTTTTTTTTTTTTTTTTTTTTTCCTTCCCCACAAGATTTTTGAAAAGAGAAATTCCTCTGAAGTGACTTTTTCTTGGGAAGTATTTTGATGAACTGGCATTTTTTGGATGAAAAAGTGTTTCCATACAAAGTGCCTGGTCATACTGAGGCAAAGGGCAGGAACAGGGGGGCCTGATGCAGAGAGGAGGGAGGTGGGCAGAGGCAGGAGCCTGATTTTGGCATTTCTCTGACTGTCTGGAGAAGCTGATCTTTCTGGAGTTTATGTGGAAGGCAGGTAGGTGGTTAGAGGCAGCCAGAATGGCTTCAGCCATGGCAAAGCATGCCTGGTGGCCTTCTAGGATAGAGGGATGGCACTGGGGGACAAGGGAAGAGCAACAGATGCCGTCTACCTGGACTTGTGCAAGGCTTTTGGTCTGGTCCCTCACAACATGCAAGCCACTAAACTGGGGATGTGGATTTGATTGATGAACTGTTAGAGGGATAAATTATTAGAATGGCAGAATCATAGGATCATTAAGGTTGGAAAGGGCCACTAAGATCATCTGGTACAACTGCCAACTCATCCCCACTGTGCCCACTAACCCATGTACTTCAGTGCCACATCTCCATGGTTCTTGAACACCTCCAGGCACAGTGACTCTGCCATATTCCTGGGCAGCCTGCGTCAATGCCTGACCACTCTTTTGGAGAAGAAATATTTCCTAAAATCTGTTTTGAAATTGGCTGGATATCCACATCCAAGAAGTTATAGTCAGTGGCTCAATGTCCAGGCAGGAACCAGTAACCAATGGTGTCCCTCAGGAGTCTGTGCTGGGAGCCATACTATTCAGTGACTTCACCAGCAATGTGGACAAGTGATTGTCCCCCTCTGCTCTGCCCTCATGAGGGCCCACTTGCAGTACTGCACCAAGCTCTGGGGCCCCCAGTACAGGAAGGATGTAGACTTGTTGGAGCTGATTCAGAGGAGGCCGTAAGGATGCTCAGAGAGCTGGAGCATCTCTGCTATGAAGACAGGCTAAGGGTTGAGCTTGTTCAGGCTGAAGAAGTGTTATGGAAGACTTTATAGATTCCGGTACGTAAAAAGAAGTTAAAAGAAAGGTGGAAAAGGAAATGCTCAGAGGAGCTCCCTTTGTTATACCTGGGCCCCCTCACTGTCTGATTTTTGGTGTGCCACACTGATTCAGTGTTGCTCAGGTTTATTAACCATAGTCAGGCAGGGCAGATCAACAGGCTTACAAGAGTCTAAGTGCATCATAGCAATGCTATCATCCCTCACCACCAAATTCATAATCTCTGTGAAAAATTAGAGCAAGCCAAACTGACAATCCCTATTCTCCTCAAGCCCTGAAAGCAACGCCTTAGTTATTTTACCTTTCTTTAAATCTTTAATCCTACCCTCACCAGCCACCTCTGATTCTTCCTGACCACAGGATGTGGATGCACACATGCTTTCAAATGCTGGCACAGGCAGCAGTGCTCCTGCAGAATGCAACAGCATTGAACTGCTGCATGGCTTTTGGGGTGCTGGATGGTTTTTGGGGTGTCCCATGCCAGCAGAGCCTTGGTGACTGGGACCCTTCCTGTGGTACCAGCAGGTGGTGGTGATGTATAACTGATACCTTTCTGCCTTTTCTTATCGGAGGCTTTTAACGTTGTGCTAGCAACAGGCTGGCACTGGACTTTCCATAGACCCTTGCCCCATAGTGAGGCATTTCCTTTGATGCTTCCTGAGCTGGATGCAGGCACTTGCTTCCTTCTCCAGGTCTCCAGCTCATGTCACTGCCAGACAGCAGCAATCATCTGGAGGGAAAACAGGCAAAACCTCTTATCATGCCTGCAGGTCTGGCTGACACAGTCTTTCCACTCTCTGATTGTGTTTAATACCTTCTATTTCACATCTTTCAGCACTTCACGATAGAACTGAAAACTGTAATAGCTCTAATAAAGCCAGCTCTGAAGGGACATGTGGTAGATGAAGGATGAGGCCAGGGTAGCAGGGGGGGCTTCACCCCCCCACAGATGACGAGGACTCGAGCTTCAGCTGAGATGTTTGGGGCACATTCTGTACTCAGGAGGTGCTGTGATGTGTGTGCGTGTTATAGTTTGGGGTACATAGGCATGAGTGAACTGCCAAGCCAGGATGCCCTCATCCACCCTCTTAGGTTGAAAAACAGCTCCCAAGCTCTTACCTTCCAGGTGTTTTTTTGGGCTAGCTGTTGGTATCTGGGGCAGAGACTAGGAAAGATGTAGGGAAAAACAATTCTTTCTCCCAGTGTGTTCTGCTGCTGAACTGAACACTACAGAAAACAGAGAGATGTGCTGGAAGAGGAATTGGAGAGGTCAGGAGCAGGGCTGCAGAGATGTTTGGCCTCAAGAAGTTGAGACGGGCAGAATAGGGGCAGTGGGATGAGGACACATGGTCCAGGAGCTCCTCAATCTTTGGGAAAAGGACTGGCAGCAACTTGCTTCCCTGGAGACACCAAAGATATTCCCACACTCAAAATCCCAAATGGCCCTTAACGGCCCTGCTCTGCATAGGGAACATTTTACTCCTTGCTGTGTTTATGTTCACGTGTTTAACTCTGACCTTGGATCAATTTCTTGCTTAAAGTTATCCATTTTCCGTGACAAGGGACTTGGAGATGATGAAAAATTGACATGATATAATAGCAGAGCCTCTGGATCTGTAGCCAGTCTCTCCTGTGGTGTGGAAATAAAGTGCTCTGAAGGCTGCACAACATGTGAGCAAGTCTCTCATTATATATGTATATATATGTGAACATGTACCAGGATGTATATGTGTCTGGTTTCATACATACACGTATTAATATTCTCCACCCATTTCATTGCAGCATCTGGCCTTCAGAAACAAAGCTCCTTGTGCCAGGGGCTAATGGGAGATGTTTTTATTTGTCCTTGTTATAAAATAGGTATCTCTGTATTAACTTTGCAGGGCATTATATTGATGTAGTGCAGTAAACTTTATGGCTGATTTCACAACCCTGTTAAGTGCATCGTCTTAGACGGTAATAACCAGCCAGGAAGACAAGAAAAGCCCTTGCAAATGATACACTGCTTGGGGAGCAGAGAGGTGATGCTGTTCCTGTGGGGTGCCCAGAGAAAGCAGGATGCTCCCCACATCCTGGGAAGGGTTTAGCTCTCCTGAAGTTTCCCAGAGCCACACAGTGATTGAATGCCCCCAGTTTCTATCTGTCTGCTCAGGAAGCTGTTTGCTCTCCTCCCTCCCTGCCTTCCTTGCCCCCAGTAAATTTAATGTGATGAACACGTGTCCGCCGGTCACAGATAACTGCTTAGCTTAAATCCTGCCCGAGTTCCCTTCATTTATCTGTTAAATGGGATCTTGGTTATAAATAGAGTCCTGTGGTCACGGGGGCTGATTTGGGCAGGGGTTTGTTTGGGAAGGAGTTTTACAGAAATCTGAGCAAATTGCTGGGAGAAGCTGAGAGATAATAACAAGGAAAATGATATTAAACTGACTTCACTGCTCGTCCCACATCCAGCTGCCAGCAGCCTGTGGGGATAACACAGATCTTGGGCAGACAAGACAGTACAGGTGGAAGCAGATGGGATATGAAGTGTGCTTGCAAAGGCTGGAGTAGGAAAAGAGTTCTTGGTCATGAATTCAGCATCTGCAAAAGACAACTGGCCAGATGTGCTGTGTGGGCCCATAGCTTGTACAGGAGATAAGCCCCATTGATGCTCCATCTCTCCAGAACTGTACAGACCCTTGGAATATTAAAGGAACCCAAAAATCTCATTCACTGGGATCTTCATAGGATCATAGAATCATAGAAGGGACCTTTAAAGATCTTCTGGTCCAACTCCATCAGATGCTCAGAGCCTCTCCAGCCTGACTTTGGGTGTCTCAGGGATGGGGCACCCACCACCTCTCTGGAAAACCTGTTCCAGTGCCTTACCATAAAGAAAACATTTTTTCTTATATCTTGACATAGGATAAAACTTACACAGGGAAATTAATCCTCTGGATAGGACAGCTGGTCACTGTTGGTGATAGGAGTCTCCACCACTGTGTAAAATGTCTTGGTTTTTACAAACCACCTGGCTGAGAGGTGGACCTGCTGGCAGCCTGAGGTCACCCTGTCCTGGGGCCTGTCTTCGTGATATAGAATCATAGAATCACTGAGGTTAGAAAGGACCACTAAGATCATCCAGTCCAACCCCAACGTGCCTCCACCGTGCCAACTAACCATGTCCTTCTGTGCCACATCTCCACATCTCTTGAGAACCTCCAGGGATGGCGACATGGTGTGGAGCAGGTGAGAAGAGTAAGACGCAGTTTGACAGAGGGCAATTTGGGTAAAACAGCACTGGGAATATGGGAGCAGGTCTGTTTGCAGCCTGGAAACACCTCCACTGAGAGTGCAAGGGAGACTTTGGAGCTGATACTTTTGGACAAGAGAGGCAGAGGATTTGATTTGCTAACAAACGGGAACTGGCAGAGCTGAGAGTTTTTGCTCTGATTGCCTTGCTTCCTCTGAGCTCGGCTATGGCTTTTTTACTTCTCCTTTAATTTTTTTTTTTTCCTTTTAATTTATTGAAATCCTCTGGATCACTACTCACTTTCTTTGCTCTTTATTTCTTATTGCTTTGGCTGAAACGCTCAATCCCCAGTACGGCTGGGATCGGGGCACGAATAAAAATAGTTCTGTGGAAAAACAAACCCAAACCAACAAAGACATGAAAACAAGTCCTCAATTTTGGTAGCAGAATGGGGGTGACAGCTAGCAGGATGAGGACGGGGGGGGACGGGGAGTGGCAAAAAAGGCTGTTACCGGTCCAGCTGGTGGGCTGCCCCTGGCTCCCAACAGGAGAAGTCTTTGCCAAAATTGGCCTCCTGCCTCGATGGGCAGGATAAGGGAGAAATGTCCCTGCCAATGGGTGAGGCCGGAGGTTCCTCCTGTGGTGTTGAGAAGGAAATCTTGCCTTGTGAAATGTCAGCCACCAGGGCGTAGTGGTGCATGCCAATGGCCTCCTGCCCACCTGCTGTGCCAGCAAAGAGCACCTTTGTCACCAGAAGGGGAAACTGAGGCAGTGAGGTGGCTTTGGCAGGAGCGGATTGCTGAGCATTGGCCCCTTCCTGTGCAGTCACTGTGCTGAGCTGCTCCCCTTCCATCAGCCTGAAACCATCATTTGGAGAATGCAGCCTCTCCACAGCTTTGACTCATCTTCAGATTAAATGGTGCTTTGCTAGCACCCCCATGGCTGCCCATGGCTCATGGCAGCTCATCTTGCAGCTTTCCTGGGGCAAACCATCTCCCATAGCCCCATCCAGCCATAGCCCTCTTCTCAACCTCAGCAGCTGTAAGCAGCACGCTGCAGAGACCGGTTTGGAGAATGCAATTCAGCAGCAGATGGAGATTATTGTTGTAGGATGTGGCTTTTTTTGCATTTCAGTTGCAAAGGAGCAATTGAAACAGAAAAATTGAAATTGCAAAGGAGCTATTTCCCCTGCCTGTGACCTTGGAGAGTGGGAACAAGAGCTTATGTTAGGATGAACCACCCTGTCAGGGTCTGATTCTGCCACTGACAGTCTCTGTTTTGAGTCAAAGTTGGATTTGGCTCCCGGTAAAATGAGTTGAGAACTCTAGAGCCTGAGCAGTATGGAAAACTGGTTCCTTGTTACTGTCCTCCCCAAAGCAGACCATTGCTCTACAGATTGTAACAGCTGCTGGCAACTGCTCGCATTGCTGCCTGCCTGGAGACACCCATCCCAGCAGAGGGGGAAAGAACCACCTCAGAAATGCTTTGTTCTGCAACCCAGACAGTGTTCATCAGCAGCATCCCAGGGGGCTGCTGTGTTTTTCCCTCCAGGTTTAACTCCTGTGCTGAGAGAGGTGTGTTGCCCAGGAAAAAGGGGGGAGTGCTGCACTCGATCCTGCTGCAAACAATGTTCTCCATCCCTCCAGCACCGCAGACATCCTAACAAAGCCAGAATGGCTCCCTGAGGATGCCGGGCACTTTTCAGTAAAGGTTTTGCACTCCCTGATCAATACCCAGGGCCTCCTGCTGCTCTGTATTACGGCTGAGGTGCGGGGAGCGCAGCTGATTAGTCAGAGAAGAAAGCTCTGGGCTGGATCAGAGGCATCCAAGATGTCAGATCCTCTTCACTCATCAAAATACAAAAGCAAGAATCTCATCTGGCTGCTTGGCTGTGCTGAAATAATAGCTCATTCAGGAGGTGGAATTTAAGCCTAAAAGCTAACATTTGTGGTGTGTATTTATAACAGGCAGGCGCAGGGAACCTATCCATACTCCATTTAATTTCTTTCACAAGCTTCTTTGATCCAGGCATTATTGTCCAGGCAAAATTGGCACAAATTTCACTGCAGACATCACCAGCCGTGATGCTGAGAGCTGCCCAGCATCAGGGCTGAGAGGAGCTGCATTATAATTCATTCTAATTGAGTGTTTGGGCTAGCTGCGCTAGCCAGCTCTCCCTCTTCAGCTGGTCACCACCAGCTCATTACCTCCCAAACCCAAGGGCTTGACTTACTTGCAGACAGGAGGTGAGGGAATTGTGGCCGTGGATCTCAGTTTTTTGCAGTGCTTTGGGTGATGTAGGGAGAGATGAGACACCTGCCCAGGGACCCAGTGAATATTTGTGGAGGCTGAGGATGCCCATGGGATGTGTGAGGTCAAACGCCTGCAGAGGAGAGGATTGATTCTGGGTTTCCAGATCTGCTTGCTCTCCTGCCCTGGGGCGAGCAAGACCTTGATCCCTGGGTAAATGTGGTTTCTGCTTCCCACTGCAGACTGCTGGAGGAGGCAGTCCTGACCCAGCCTCTGTTCTCCACCTTGGGCCCTTTCCATGTAGTCTTTTTGAGCAGAGTGAGCAGCAGGACACACTCCACTCATAGGGTCCAGATTTACACTACAGTGTGGTGCCATTTGCAGCTTTGTTCTCATTTCCCCACTGCTTCAGTGCTGCTCCCTGCTAGGCAGAGCAGCAACACCCTGCTCACTAGCACAACACAGATCAGCTTATTATCACGGTGTTCACTGTCTGTCTGTTTCATCTGTCATCTTGTTGCTGAGCAGTTGTGCCAGGTCTTCTGCAGCTTTTCAAAATCAAGTCTTTTTCTGATAACCCTACCTGTGTGATGCTGGCAGAAGCTGTGGTCACCTATCTGTGTGCCTCATTCCCAGGCCCATCTATGAGCTGACTGAGCAGCACGGGCCTTCATGCTCCATCCACAGACCCTTGTGTCCTGGCCTCTTGGCTCATCTCACTAGGAAGAAAACCTCCCTGCTTTTCTGCTGCCTTTGTTTAGTGATCATTTTGCTGTTGGTTTTACCACTTGCATCAAATCTGCCAGAGCCTACATATTTTTAGTTCCTCATTTGGACAAGCCTTCTACTTGTGAAGACCACCCCCTTTCCTTCACTTTTCAAATGCCTTTTTCTGCAAGAAGAAATATAAGCATTCAAAAGGGCACCTGTAAACATCTCCCTTGCCACAAATGCACATGGGCTCTTTGTCTCTTTATCTCATTTTGATCAATTTAGTAAGTGCTCTCATTGCAGTGTCCTTCCCCTTTTTCAGGTAAACAGTGTCAGGGTGGGATTTAGCTGTTCCTGCATGCATATGATGTTCGTATCACAGTGGGTTTTGGGTACCACTGCCTTGGAGGACATGGTAAAGTGTTACAGATCCGTTTGTGGTCTCAGACACAAACTGCTTTGTGTGAATACCTCTCTGGTGCCCAGAGTCCCTGAAATGCTCTATAAATGTTGGTTTCCAAGAGCTACCAAAACCATGGCTGGAAGGGATCTTGAAGGAGTACTTCAAGCTGGAAATGGGCAATGATGACTTTTGACCTCCATGAGATTGTTTTCCATGGTTATTTTGGAGACAAATGGCTGTCCAGCCTGCAAAAATGACTGGTGAGTGCAGAAAGAAGGACAGGTCTTCTTTCAGAGTCATTGCTGTCAACATTTGCTTGTGCAAGAGAGTTACCCTCTTCATTAGAAATCTTGCAGCTTGCAATGTCAACTGCCCACAGCTGACACTGTTCTTATGCTCTGGGCAGTTCCCATGATCACTCATGCTGTGCCAGGAGTTGTCCCCCAACCATGCATTACTTTATGCCTGCAGCAGACCCAGCACTCAAAGTAAATATGTATTCATTGCAAGCTCCAGCATAGCTGCCAGGTTTGTCCTCAGACCATGGTTGTTTCCTCCATGTCTTTGAAGTTCCCACCTCATTTGGAAGCGGTATCATGGGTGGGGGGATCTCTGTGAGTGGGGGTGGGATGGGAATCTCTCAGAAACTGTGTGCAGCACTGCTGTGGCTTCCTACAGATCTGCATTCCTGGGTCCATGTCTTACTGTGGATCTGCATGTCTGGGTCCATGTCTCACATGGGGTGATGGGATCAGGCAGGAGGGAGGCCAGTGGGACAAGCTCCAAGTCCAGCAGCTCACTAGATGTCTCCATTCATTGCAGAACCAGCTGAGGCCAAGACGGGGAGTCTTTAGCACTAGGATCAGCCAGATGAGCAGGGGTCTTGCAGTATTAATTAAACATCTGGAGAATTTGGCAGGCAGCCCACTTAATTATCCCTAGTGCTCAACGATGCTTTCAGGAGTCCTCCCCTTCTGTCCCTGCTCTCATGGCTTCTTCCTTCCAGCACATCACCATTTGTCTTCCCAGGAGAGACCCTCATTTTGGTCCTATGGGGAAAGATTCTGCTCCAAGAAGTGTCTTTCAGCTACCAGACATGCTGCAGGTACCACAGGGTGCTGGGCAAGGCAGAATGAGGTGATCTGCTGTTCTTGTGGATTGCCTTGAGATTTGTTTTGGGTTATCCCGGAAAGAAGTTGTATGTCTCCAATCAAATGCAGCATTTGCAGTGCATTTTTTCCTGGTGTGAAGCAGAGTATGGGCAGATAAGTAGCTCTGTGTGTTTCAGAACCTTTCAGGCTCAGATTGCATCTGCTCCTCTGCTCTGGGTGCAAGCAGTTCTCCATGGAGCAGGGCATCTGACTGCCTTGTCCCATGCCCTGCAATGAAGCCGGGAGGGCAAAAGGGTCTTGGCATAGGTGCAGGAAACTCTGAAGTGCCACTAACAAAAATGGGGACAGCAGTCCCTTGATGCTACTACTTGGAGGGTGTGTGCAGAAGCGTGAAAAGCACTGGCAAAACACATCTGCCACCTGGATCCTTCCTAAAGTGTGATAGTGGCAAGCTATGGGAGACAGTTATTTTCCAATTAGTAGGCGGAAGGCACAATGAGACAATTAGCCACCAGTTAACAGGATGAATGTGATGACCACATTCCCTGCTTACTGATGTTTGGCTAATTTACCATTGGTGGCCTTGTTAAGCAGTCATGAATTGCACAGGAGGAGCAGTGGGCTGGAACGTGCAATAGGGATACAATAGCACATGGCTCACAATGGTGACATTCATTACTCCGCGGGGTGACAGCCCCCATCCCACATGGCTGTCCCCTTTCCCCTGTGGCTCTGCCAGCTCTATTTCACAGAATCACAGAATGGCCAGGGTTGGAAGGGACCTCAAGGATCACGAATCTCCAACCCCCCCCTGCCACACGCAGGGCCACCAACCTCTCATTTAATGCTAGACCAGGCTGCCCAGGGCCCCATCCAGTCTGGCCTTGAACACCTCCAGGGATGGGGCATCCACAGCCTCTCTGGGCAGCCTGTTCCAGCAGCTCACCGCTCTCTCTGTAAAGAACTTCCCCCTGACATCCAACCTCAATCTTCCCTCCTTCAACTTAAAACCATTTTCCCTCGTCCTGCAGTTATCTACCCTTTCAAAGAGTTGACTCCCCTCCTGTTTGTAGGCTCCCTTTAGATACTGAAAGGCTGCAATGAGGTCACTCTGCAGCCTTCTTTTCTCCAGGCTGAACAAGCCCAGCTCCCTCAGCCTGTCTTCATAGGGGAGGTGCTCCAGTCCCCTGAGCATCTTTGTGGCCCTCCTCTGGACCCTCTCCAACAGCTCCCTGTCTTTCTTGTACTGGGGGCTCCAGACCTGGACACAGGACTCCAGATGGGGCCTCACAAGGGCAGAGTAGAGGGGGACAATCACCTCCCTGTCTCTGCTGGCCACCCCGCTTCTGATGGAGCCCAGGACACCATTTGCTTTTTGAGCTGCAGGAGCACACTGCTGGCTCATGTTAAGCTTTTCATCCATCGAGACCCCCAGATCCTTCTCTGCAGGGCTGCTCTCAAGGACTGCTCCTTCCAATCTGTAAAAATGCCTGATACTCCTCCAGCCCAAGTGCAAAACCTGCACTTTGCTGTGTGGAACCTCATCAGGTTCACCCAGGCCTTTTGAGTCTGTTGAGCTCCCTCTGAATGGCATCCCTTCCTTCCACCGTGTTGACTGCACCACTCAGCTTGGTGTCATCAGCAAACTTACTGAGGGTGTACTCAATTCCTTCATCGATGTCATTGATAAAGATGTTGAAGAGCACCAGTCCCAAGACAGACCGGTGGGAGACCATGTCAAATGCCTTGCTCAAGTCCAGGTAAATGACATCGGTTGCCTTTCCCTTGTCCACCGATGCCGTCACTCCATCACAGAAGGCCACCAGATTGGTCAAGCATGACCTTCCCCTGGTGAAGCCATGTTGGCTGTCACGGATCACACGTCCTTTCCTCATGTGATCAAGCATGTCATCCAGGAGGATCTGTTCCATGATCTTCCTAGGCACAGAGGTGAGACTCATTTGCCTGTAGTTCCCGGGGTCCTCCTTGCTCCCTTTCTTGTAAATGGGAGTGACGTGACCCTTTCTCCAGTCATCTGGAACCTCGCCTGACAGCTACGACTTCTCAAATATGATGGAGAGCAGCTCGGCAACCACCTCAGCCAGCTCCTTCAGAACCCTGTGATGCACGCTATCCAGCCCCATAGACCTGTACACATTCAGTCTCATGAGGTGGTCTTGGACCTGCTCTGCCCCTTACGTTGGAGGGGGATTTACCATCCCGGTCCCCACCCAGAGGTTTAGGGATGCAGGGCTCAGGAATGTGAGAAGTACTGGAATCCTGGCCGCCAGTGAATACCGAGGCAAAGAACTCATTCAGTACCTCAGGCTTCTCTTCGTCCACTGAAGCCAGCTCTCCTTTTACATTTACCAAAGGAGGTACACTCGCTTTGGTTTGTCTCTTCTGGCCAATGTACCTGTAGAAAGTTCTCCTATTGTTTTTCATGTCCCTCTCCAAGTTCAGTTCTGCCTGTGCCTTGGTTTTCCTAATCCCACATCTGCAAGTTCGGACAGCATCCCTGTATTCTTCCCAAGTGACACACCCTTGTTTCCAGAGCTTGTATGCACCTTTCTTTGCCCTCAGTATGCCCAGCAGGTCCTTACCAAGCTATGCTGGTTTCCTACCCCCTCTGCCTGCTTTCTTGTTCGGAGGGACGGAGAGTTCTTGTGCTCTCAGGAAAACATCCTTGAAGAATAGCAAGCTCTCCTCAACATCTCTGTCTTTAAGGACAGCATCCCAGGGATCTTGGCCAACAGTCCATTGAACAGCTTAAAGCTTGTCTTCCGAAGTTCAGGGTCCTGACACCACTCTTTGCCAGGCCCACATCCCTCGAGATCATGAACTCGACCAGGGCATGGTCACCACAGCCCAGACTCCCTCCAAGCTTAATGCCTTTAATGATCTCCTCCGCATCGATGAGCAGCAGGTCCAGCAACGCTTCACCTCTGATCGGTCTGTCCAATACCTGAACCAGAAAGTCATCATCAAATATCTGAGGAATAAACCTGTCCTCAGATTGGCTCAGTATAAACATGTCTCTTGTGACTGGTGTCATGGCGAGGTTGCATAGCACCAGGAAGGGCAGAGAAGAGGGAACGCATTTGTGATGGCCCCTTGGGAACCTGTAGGATGGGGTCTGCATGGTAGAGAAGTTGTAAACTTCCTCACAACACTGAAGAACTCCTATAAGGAGGGAATGGCTAAGAAACATCAAGATGCCTGGAATACCTGGGATGTTTTTGGGCCCTACTTTGGCAGTGCATCCTCTGTGGCAGGAGAGAATCAGAGAATGACTTGGGTTGGAAGGGGCATTAAAGTCCATCTATTCCAACCCCCTCCTGCTTGTAAGCTCTCCTCAAGTACTGGAAAGCTGCAATGTGGTATCCCCTGAGCCTCCTCTTCTCCAGGCTGAACAAGTCAGGCTCCCTCAGCCTGTCTTCACAGGAGAGGTGCTCCAGCCCTCTGATCATCTTTGCGGCCCCCCTCTGGTCCTGCTCTGACAGCTCTGTTATTCCTGAGCTGGGAGTCCCAGACCTGAACGCAGTACTTCAGATGGGTCTTACATGGGCAGAACAGAGGGGGGTGATCCCCTCCTTCCCCCTGAGAGGTGAGGTCTTGCTCTGGGCAGATCCCCACATCTGCAGCAGCTGCTTTGTTACCTCACATCTCTAAAGAAGGGAAGGGAAGGGAAGAGGTGATGCTTGACCCAGCTCTGAGACAGGCAGAGGGTGGTGCGCCTACATATGTTTGTGTGTCTATGCCAGAGCTGTGCCACACCACTTGCCCTGCTGTGGGCTAGAGGTAATTAGCTGGAGCTCAGTGTGAGAGACAATGCCTGAGATATTCCGAGGGCATATGGCTAAGCAACCTGTTAAACACTTCTACAAATCCAACAAGATAACCAGCCTCCTGGGAAGCTACGCAAACAGTTGTATTTCCGCTTGGAGGGGGTGAATGACCTCCTCAAACGTTGAGCTCTTCGCTGGGAGACGTGGGGGCAGCACGAGAAGAGCTCCCTGGGGCCACAGAATGGAACTCAGAAAGCAGCTTGTCTTCAAGGATTTGCCTCTTTTCTTCCTGGCTCAAAAGAGAAGCTGCAGAGACAGCATGAAAATGAAATATAACCGGCAGGGATACCCCATTTCAGTTCTCCTGCATCTCTTACAGCTCCCTGCGGTCCCTGCTGCCTGTCTGCAGAAGTCCATAGCAAAGTGTTATTGAGCTGCTGGAGCTGATTGAATTTTTTTCATATCCTCAACGGGCCACATTGACGAGTGCTGCTTTGAACAAGAGAGGACATTGTTAGACACTTGGCAGACCTGGTCCTCACGAGACTCACACAGCGCCTGGCTGGGGCTGCTGAATGAGCAGGGTTGGTTCTCTCTGCCATGTGGGAAGTGATGCAGGTATCTGCAACAAGGACAGAGGCTTAGATCAGACTCACCTCAACAGCATGCCCTAGTAATACTCTTACTTCCCACAGCCTCTCTGTGCCTCAGGTCTCTTGAAGAGTAGATCTCTTCTGTCCTTCTGCTGTGATTCCACCTGGGGGGATTTGGTGGGCCCCAGATACATGCTTGGGATTAAACTGTTTTGGGAAATGGACCTTCTTGGTCCTGGCTTGGGACCTTGTGGGCTTCAGCCTGTTTCTGAGTTGCTCACTTGCTGGCAGGCTCTGGGGACTATCCACCACCATGAGGGGCAGAGAGAGACAACCCGTGGCATTAAGTAAGGGTCTGAGCCCCACAGAGCCCCACAGCAGATTAATGAGTGAGCACAAACTCAGAGACATCATCACGGATGATCTTCAGGGCGCTTGGCTCATGTGGATTCTATGTTGTGCAGCTCAGGCAGTGAGGGCACAGTCCCTCCCCATGCTGCAGGCAGGAAGCACAAGGATTCCTGAACCTTGGAGGTGGAGCACTCAACTTTTGCTGTTTGCAGAGCACACATCCATCCACAATTTTCAGGCTCCCTGTCATTTTTAACACAAGGGCTGAGCCACAGTCTGCAGTGCCTTCCTTCACCAGGGACCCCATCCACGTCTCTTTGGCTTTCTGCTGTGTGATGTTGCCCAGCAATCCATGCACAAGGATGTCCAAACAAAGAGTGGGAACCAACACTGCTCCAGCCTGGCATGGATGCATTGGTGACTGCAGATTGATCTATGAGCAGGGCTGGATCAGGAGCACATGCATTGTCATCCAGCTGGCTCCAGCAAAGGGACGAGCAGAGACCTGGCTGTTGGAACCTTCATTGTGTTCTCTGGGGGAAAGAAAGCTGAGGCCAACATCTCAGAGAGCTTGTGCTGAGATGCCATGTGCATAGAGGCTAGTGATGAGACTGGATAGAACACACAGGAGCTGGGTCAAAGCAGTCTGCTGAAGGGCAGTGGCAGCTTGTACGTCCTCCTCCCTGTTCCCTGGGAGCAAAGAACGACTTCGGCTCCACATTTCTGTGGTTTCTTTGCTCATTATAGGAAAAACGGAGGGTGAAGACAGGTCAATGAATCATTACTGTTTGGTTTGGCTGCACCACTGCACCGTGTTTAGGAATGGCTGATATTTTTTCTTCTTGTGAGTTGTTCTCTCTTCCCCTGCTCCTTCGGGTTTTGGGGTTGTTTTGTATTTTTTTTTTCCCCGCTATTATCCTGAATTATTGCAAAATGGTTATTGCAAGAGCAAAGATCCTCTTCTCTTTGGGTTGGCTTCCCCCACAGCAGATGTCAAATGAAAGAGCCCGGCTTTTGGATAACTCATCCCAAAAGGGGGTTGGTGCATCCTGGATCCTTCACCCGTCCCATGCTGAGACATTGCAGGGAGCCACTGGCGCAGCCATCAGACTCATGACAGCACTTTCCAGGGGGAAAAAGAAGAAAAATCCAGCAACAGCAAAGTAAAAAGGAACAGAATTCCTCTATTTTTTAAATACGTATTTTTCAGGTCCTTGCTGAAACATCTGTTCTGCATTTGCACAAGAGACGCTCATATCTCTACATTTGTTCCTTCCTTCGCTGCTGGGATGCTGGGCTTGCATGGCAAGAAGGGGCACACCCTGCAGTACAGGGGGACAAGGGAAGTGCCTGTTTTGGAGTGCAGTGCCCCCGTGCACTGTGCTGGAGACCCACCTGCCTCCCGCCATAGTAACTGTGGTCCTGGAGACATAGAGGGCAATTTGCTCATTTGAATCCTTCCTTGGTTATAATTTGTCCTAATTCCTCACCTGTCGTGGCACAGAATCTGGGAATGAGAGCTTCTTCTTGCATGTCACTGCCTGATTACATGGTGTCACAAGAACTTTCCAAAAATTATACCATGTAGGTGGCGTTGTCTGGAAGAGGACGTGGCATGGAGCCCATGCAGCTCTTGCATACTGAGGGGTGCTGAAGATGGGGATAAGGGGACATCAAGCATTCTCAGAAGTCAAAAACCTCACTTGGAATGAGCTGGATGGGGAAAGGCAAATCTCACTTGGAAGTCAGTTGCCCAGATGGTATTGTTCATGTTTCTGCTGCCCAAGATGGGTAGGGGGCTTATGGAGCAGGGCTGTTGACTAAGGCAGGATATTCCTTAACTACATGTAAATCTGCAACAGGATTGTCCTCCAAGTAGATGAAGGGCTGATCAGGGAGCAAGCCATGGAAGATACATCCAAACCAGAGGTTGAAGTCTGCAGCACCACAGAGGTGCTGGCAAAACAGGGGCTGCTCTCCCTGAAGGAATGCTCTGAGGATGTTTCTGCTCCATGGGCTTGAGGAGTAGCTGCCTAATCCTAATTGGTGCATGACCCGTTGAGTTGGACTCAATGACCCTTATGGATCTCTTCCAACTTGCAATACCTTATGCTTCTTTTCTTCATCTCTGTGAGGTTTGGGTGCTGTCATAAACACCTTTTCTTTATGTCCCTTGTTGCTGTGGGGGGTAGCTTGAATTAAAGCTGCCTTCCAGCTCATCTACTTACAGGTACTAAAACAGCTTTGCCTGTCCTCTGAGACCCCTCTCAATTTCATAAGAACCAGAGAGGGTCTGATGATGGATGTAGCAAGAGGGCATGAATAGATAACACAGTAGATCAGGAATAAATTAGCAATGGGCAGTGCCTCACCTAGCTCCCTCTAGCCCACGCCTCCTGCAGCACAAACATTCTCCCCATCTGCATCCCTGGATGTGCTATTTCATCTGGTTTCAAATGTCCCAGGCTTTCCTTGGGATAAACTTCTCTATAGACTCATAAATCTTCTTGTCAGGAAGTTTTTTTTCTTGCTACAGATCCAAAATCTCTCACCGTTTCACTTGTCTCAGTGTGGCTGGGGAGAAAGGCTCCTTGCCCTGACCCACAACCATCCCTGCATGAGGCATCTGCCTGCAACAATGCTCAGGATGACAAGGGGTTGGGTCTGAAAGCCCAGTGGGCTCTCTGGGCTGCTGCTTGTGTGCAGCAGACAGATGAGCCTGGAGGAGCACCTTGCAGGTTAATCTCAAGACTCTGAACACGGCCAGGTTGTGTTGCAGATGTTGATGCCAGAGTGTATTTGTTCATTTCACAGTTTTGCTTATTTATCAGATCCTGTGATCATTAAATTGTGCATTACCATTTGGCATGTGGCAGGTTTTAATTCCTATGGCTGGTTTATGCCCTCTGCAGGTATTAGCCTAAATGCATTTCCTGACAAGTGATGGATGCTCCGAAAAGCCGTGGCAACATATTTATTGATCAGAGCTCTCTGTAACCCCAGCTCACTAATGCAAGCTCTCGCAGCGCCAGGAACTGTTGTCTCCTCAGACTGTTTCATTAACTCAGATGTGAGGGTTTGGACTTTCCTTTCACGCAGGAAGGAGTAAATCTTGAGTGGTGTCAGCTCTAACAACAACTCCAGCTCAGTAAGTAGGGCAGACCTGGCCTGTGCTTGGCAAGGGGACCTCTGGCATTCTCCCACGGCAAGAAGTGACAGATAACGTGTGCAATGCTAACAGGCCCACCACGAGCTCCTTGCCTTCCCATGCACTCAGCTGTGTGTGCTTCTGACATCCCCTCTCTGCAGATGCAAAGCACTGACCTTGCCTGCTCTTCCCAAACCTGGCATGAAGGAATCCAGGGGATAAGAACCAGAATCCTTTAAAATGTCTATGTACTTCTGGAGAGAATAGGGAATACAAATGAAGGATGTTCTCTCACATCCACAGTCCATCAAAACCAGCGGCTTCATGAGATGCAATGGCCTTGTAAGCAGGTTGTGTCCAGAACTGTTGGTCCTGGGTGATCTGCAAACCTCCTCTTCAAAATCTGGGAATTGCTTCATATCTGGAGAGGAGCATGGCAGGCAGCTTCTTAGCACCCACACTCTACAGTATCTCGTAGGTGAAAGCACTTTGCCTGGGGCAGTTGCTGACAGCTCCAAAACTTCTGTTGCCTCTGCCCTCAGCTCCAGTAATGAAAAAGGATTTCCTCACTCCAGAAGCAAAACACAATGGTTGCCTGATGGTTGTCCTACAGGCTTCCTAAGCCAGATTTTTTAGACTGCCCAACTTGGACCTTATAGAATCATAGAATCATTTCAGTGGGAAGGGACCTTTAAAGGCCATCTAGTAAAACTCCCCTGCAATGAGCAGGGACATCTACAGTTTGATCAGGTTTCTTAGAGCCTGGTCTTGAATATTTCCAGGAGCCACAACATGTGAAACTTGTATCCAGCCACTCCACTCTGCTCCCAGGAGCCATGACAAAACTTCAGCCCTACACCGTGGGATGAGATGGCATCACCCAGGTGGCTCATTGCAAATCAGAGTCTTGCAGGGATAATTTTATGGTGCATGAGAACTGCTGTGGGGAACTAGGAGTGGAACAGATACTGGTGAAGCTGCCAAGGTCAAAAAGGAAGAGATGAGAAATAGTGGAGAGCTGGTGGGAGGTAGGGTGGGCTTCAGTTCCTCAGTTGTGGGAAGTGCCGTCTGATTCAAACCTGCTGGCAGGGATGTCGTTGGCTTCTGGAAAAGCAGTCTCTGTTCACACTGGAGCTGAGCAGCAGCCCACATGTTGCAAACATTTCCAGAAATCAGCTCCTCGCCCTTTCTCCTGAGGTTTGCATGACCCCAAGACTCATGGTGGGAATAGACTGTCAGGAAGGAGAGTCCCAGTGGTGAAGTGATGCTGGAGCGCTGCACATCACTGGCTCTGCTCCCTCTGGCCAACAAACAGCAATGGAAGGTGGAAAGAGGTGAATTTGTGGCAAAAGGAGGTTGATTTGGTGCAAAAGAAAGTGAGTTTGGTGGTGCCACCACTCGCAAATCCCTTTGCTCTGACTGTTCCTGTCTCTCCTTTGCCAGAGGTCCCCATGCTCATCACCAGCAGCCCATCAGGTTTTTCAGCTTCCAGTTGTTCACACCACTTGGTTCTAAATGTTAAGGAAAGAGGTCCTGAGGGGACTGTGGGGCTCTTTCTACCTTCCTCACCTATCCTAGGAAACTGGCTTTTGTGAGGTGTTGGGTTGGATGATCTCTGGTTGGGCTGGATGATACATGGCTCTGTAATCCTGTGATTCTCTGTCCCTTTCTGGAAGTTGGTGAAAAGAAGAAAATACTTTATAAAAGTAAACTGGGTCTTATATTAATAGAGAGAGATTGCAGCTTAATGCAAGATAAAGAACGAAACCAAGCAATGTGTTAATGCAGCGAGGGGGAAATCTTTATTGTCAAGCAGCGTCTCAGAATGCACTGTGTTGTGGTTATCTTCTGGAAACTTTATTCCACTGTAAATCTGGTTTTCATCATCCCTTAATTTCAGACTTACCTCTTGTTTAGAGCTGGCCTGGTGGAGCCACCTGCAAACAAGGAGACATTGCTGCCCGCATGGCTTCAGGAAGGGCAGGAAATGCAAAAGTGCTTTTACAAGAGTTTTAAAAAACCAAAGCAAAACAAATATTCCAAGCCCAAACTTGATATGGTTTGTTTTAATTTCCAGAGAAGGATGGTGCCCAGCTGGGTTCCTCCTGTGCCCATGTCCCTTTGAAGTCAGGGTCACCCCAGTGACCGGTGTAGCATCCCAAGCTGATCTGTAAGTAACAGGGTGGCAACTGCTGTGCTCAGTGCTCTGCTCTCAGGCTTCAGTTGCTGACTGAAGTGAGAGTCATTGCTCACCAGGTAGAGGAAATCAGGCTAGCATTAGAATATAAAGGACTGTTTTAATTAAACCTGGTATTTCCAAGCAGCAGCCAAATGGAGGAGGCAGTTGGAGTCAGGCAGAAAATTCCATGCAGAATAAGGCACATTTTCCCAAATGGAGCAGGGCAGAACTAGAACAAGGCTTTTCCTTTGTTTGGAGAAGTATTTGTCTCTCAGCCATCAGTGGGATGGTGACTTCAGGAAGTTACCATCAAAGAAGGGCAGCTGTTCTAGGATGAAGTTGAGGAAAAACTCAGTGCCCTGAGATGCTCCAAGGATTTGATATCCCATTTGGAGATGTGAATCCCTTGTGCTGGTCTCTGTGTGCAGGACTTGTGCTGAACACAGAGCTCCTCCTGCCTCCTTCTAGGCCCCTGCCTGGCAGAAGAATCCAGGCAAAAGCACATTTTTAAGTGCTTTTTGGCCATGCATAACAAGGTAAATAGCAGAACTCCCAAACAGCACAGCTGGTGTGGGAATAGAGCTGGATTTGGAGTTGAGCTTCACCAAACTGTTGGACAAGAGATCACTGCAACCAAATAAATTCAGAAAGACAGACTGACAGATGAGGAGCTCTATGTGCCTGGGTGGTATGCTCAGTGAACTGGGCTGTACCTGGGAAATGGGCTCTTCAGAGACTTTGGAGATCACAGAATTGCAGAATTGCAGGGTTTGGAAGGGACCTCAAGAGATCATTGAGTCCAACCCACCTGCTAAAGCAGATACTATACAGTAGGTTGTAGGTTCCCTACAGTAGGTTGCACAGATAGGTGTCCAGGCAGGTTTGAATATCTCCAAAGAAGGAGACTCCACAACCTCTTGGGACAACCTGTTCCAGTGCTCCATCACCCTTTCCATAAGGAAGTTTTTTTGTACATTTTTTATGGAACTTCCTATGTTCAAGTTTTAGACTCTTTGTCCTATTGATACACACCACTGAGAAGAGCCTGGCCTCATCCATTTGCCTTCCACCTCCCTTTAGATATTTATAAACATTTATCAGATCCCCTCTCAGTTTTCTTTGCCCAGACTGAACAGATCCAGGTTACTCAGCCTTTCCTCGTATGGGAGATGCTCCAGGCCCTTTATAATATTTGTGGTCCTCTGCTGGACTCCTTCTAGGAGCTCCCTGTCTTTTTTGAACTGGGGATCCCAGAAGTGGACACAGTACTGTAAATGTGGCCTCATCCGGGCAGAGTAGAGGGGGAGGATCACCTCCCTTGGCCTTCTGGCCACACTCTTTTTAATGCACCTCCATTGGTGTTCTTGGCCCCAAGGGCATGCTACTGGCTCATGGCCAACCTGTTGGTTTTCAGGTCCTTCCCCACAAACCCCTCTCCAGCAGGTCATTCCTTAACCTGTACTGATGCATGCAGTTATTCCTACCCACGTGCAAGACTCCATATTTGCTCTTGTAAAACCTCATCAGTTTCCTCCCTGCCCAACTCTCCAGTCTGTCCAGGTCTTGTTGAATGGTAGCAAAGCCTTCTGGCATCTCAGCCACTCCCCTCAGCTTTGTATCATCAGCAGTCTTGCTGAGGATGGACTCTATCCCATCATCTAGGTGGTTGATGAAGATGTTGAACAAGACCAGACTCAGCACTGACCTTTGGTGAACACCAATCATTACAGACCTCCAACCAGGCTTTGTGCCACTGAGGACAGCCCTCTGAGCTCTGTCAGTCAGCCAGTTGTCAGTCCCCCTCAGTGTACACTCCTCTATCCCACACTGTCTAAGTTTCATAACAAGAATGCTGTGGGAAATGGTATCAAATGCCTCGCTGAAGTCAAGGTACACGACATCTGCTGCTCTCCTTGCATCTACCCAGCCAGTGATGACATCATAGAAAGCTACCAGGTTGGTCAAGCATGATTTTCCCTTGCTGTATTCATGTTGACTATTGCTAACTGTCTTCTCTTCTAATTGCTTGGAGAGGGTATCCAGAACAAGTTGTTCCATTGCCTTTCCAGGGATGGAGATGAGGCTGACTGGCCTGTAGTTTGCTGGATCCTTCTTTTTGCTCTTCTTGAAGACTATAGTGACATCGGCTATCCTCCAGTCTTCAGGCACATCTCCTGCTTGCCAAGAGAATGCTCAGGGGCTCCAGGACCAGGAGCATGGGCCAGGAGCAGAGCTGGGCGTGGGATGTTTCACAGAACAATCAGGCCATAGGGTCCAAGATGGAAACTTCCCAGCTTGTTTGTGCAACTTGTTGATATTAAATCTTCAGTCTCATGTTTAAAATAAACACAACTGAGCAAAGACATAAAAATATGCTTGTATCCACAGGCAGGGCTATGCTTACACACCACATATCTGGAGTTTCAAATGTTGTGTTTGCCCAGAATGCAGCTTCAGCGAAACCAAAATTATTTGCAGGAAGGAGTCAGTTACAAAAATCCTTCCCAGCTCAGAAATTCTGGGGGCAAAAGCAACAATGACTATTCAAGTGAAATTGCCTGGCACAGTTTTTTCAAACCGAAGAGCTGCAGATGAACTGAAATAGAGCTGCTTCAGAATTGGAGCAAATTTTAACAAACAAACAAGTACACTAAGATTTGCATGAAACTACTTGAAACGATCAAATGGAGGTACATCAGTGGCCGTCCTTCTGCCCTTGAACTGCCAGCTTGTAGGAAGAGAGAAGATATCACATTCTTGTCTCAGTGTGAGACAGGAGACATTCCTTAAATCTCAAATATTTCTATGGATCAGAAAACACTTCTTTTTTTCTTCTTCTTTTTTTTTTTTCCTCTTGACAGTGTCTCATCTTCTGATGTGGCTTAATGGGTACGTCTGCCAGGATGTTTTCATGGTGCAGCAGAGAGGTTTGTCAGATGTCTGCGTCCCTTCCACAGCTGCAACCAGCTGATCTAAAACGCATACGAAAATCTTAATTAATCAGCAATTAGAAATGGCAGCTTGTCAGTTTGAATACCCTGGCACCTCAAGGTGCAGGCTCTGACCATGTGCTTTCAGAACGTCATCCCTGAAGCAGGCATACACTACTAAACTGTGAGCTTTGCATACATCCAGCCCAACATTAAGGAACAGAAAATGAATAGAGATTTGTTGGTAAGGTGCCCCAGATCCTGAAGGGGCTGTGAGCTGTTATCCCTCCTCTGTGTCTGGCATCTCGAAGGTCACTCGGATAGCTGGGGCCCACAAATCACTAAGATCATTTCAAGAGCCTCTGTGATCTCGCAGCTCATGCTTGGTGTCCCTTATTCCATGTGCCAACACCAGCCAGTCCAGTTGGACCCAAGCACTTTTGTTCCACCCAGCCTGCAAAAACACGTCAGATTACTTTGTTTTGGAGGCTTCTGCACATCTTCTAACACATTTCTGAGATGAGATGCAAACCTTGATGTGTGACCTCTTGTGTGTGTAACACAGTTGTGTAACAGATTGCCCAGAGAGGCTGTGGAGTCTCCTCTTGGGAGATCTTCAACAGCCACCTGGACTCGGATGTCCCTGCTTGAGTTGGGGTTGGGTTGGGTACAGATGGATACAGAGGTACTGCCAACCTCAGCCACTCTGTGATGCTGTGGTTCTGAGCTGAAGCTCACTAACCACTGCTGTGTTCCCTTCTGTAATGCCATGGGCTGTCTGCATGTCCTCCAAACCTCTGGGACAACTTATTGGGAAATGCTGACCTACAACTCCCCATGAAATGTTCAACGTGTGAAACAGCAGCGTTAAGAAAAATGACAAGAAAGGGTGCCCATGCTGGCCTATACTTAAAGCCTTACCCACCAGAAGGGATCTGGGAGCAATGGTGAAAGCCATCCAGAAGACTCTCATGGGGATATTATTGTGCTGCTGTGATTTTAATACTCTTAGACAGGAGATAACCCATCTCCACAGATAAAAAGCAGGAACCTGGCATGAAAAATGTAGCCATTACCCAACTAGACACAGTTTCCTCAGCTCTGGGAAGCTCTGAGTGGAAGCAAATGTGCACAGGATTGAAATTTCAGTCTGCTTCAACTTCCTCCTGGGGCGAGAGCTATGCAGAGAGAAAGAAAAAGATTTACTTCTTTCAGAAGAAGCTTAGAGCTCTTTACATATGTGCCTGGTGCGGCATGCTGACCAGGTCTGCGCATTTCATCTCATTTCATCTCATTTCGTTAGAGCTTTAATCACGTTAATGACAGCCCTAACATTTCAGGATGGCTCTGAATCAGCTGCTGAGCTGCGGGCTTTTTGCTGCAATGGGGAGAATGCCAGCAGTTGGTCGCTTCTCTTGAACATCCTGGCTTCCCTGCTGCTCTGCACCAGCACCTCCAAAATAGCTCCTGCAGGGATGGGGACACAGCCAGTGATGGGGACGGGATCCCTCCGTCCGTATACCAGCCTCTTTTTCCATTCCAGCTTTCTTTGGAGCACTTTCTCCATCCTGGGTTGTTTTCTGCAGGTGTTCACTTTTGGACTCAGGCAGACCAGTGGCGGTCCCCTTTTTGCTTTGAGCTTTGAAGCATCAAAGTACCACAGACTCATAGACTTTTCAAGGATGAAATAACCCAACAGTGATCAGGGAAGATGTTTTGCAAAAATACAGCTTGATCCATCCGCTTTGGGTAGGGGAACACAAGGCAAATCTTGATAAATGTTGCTGTACTGATTGATGCTTCGTAAGTATCACTGAATTATCCTCTTGTTGTCTCCAGTCATGATCTTGGATGAGTTGCTCCACCCCTCCTTGCTTGTAGTTCCTGCACATGGGGAATCAGAGCAATGAGCCCCAGAGAAGGGAGGAGGTGAGACCCTGTTGCAAGGCAGGGGCAGCTGCAGGGTTCTATCCAATTGCACACACTAGAAATGAATGAAAGACAAATCCATTGGCACTTCTCTTCAGCCTCTCAGGACTCAGCAGCAGATACAGAGAAGTCTCACGAGGACAGAATGGGTTTCAGTGCAACTGGAAACTGTGTTGAGATGAAATCCCTTGCTGACCTTTGAGCTGCACTGAACATCCCCTGAAATGCAAAAAGCTCTCTGCAAGAATTGAATCCCCATCATGTTTTCCCCACCATGGCTCCAGACCAGCACCAGGGCACATTTTCATTTCAGACTTTTCTTTCAGAAGAAGGGTGAGCCTGGCATGGAACTGGGAACATGGAATGTTATCTCAAAGCAGCAACTGCACATTCTATCATTGCATCTGGGCACCTCTCTCCTGGGCAGCTCTCAGCCTCAGCACACAGTTCACAGGTACCTCATTGTAACCAGCAAGCCTCAAATGCTTATTTAATTGCCTGATATTCATCGCTTTGTGAATCATTAATTACTGAGATCTTGTTTGTTTTTGCATTTATACAACTAAACAGCTGCCAGATGACATTGTGCTTATTCTGCCAAGCTACTTACCTGTCTTTTTCTTGTATAGTGGTGGCATATTTCCTTTTCCAAATGAATTTTATCCCTGGCATTGTCCTGGCTTTACAGTCAAAGCACTGAGCATGTAGTACAGCAACTCATCAACCTCCAACAACTCAGTGTCTGAAGCCCATGGGTTTTCCACCCTGTGTCATCTTGTCAGCCCCTGCAGTCAGGATATTTTCTCAACAACTGCTGAAGAGCTGGTTGGACCCATCAATTGTGGTGCATTAGAAGGAAAATGTTCTTTATGTTAAGGGTTGTGAAGCACTGGGACAGGCTGCACAGAGATATGGTCCATCCCCAGAGACACTCAAGATCGGGCTGGAGAGGCTTTGAGCAGTTGATGGAGCTGTAGGCGTCCCTCCTCATTGCAGGGGAGTTGGGCCAGGTGACCTTTAAATGGCTCTTTCAACTCAAATGCTTCTGTGATTCCATGGTGTGCATTCATTCCCATTGACTCCAGCACATTTTTTCCCTCCTGGAGGTCACGTATTTTGATACACCACGGGAGACCCCACCCTGATGCCACCTCCTGAGACCAGTTTCACATTTCCTGCCAACCGAACTCCATGATCACTGTTGCCATTCTCCTCTGCTGCATGCAGCCCCAACACGAGCTATTTGCTTGCAGGCTGGCAAGGGGCAGGAGCTCAGCCTGTGACCTCAGCCAGGCCCCGCACCAATTGCTCTGTGCAGGCTTTTAGAGCTCTTTCAGCTGCACTCAGCTTTGATTGTGCCTGATCAAAATGCACACGGCCAGCTTTGATAATCGCTGATGATCAGAACCTTTTAGGTGGCAAGTGACAGGGCCAGCACTAGCGTGATGGATTGGGTCATTAGGAACAGCTGTTTCCCCTTTCCCTGCCTTTTGAAGAGCCCATGTTTTTCCATGCTGCCCCAGAGGGCTATATGAGGGTGTTTTGGGGCTTGCTCTCAAAGCACAGGAGCACAGTCACCCCTGCCTGGTTGGCTTGGTGATGCTGTGCTGGATCTCCCACATTTCTTCGGGGATTTCCAGCTTCCAGCTCCTTCAGGACAGGGAAGCAATTGCAATGACCACCGACCAATGTAAAAGAGCATAAACACAGTGGCTCCTTAACCTGGAGGGAAGCGAGCTGCTGCCATCTGTTAGTGAAGTTGTTACAACCCTCAGAACATCATCCCAGCCCACCTCCTCCTGCCTTGCCCCTTTCCCTGCCCTCCTTAGGATCTCTGAGCAGCAGCTCAGTAAGCTGGTGTGTTCTGAGAGAAGTGATGCAGCCCTGAGCCCTGACACTGCTCAAAGCTTTGCCTTAGAATCACAGAATCATTAAGGCTGGAAACCTCTAAAATCATCTATTCCAACCTTCAACCCATCCCCACCATGCCACTAAGTTATGTCCATCACGGACACATCTACACTTTTCTCAAACACTTTTAGGGACAGTGACTCCATCACTTCCCTGGGCAGCCTGTTCCAATGCCTCACCACTCTTTCTGAAAAGGAATTCTTCCTAATATCAACCTGAACTTTTCCTGGAGCAAGTAGAGGCTGTTACCTCACTGCAGCTTTCCAGCCAGTCAGCCCCAAGCCTGGAGCACTGCCTGGGGTTGTTGTGACCAAAACTCAGGACTCAGCACTTGATCATCATCCTGTTGGCCTCAGCCTAGTGACCCAGCCTGTTCAGACTCCCTTCAGTGCCTTCCTACCTTCAGGCAAAGGAACGCTTCCCCCATCTTGGTGACATCTGCAAACTTATGAAGGGTGCGCTCAATTCGCGCCTTCAGGTCGCCAATAACAATATAAAACCAGGCTTGCACCACTACCAACCTCTGCCTTTGGTAGGGTTCCTTGGAACAGTTTGTTCCTGGCTTGTCTCTGGGGATGGATGTGCAGAAGAGAGGCACAGAGGAGTGCTTCCCATAGGACACCTCACTCAGCCTTCCTGCTCTTCTGAGGTGCCCTCAGTTTAAGAATTTATTAAACATGTGGATTGGGAAAAAAAAATAAATCATTTTGTTTAACCAAAAAAATAAAAAGGGGGGGGGGAGGAGGGGAAGAGCGAGGGAGAGTGAGAAAATTTATCAGAGCCATACGTTATAAACAAATTATGCTCAGCAGGCAGGTGAGCCAAGGCCCGCCAGGCAATTGGGAAGGCAGTGTGCAGGCAGTAATTGAAAAAAGTGAGACACACACACACACCTGAATGGCTGCTCTGGGGCTGGGGCAGTGCAGAGCTGTGCTGGGTCCCTGCTGTCCCCTGTCACTGTGCTGGGGTCCCATGCTTGGGAGCAGTGTCAGCAGCGATGCATCGCTATGCTCAGGTCATTCTTGTGTTTGTTAAATGTCTGTGAATAAGTGCCAGGGACTCCCTTTATAGCTCAAATGATGGGTTACTGCAGAACACAAGTGTTAAAAGCCTGCTGCAGAGTTGTGCCGTCCCTCTGCGTGCTGCTGCCTTCTCTTCCTGACTTCTGCTTCACCATGGGGATGCAGTGGGGCCTGGGGATGTTTCCCATCATTCTGCTTCACCTGGACCAGGTCTGCGCAGCAGTGACCAGCTCCAGGTGCTTGAAGAACGAGATGTGTGCACTGGGCTCATTGAAGTGAGGCGCTGCCCCTGGGAGCCCACAGCCATGCTTTGCCCTGAGGTGGGAGACCAGACAGCTGGTGGGGTGACAGCGTGTACCATGTCACAACAGATGATCCTGGGAGGGGAGCAGTCCCAACCTTTGGACCTGTGTAAGGCATGGGGAGTGCTAAAAACAAGACAAACTAAGTGCAGCTGGCATAAAATCCATGCAGTACATTGAACTGTAATGATTCTGACAATAAAGCAACCCAATAAATATTATGAAATGAAAACAGCCCTCCGGGAGCGTTTGCTATCGATTGCTTAGAGCTGGCATTTGTGCAGCAGATTACGTGCGAGACAGGTTCTCACTGGCTTTTCTTCCTTCCCTTTCAAATGCAGAATTAGAAGAGCTCTCTGGAGGGCGCCTTAGAGGGGGACTTCCCCCCTCCTTGTGCTGGGGCTCTGTCAGGAAGGAAAGATACAAGCAAGTTGGGACGTGGGAGAGGCTACAGGTGTGAGTTGAGTGGAATGCACCTTCTATCCTTGCAACTGTTCTGCTATTAGAGCCTGCAGAACTGGGGGTCTCCCAGACCCTCATATTGTGTGCAGTGTGGGTGTCCTGGAGTAGGAGCTGGCTGGTGTGTGGGTCTGAGCAGTGGGGTCAGAGCTTTGTCCTGTGCTGGGAAGGATTTGGTGAGGCTGCAAGTGTGATATTCACCGTTGGTAACTTGCAAAGCTGCCATCCTGTCTGCCCTACCTCCCTCACCCTTACCTGAAGCATATGTGACAGTAAATGCTCCTCAGCTGGCCCTGCATGTTGGCCTTGCAGCTCTGGCATCCTGAGCATCCTGGTCATCCCTGGGCATCACAGACAACCTGGGCACTCTGTGCATCTCAGGCAGCCCCAAGTACCAGACTAAGCACTCTCCTGTGTTTCTCTGGCTCCTGCCTGCTGCTTCATGACTGTCCAACTTCCCTTTGCTAATTAACCCTGTTTCCAACCAGAACCTGCCTGCTGATGCTAATTACAAGAACACCAGCCTGCAAGAGAGAAGTGTAAGGGGGACGAATTGTCCCTTGCTTTCTAACAAGGATACACAAGCTCTCAGGAGATGGAAGGATGTAAGGGAATCGCTCATAAAGCTGAGATTTATGAGACTAAAGACTAGTTATCCCTCATTGGAAAGAGAGGACAAAATAGCTCCATCTATTGCAGGCACTTTGTATGGCGATGCTGTGACTGACCTGTGCATGGATGACAAGAATGGGCCTGAATCTGCTCACCAGATATTTACCAGAATAAATGTGAAATATCTGTGCTGGTGTCAATTGTTATTACTTGGGATTTTTATCAGAGCAAGCAATAGTAAATGAAGGTTTTTTCAAAGCAATTAAAAAAAAAAAGAAAGAAAGAAAAGCCCAACAAAAAAATGCATTCATGCTGGCTAAAGAGATACAATTCTTTGCTAACTGGAAATAATCATATGCATTTTGCTATCAGTGCCTGCTAAATAAGTCCGGGGCTGCGTATTAATGAGGGCATTGCAAGAACTTCAGAGGGCAGCTCCAGCATTCACAATGATGAGATTGGATGGGAGCGACTGTCTGGAATCAGCCAGAGAAAATTCAGTGCCTGGGTGGGATAAATGGATGCACACAGAGGCAACAGGATGATAGGAGGGGATCAGAGGGCTGAGACGGATCACTGACTTAGTGTGAGTCAATAGTGTGATGGTTTAGCAGAAAGGGCAGCTCACCTCCTGAGATGCATTAATGTGGGCTGCTGGATGGGAGCCAGGGAGAGCTGCAGTGCTTCATTCCATGCTGTGTCCAGGTCAGGGTGCTGCAACTGAGGGCATCTGCAGATGAACTGGAGAGCAATGAGGTGCTTGAGGTCAGTAATGCTGGGGTGAGACTGTGTTGTTGCTGTCCCTTAGGCCCTCCTCCCAAGCCACTAACACCTGTCCTGGTGGGATTCATCTTTCCACATACACACTTTTTTTGGGCATGCCTTATTCCATGGATGAAGCCATCCGCCATGCTCCTTGCAGGGTATCTCTGCTCCCACCTGCATTCCTAAGGATCACCTGAGCAGACATGAGCTCAGTGACCAGGCAAGGAGCCCACCTTCAGACTCTGTGCTCTGGGCTTTCCCTTGGCTTCCTTCCTGGGAGGAGCAGCAGGGGGGGCATACATGGAGTTTCTGGCCAGCAACCAGGTAGCGTTGGAGCCACGCACCATTCATCCATGCCACATTTCAGGCTGCAGACCCCTCTCCCACTGCCAAACGTGTGTCTAGCTCCCAAGGACACATCAACAAACCACACTGATACCAGGAAGTGGAACAGCTCCGGGGCTGCCCTTCCCTCTGCAGCCTCAGCAACCAGCCCCTTCTCTTCTGCACAACGATGGCTCCTTCCTGGCTGTAAACCCCAACTGGTGGACAGAAGCAGATAGTTATCTGCTGCTGATGAAAGCAAGGGGCAGGTGGCTTCACACCAGCTCTGTCCTGCTTGCGATGCGCTGAGCATAGCGGCTTCTGGGTGACATTAACACTCAGGAGGTGTGCGTACACGGGAGGAATGCACTAACACCAAGCGCACCCCAGGGTGGTGATACAGCCTCAGCATTAAGCTCTTCTCGCAGCAATATTAGGAGAAATCTGCAGGAAGCCTCTTGAAATCAGAGGAGCAGATTATATGGATAAGAAAAGCAATCAGAATCTGTCCTGCTCAGGATATTTAAATGGCACCACTGGCTGCTTGTCTTTTGGGGATGTGCAGTCAAGCCTGTGACTTTGGCACCACAAGCTCCCATGCTCTGATCCCAGCAGCCCATGCCCAGAGCCCCACATCCCATCCTGCCTTGTCCACCTCAGCAGCCCCATGCAGAGGCAGCAGGGCTGGGGCTGTGCAAGGGACACCCTTTGGGATCAGGTGAGTCCCTCCCCAGCGTGGGGTGAAGAGTTCTGCAGCTCTCAGCAGGAGTCGGGACACATCAGTACTTGCAGGAGCCACAGTGCTCAGATGCCTGGTGCTTAATAGGGCTCACGAGCAGTGTCTGAAGTGCTGGTGCTCAGATGAGATGTGACTTCTTTAGAGGACTGCACTTCCCTGTCTGAATGGCTTTTCATTCCTCCTCGCTTTTTTCCCTTTCATTTTATTAATTTTTTCCCTCTTTTTTTTAATGTTTTTTTTTCCTGTTGGCAGTGAGGCGGGTGCTGGAGTGTGACGTGCAGCTTGTTTGTAAGGATGCAGTTTGCAGCGGGGTGGTGATGCTCCCGAGGTGCCCTGTCCCATCTGCCAGGGATGGATGTGGGAGTGAATGTCACCCAGGCCCACACAGTGCGGGGACACACATACACAGGCTTCAGACCATAGTTGCATGCTATCTCTCCCACACACAGCATGAAAAAGCCGTCACTCACCTCCCCTGCCATACCTCCACATCCATTGAACGCTTTGCAGAGCACCCCTTTGCACCCGAACACATCTCAAGCAGATGGGACCTGTTGATTGAGCATTCTGCTTATCACACACATCACCTCTCCCATGTGTTTCTCCAAAAGAACAGAAGAACAATCACTGAAGCTCAGTCTTTGTACGCCCTTACCCAGACACAACCTTCAGCTTCCCCCACCCACCCCTTCTATGCCATCCTCCTGCTGCAGTCCTTGGTAGATGTCTTTTTGGGGTCATATCTCTCTGTGCTCTGATCTCTTTTGCTTTGTGCTTCTGCTGCAAAGTAAAAACAAAAGGAAGGCGGGGCGGCATTGCTGGGGCACATCTCCCAGCTCAGAGTGCATGAGCTGCAATAAGCTGGGGGTGTTAGAGAGATGGGCAGGAGGGAGAAAGGGAGAGGGGGGAATGCCAGGGGAGTGCTGGGAGACAGGAAAGGCAATTAAGACCTGGAGAAAGAAGGAAGCGAGACCTAAAAGGTAACTGACTAGAAAATTAAAATTATTCAGCTGCAGAAAAATAGATCTCATGGCTTCCATGCCTGACAGATCTGCACAAGCAGCACATGAGGAGGGGGAGTCCTTAGAGCTGCTGGGGACGGACCGGTTCTCTTTTTACTGAGACCATCTCAATGAATTGGGACATCCTAAGCTCACACCAAAACTGACTCATCAAAATGGGAAGGGGTGATGAACATCCTTGCTAGGAGAGAGAGGTGTGGGACCAGGGTTGGAGCACCAGGGGGGCACTGGTACTGCCCAGGGCTGTGGTGAGGCATTGCTGGGCTGATCTAGGCCATGCAGGCTGCTGGGAGGACAAAATGGTGAATGGTTTGGTGGCCATGGGGGGACAAGTCATTCACCATCCACCACCATGGCATTTCTACACCATATTCTGTCTCTGTTTTCATTCTGCCTGGGCTCTCAACTGCTTGTATCCCAAAGGCATGCAGAGAAAACATTGCATACTGTAGAATGAGAAATGGTAAACATGGGTTTCTTCCTAGTTTTTCACTCTTTTTATTTTTTTTCTTTTGGTGAGCATCAACTAAAGCCACAGGGATGGGGTATTTAATTAAAGCATTGTTTTTCCCCCGCCTTTAGGCTCTGCAGAGTCTTTTCATCCCAGTGAGGCTCAGATTTTCTGGGGAAGCAATGGGGTCACCTCCCCATGGTTATCCCTTTGCTGGGGCTGGGATGCCTGGGAGAGGATGGGGAAATCCCAGACCTGTCCTAGGGCAGTTTCCAGGCAGGAGACGTATCCCAGTGGGCTCTGTTTGATCCCAGAGATTTTCCCTCTGAGACAATCCTGCCTCATGTCCCTGTCTCTCTTTAACATAATGTCCCTGAAAAATTACCTATGATTTGAGCTTAGTGCATTGCAACGTCTTCCCCTGGGGGGTTCCCAGGCTCTTTACGCACTGTAATTAATAATAATCTTCTTTATCATCACAGTAATTTATTTATTCAGCACCATGGGGCAGGCCTGCTGTCTTGCAGATGAAAATACCCCCACATCCTTTCAGAAGTGCTGGTGGAAGATGGAAGACTTGCTTTGAAATCGAGCTCATGGCTGAGAGCCTGAGCAAGGAGATCAGCTGGTGCCGAGGCTGCAGCCAGTTTTCATCCTGCTACTGGGCTGCATGGGGCTGAGCAGAGCTATTCCAAGGCTGCGGGAGTCTCTCTCCTAAGGGTTTAGGTGGTGATGCTCAGACACATCCCAATCATGTGAATAAAAGAACAGATGGATAGATGGATAGACAAAGGATGAATAGATGAAAGGATGGATGGATGAATTGTTGGAATGGATAGATGGATGGATGTACAGATGCATGATGTTCCAGGGCTTTTAACCCTGCTGTGCCCCCAGCCCCTTCAGGATACCTCGACTCCTGTGCTGGAGCATCAGGACTGTAGGAGACTCTCTTCTAGGGTTTTGGTTGGTGATGCTTGGACACATTCCAGTCTTATGGATGGATGGACAGATGGATGAGTAGATGCACAAATGGATAGAAGGATAGATGGATAGATGAATGGACAGATGCACAGATTGATGGACGGATGAGTGGACAGATGGATGGTGCCCCAGAGCTTTTATCCCTGCTGTGCCCCTGGCAGAGCTCCTGCTGTCTGGGTGCTGGCTGAACACAGCTGTGAAGCCTCAGCTCAGCCCTTCCCATCCATTCATGAGCAGAGAGGTGGGAGAGGAGCAGCCGATAAGCTGAAAGGTGCAGGATGCCTGGGAAGATTTATTGTGTTATGTTTTCAATTCGCACATCGACACAATACAAACAGATGAGTTTTCAGTACAGCAGGCTCAATTAATCAGGGCTTTGACAGCTGTGAAGCTGGACATCATTAATCCCTTTTGCAGACAGGATGAAGGGGTAATAATTACACTTCTCCCCAAAAGCAGAAAGGACTGTCCTGCTACTGCTCCTCCTCTCCCTCCAAGAACACTTCCTGACCTTAGTCCCCAATACTGCTATGCTACCTGTAAAAATAATTCAACTCACACATTACTTGCAAAATAGGAAACAAAATGCATGACCCTCAAATTCTGAAAATATTCTTGGGGCTGAGAAGTTTGTTGGGCACCCACAGTCAGGCACTTGGGAGGCAAGAGCTGATCTCAGGAAACATTTCCCCATGTGTCTACAACAACAGAGTGCTACACTGCCCAGGGCGCACCATGGAGGTGTGCAGGAGATGCGGAAGCTGTGAATTCGGGATGCAGGGCAGAGGGTGATAGGACAGATACGAAGCTTTCCATGGGCACAGAGACTGGACGTGGGTATCCTCACTGCACCCGGGTGAACCCCATTTTCTCTGTCCAGAAAAGGCAGAATGGCTGACGCAGCACCAATCCACCATGTCTCCAGACAATGTCATCTTCCAAGCGGGAGACATTTAAACAGTGAAATGCCAAAGGAGCAGCGTGGTATTTAAAGGCAAAGATGCAATTACCCAAGTTCTCAGGAGAGCAAGCACACAAATGAGGGAGGTTCGGGAGAGGTTGTTTATCCTGCTCCTAATTCCATGTGCTGGGTAGGAAGGGGCTGTGCAAACACAGGGCTGAGCAGAGCGTCTCCAGAGGGGACGGGTTTGTTTGACAGTTTTCCATTAGAGCCTCTGAAAAACCTGACATTGCCTGCAGCCACGGTGACGGTGACAAGCTGTGCTTTCCGTAGCATTACGCCTGACTGAAGCCTCGTTGCAATCATTATTGGTGGAAGGGATTGGTTTGCATCTGCACCCAGCAGGTGGGAAGGGAAAATAACTGGGCAAAAGGCACTTGTAGTAGAGTGGGTTTGGGCTGGAGCTCAGAGCTGGCCTCAGATTCTAAGTAGCTCACATCAAATTTTGCATTCTCACCCTTGTCACTGGCAGCAGGATACAATGGCCGGTGGGGTGTGTTCTGGATGGAGATGGAGCTGTCTTTGTCTTGCTGGGGATGTTCCATGACAAGACAGTAAGAGATGGGATGATGTCTTGCAGCACAGCTACAGTCCACACACGGCTCTGGACACAACATTGCACTCTTTTGCCTTTTTGATGAGGTTGGTGAAGCCCTGCAGTGCCTGGGGGACACAGGCTCTCCCTGCCTGCTTCTTCCCACATTTCAGTGTTGGAGGCATTAGAAAGCTTCCTCTCAAAAATCCAGCCCAAACCTTTGCTCTTCTGCATCTGTCAAGAGCCTTTGGTGCTGGATAACACTAAATAATGCTAATTTTATTCCAACTGCTTCGCCTGTGCTTAAAAACATGCCTGCAGAGGAATAAAAATCAACATCAGTTGGAAGTGCCATCTTTGAGGGAGAAATGTCAGAGGCGCAGTGAAGGGATGAGACTGAAAGCTGAGGGAGACAGAGGCAGAGGAAGGAATAAGGCCCTTTCAGGGGTTCCCTTTGCACTGCAGATTCCAATGTATCTGCAGAGCATTGGTCCCAGTGGCTCTCTGGCTTCACAGCCTGTTTGAGACCCCAAACCAAAAAAACCCAAACCAAAACCCAGGGACCCGTTGCTGCCTGCGGAGGGATGGACACATTTTCGGCATTGCAGGAAGATGACTGCCTGTGTGGGGAGTTCCCACCTCAGCTACGGGTCAGCCTGGGGTGTTATTTTATGTGACCGTAATCTTTTATTGAGGGCTGGGCTAAGCGGAGAGGAAGGTGAACGCATTCCCCCTCCCTGCTGGAGGTTATCACAGAGATCGTTTCCTGCCCTCTTGGGTGGGTTATGCCTGGAGTTTGTCAACTCAAATTAAATCTCAGCTGGATGCTCTGTGGGAGGCCGGGGCAGCGGGGTGAGTGGCTGCAGGTGGGAGCAGGCAGGGAGGGGGCAAAGGGCAGGGACAAGGAGGAACAGACTGGGCAGGGGCCATGTCTGGGCCTGGGGAGGGACAGAGAGGGAAGAGAGGGAAAAGGAGAAGAGGGAAAGTGAGAAGAAAACAGAATAAAGGGAAATAAAAAGCAAGAAAGCAAGAGAGCAAAATAAAGCAATGATGAAAGGAAGAAGAAACACGAGAAAAGAGAAAAGAAGAGAAAGCAGAAAAAATGAGAAAAGAAAAAGAGAAAGACGGGAAAAGGGAAGACAGAAGGGGAGAAGAGAGGAGAGGAGTGGAAAGGAGAGGAGTGGAAAGGAAAGGGGAGGAGAGGAGAGGAGAGGAGAGGAGAGGAGAGGAGAGGAGAGGAGAGGAGAGGAGAGGAGAGGAGAGGAGAGGAGAGGAGAGGAGAGGAGAGGAGAGGAGAGGAGAGGGGAAGGAGAATAGGGAAAGGGAAAGGGAGAGGGAGAGAGAGAGGGACAGGGACAGGGAGAGAGGGAAAGAGAAAGAGAATAGGGAATGGGAAAGGAGAGAAAAAAGAAAGAAACTGCTACTTCCTAGTCTAGAATGGACTTCTCTGAGGAGCTGGTCTGACCTCCTGCATGATTGAAGCCATTGAAATAGAAATGAGCAAACACATGGGGAAAAAAATGTTCCTTGAATATTTGTTTGCCTAGAAGAATGAATTTGCCTGGTCTGGGTTGTGCCCTCCCGATTGTTTGCTTTCTGCAAATATCCAGCCTGTGGGTCTTACCTGCGCAGACACTTGGGCAGAGCCAATTGCAGCCCTGTGCACACTAATTAGCACCGTGTTGAATTGATTATTTCCAAACTGCTCCAGTCAGCCTAACCACTGCTATGGACTGCCAGGACCGGCCTCACACTGGCTGGTTTTAGAAAGACCATGGATTTTAACAGCATGTTAAATAATTATGACTTGCCATCTGCATCTGAGGAGTCTGCAATCCACTTCCAGACATACCTGAGGCAGGAAAATGAGAGGACAGATTTCCTTGGGGTGGAGTTTTGAACCTGTTTATCTGCATCTGAGTGTGAGAAGTTTTTGGTGCAAAGGTGTTTTGGGGGAAAGACAGGCAGAGCTCTCTGCATTTGCAAGGCTCCTCTTGTATGCTTTGACCTGGTGTAGTATTTTATAGGGTCAACATGATCCAGTGTAGCCCTTCAGGTTGCTCTAGAAGGAAACCTCTGCCCAGTTGTGGCCAGATGTAGGGCCAGATGGTGTTTGCATCAGTGCAGTCCTTCTGCTCGGACCCTGAAATGCCCTCCCTGCCTGGTGAACAGTGAAGTGCTGGGCACAGTAGGAGCTGTCATTTCATGCAATAGAAAAAGAGAATTATTAAGGTTAGAAATGACTCTAAGATCATCAAGATCAAACATCAACCCACTAAACATGCCCACTAACCATGTCCCTCAGTGCCACATCTCCACATTTCTTGGACACCTCCAGGGATGGTGACACCACCACCTCCCTGGGCAGCCTGTGCCAATGCCTCACAAGTCTTTTGAGAAAATGTTCCTAATATCAAACCTCCCGTGGCACAACTTATGGCCGTTACCCTTCAGCTCACATGGCAGGCACTGCCTCTCCAATGCCACAGCTGTGGCACTGCTGTGTTCTCCTGGTGACCTCGAGCAGCTGTGGGGACAGAGTGGGTCTCTCCCAGCAGTACTTCTCCCAGTTCCCCATAGATGGGAGCAGAGGTCTCCTTTTCCTCCATATCTGACTCAGTGGAACAGAGCAGACTGTCCTGAAGCAGGGAGTTTCTGCCCATAGAAGGAGGTAATATGTTTCACAGTCCCTGCTTGTCAGTCCCTGGTTTGCCTTGGAGCAGACCCTTGCCTGATAGAGAGGATGACCTGCACCCACACATGGGCCCATCCAAGCTAGGGGCTGGTTTGTTTCTCCTGCCCACTGCCCTCTTGCATTTCCTGCAATGCTGTGCAAGCCACAGTTAATTACACTTAGTGTTTTCCAGTTCCAAAGTGGACTGCACGTATTTCCAAATTAATCCTTGCAGCACAGCACCCTCCGTGGTGAAGATGATGGGCTGCCAGCTCGACTTGCCAGCCCTCCTCCTTCTGCAGGACAGTGCTGAACTATTCCTTTGCACCTTGCTGGCATCATGACATAGCAGAGAGCACACAGACATGGAAGGTTGATGAGGATAGGTTTTGTGGAGACATGCTCTCATTTATCTTCTCCTGTAGATACTAGACATGGAAGATGAAGCCTGGGAAGGGGTTAAAATAGAGACTTGTGCAGCTGCAAACGAGAAGCAAGAAGCAGATCATTTTTACACAAAGCAATTTCCCTGCTAGCTCATTTTCCCACCTCCCTTTTGCTGTTATGGCAGTAATTGCATCTGGATGACAACATGGTTGCTCATTCTCGGTCCTGATTTTTTCTCCTGCTTTATCTTGCAGCCCTATCACAAACCCCACTGCTGAAGATATCATGTCCTGTGGTGCAGCCAGTGGCTTCCTCACAGGGTAGAGCAGTGGAGGACACTGGGGACAACTTTGTGAGACATGGTCCTGTATCTCCTGCACGAACCCTGTGCTTCAGCTTGACAAGGGCCATTTACCTTCAAGTTTTTGAGAAAAGCAGAGTTGAAAGTTGGCTTTGGGGAGCGATGAGGGGGACCTGGCTCTCCCCAGCCTGGCAGAGTTCCCTTCTATCCCTCTGCCTTTTTCCCTGCATGTCCTGGAGCTCTGGAGCAGCCCCCCTTGGCCCCTTGGGCTCATTACAGGGACTTAGCTGTGCCCTCTTGACACTTATAACAGGAGCACATGCCTTCAGAAAGCCAGGCCCTGGCCATATCCCCTGGCTTTCCTTCCCCTGCTCTCACAGCCCTCCCATGGAGGGCTGTAAATCTGGCTGGAGCTGCATTATTTCCAGACCAACCCTGTATCGTGTTTCCCCTGCCACCAGCTTAAGTGTCACCCCTTCCCTCTGGCCCCTGTTGTTCCCCCTCCTTCCTGCCCCCCATTGCTGCCTGCTATTTTCCTCTGCTTGCTCCCCACGCACTGGGGTCCTTGACAGGCACAGATATGCCTGGGAACTATGATTTGGGTACTCCACATGCTTGCACTACCCTTCCATCAGGGGTCTTTTGGGAGATGCTCCATGCCCAGGGTTTGTATGGGAGTGATGCTCACATTGTGCTCTTTCTTCCCCACAAAAAAAGCACATCCAGAAAAATCACTGCAACTCACTGCTGGCAGTGCGACACAAACATTCCCCTAAGTGCTTGTCCTCTGTCACCCAGGGCCATGTGCTGTATGTCTCAGGATGCCAAGCCCCCTGTTCCCTCCTGAATAGCCTGCCCTACCCATTGCTGTATGGGAATCAGCCTCACTGGGACCACAGTGCAAGCCTGGCCCTCCCTATCCCTCCCCTTTAGCAGAACTTTGTTGCCAGAAAGCAGAACAGTTACTCACTCCTTGCACCCACCATGTCCCTGGTGCCCAAGGAAAGCAGCCCTACTTGGAGGACCTCAAAGGCTCATTGCTCATTAGCCCCACCAGAGAGTTTTCTGGCAATTAATTTTGAATGGATTGAAAAACTTTCCACCTAATTCCACTTACTTCAGAAGAGGCCTCCACAGCCTTTGCTCAACCTCTTGATGTTTCTAATCGTTATCTCTTACATTCCTTTGGCAGCTTTAGAGACCAAAGCCAAGGAAGAAATTGGGAATAGTTATTATTTCATTTGGGTTAAGCAGTACTGCTTGGCATCCTGCTCCTCCCGGGCATAATCATCAGCATATCTGAACAGAGAACATCTGCCCTCACCACCCGCTCGTGCCCTGTGGGAAGCTCAGGGGAGAAGAAAGAGGTGAGGCTGTCGGTGCATCCTGTTTCTCTCCCCCCAGAGTTTTATTTCCTAGGGATATTTGCATAAAAAGAGGATATCTGTTTCTGCAGGTTGTGCCAGCTCCCACTGCCAGTCCCCATCTGGAAGCACAATCCTTTCCCTGCAGATGCATTTTGGACCACAGGTGGTTGGGTTTTGGAGAGCATCCCTGACTCCCTCACCCTCTTCCCACCTCTCAGGGGTGTTCAGTTTTGCCCTCAGTGCATCTTGGAGCACTGATGGGAGATGCTGGGGTGGTGTCTGATCTAATATGCCACATTACTCAAGCCTCAGTTTCCCTGTGCAGGGTTGTACAGGTGTGCAACTGGCTTCAGAGAGTGGTTGTGTGGATTAATTACCACCTACAATGTTATTTGACTGACAGATGCACAAACAATGAAAGCAATTTGCACAGAGCTCATAGGGAATGAGATGTTAAATTAGTCTCACAGCAAACACCGTGTAACCATACATCAAACCAGGCTGACGTGGGGACAAGTACTGTTCCAGCAGCCCAGTCACCTCCAGACCCACTGGCTGTGTTGGCCAAAGGGAGAATTTTTACAACTTTGCTGGTTAAAACTCATTCCCCTATAATTCCCTTTATTTATTAAATCATGCATGAATGTCGTCTTCTTTTTCTTTTTCTTTTTCTTTTTTCTTTACCCTCTTTTCTTCTTTTTCTTTTTCTCTTCTTTTTTTCCTACCTTTTTTCTTCTTTTCTTCTTCTTCCTCTTCTTTTCTTCCTCATCCTCTTTTTTTTCTTTTTCTTTTTCTTTTGGTCTGAGATGAGAAAGAAAGAGAGCTGGTACAGATTTTCAAAGAACACTCTTTGGTAAAAATATCCATTAAAAAAAAAAAGAAAAAAAAAAGAAAAGGCATTCTTACACTTAGTCCTCCACCAATAGAAATTCTTTTGACAAAACAAAATTTTCCCATAGAAAAAATCTCTCTCTCTCTTTTTCTTTTCTTTTTTTTTCTTTTTTCTTTTTTTTTTTTTCTTTTTGGTTGTCAAGAAGGCATATTTTATCCCATCTGCTCATAAAAATAATATTGAGATGAAAAACATCTTGTGAAGCTGCAAGAGCCCTCAGTCTTCGTGGTCAGTGCTGTGTAGAGGGAGGGAAACAGCACGGGCACATCCCTTGGGGAAGACAACCCTGAGGATAAACTCTGAGGGTTGCTCTGCTATTGGATTTTTTTGGAAATCTTCTGTCTTCAAAGTCACCTCTTTTAACTCAGCACGGGCTGAGGGTGCTGTGCCAGGAGCTGTGTGTTCGGGTGCACTGCACCCGCTGGGTGGGAGCTTGGAGCAAAACCTTGGGCTGCTCCATCTAAACGCTCCCAGTCACCCCCAAAGCTCTGGAAACGAGGAGAGATGCTCCACCTGCTGGCACTCGTCGTATTGCCTAGGGGGGAAAACCACCCATGACCCGTAGGTAAGCCTCCATCGCGGCGTGCTTGCGAGCGAAACCCTCCCCAGGGTTTTGCAGTGGGGCTTCAGTCACAGGGAAGCAATAAATGTGGAGCCCCAAGGTCGTGCTTCAAAGGAGTGCGGGTTTGTCAATCAAAAACCGAGGAGAGGGCTGCAGTGGAAAGTGCATTTTGAATGAATGGAGTTCCTCCCGCAGCATTTGTGAGTGCAGCTGGTTTCAGACAGCGTTTTTTTCCCCCCTTGTTGGAAATGCCAAACTGTTGAAAGCGAAACAGCTTGTGAAAATGAGTGGATTTTGAGGGAACTTCATTCTCACAGAAAGAAAAAGGGAGGAAGTGGTCAAAACTTCAAAATGCTTGCGCATAATACACTGTAATGTATGTAAAATAATTTAATAGTAATGGGTAATCAAAATCAGGACAAAACATTTTGATTTTATCCAACTGTACTGAGGAACTCAGAACGATTCAATTCCAGCTCTTCCAGGGAGAGCTCAGCCTTTGTTTTGCTCCGTTTTGGACCCAGGGCTGTTTTCTGCAGTGACTGGTGACACCAAGGGTGGGCACACAACCATGACCGTCTCCATCCTCCTTTCACATGAGCTGCTTGCAAGTCGTGAGCAGATCAGAGATAGTGAGCGCCTATCTCAGAGCACAGCTGAGGGAAGATAGGCCGTCTTTTATGATTAATTACTCATTAATTCATTTACATTAAAAGAAACATTGCTTTCTGTTTCCTCATTGTGGGCTTTCTTCTGTTTGCTGTTTGAGCATGGCAGTGAATACATTTAGGCAAATGGGCTTTCAGAGTGTCATTGTGAAAAGGAAGCTTGAGCCTTGCGAGTATAACTTTCATTTTGTTGCTTTTTTGGCGGTTAGTGGTGGTGGTTCTTTTTTTACACCCCCTCCTCCTGATTAAACTGTGTGCCATTCTTAGCATGAATGTGTGATCTGCCGTGCTTTCATAGAGTGCCAGAAGACACGGGGGAGGCGGGGGGAAATCCTCTCCCACTCATTCCAAGGAGAGCTTTGAGACCCTTGCATCCCAGAAGGATCAGTCATCCTCTGAAGAGAGGAACTTTCTCTTCATTAGGCTGCTGGGAATGTCTACAGCTGGGTCATGAACTTATTTACAGTAGTTAACAAGTAGTTAATAAGCTCTTACGCAGGACAAGCACAGTCAGGGAGAAGTTTAGGGTTAGGGTAGGCGTTAGGGCTAGGATAGAATTGGGTTAAGGTTAGGATTAGTTAGGGTTGCTGTTAGGGTTACGGTTAAGGATAAGAAGGGGGTTGTCTGGTTCTCCCTGTGCCACCATTCCTACAATTTCAGTCCTTCCTCCACCAGTTCTTTCTCTTACTGGGCCAGCCAGCTCACTTTCCTGCTCCCAACAGCAAGGAAATGGAATTTTTTTTGTCCACATTCAGAAGTCTCCAGCATGGTCATCTGCATCCCTTACAGTCAGTGAGACAAAATTGCTATTTGTTATTCTGTGGCAGGATTTCTCCTCCTTGCCAGCTCCAAGATAAAGCCCCATCTTGGGAGCAGTTCCCCTAAGCTCATAACAGCATGGCAGCACTGTGCTGGAGAAGCTGGGGCCCAGAGGCAGCTGGTTGCACCTCGAGGTGCACAGGCAGGGCTGCTGCCAGCCCAATCCCTCCCACCATTCCCACACACCATCCAGACCCACCTCAACAGGCAGTACCCACCCCCAGTGTCCCTTGCTTCAGCTCTCCAGTTTCTTTTTATTGCTCTTCATATCTACTGCAGTTTATTTGGGTCTGAATGTGATAAACTGCACATTTGGGCTTTTTTTAAAAGCCAAATATTTGTGGAAAGTAATACTTAGCCAGACCGATATTCCATCCTTAACACAAATCTAATCCAGATATAAACCAAACAGCAGAACTACAACTGCTCTTAATACTTACCGTGTTTCCAGCGTCAGAGCTTTCATCAAGGAGAGGAGATATCAGCACTTTGGTGGCATTGGGCTTTCCTGCTCTCCCCTCGCACTGATCCCTCCATGCCCCCATCTTCCCCACTACAACCAGGTCTTCCAATAAAATCAAACTGTCTTTGTGGGAAGACTCAGAGATGGTAAGCGAAGGAGGTGACTGTGTTTTCAAAGAGGATTAATCTATTAATTGAATTTAGTCTATTAATTAATTTTGATTTGGTCTATTAATTTTCAGGCTTGGTACTGATAATCTCTTTTTTATCCCCCTCGTTCTCTCTAAAGTTTCCTTTTGCATCTGCCTGCTGAGCCCCAGCGATGCTCCTGGGCTAAGCGGTGCAAATGCGATTTGCAATTCCAGGCGTTCCTGCTGGAGCTCAGAAAGCAGTGCTAATCCACTGGGGTGATTAACTAAGTGGCTTTGCTTCAGCAAGGGGGCTGGAAGGATACTGATGTAGGGACAGCTCCTGGGCCTTTCCACCATTCCCAGATTTCCCCAGTCCAACCCATACTACCAGGAGAGGACACTGCTGGAGCAGGCAGATTGACACAGGTCATCCCTACTAGATGCCACAGGGTCTCTTTGTTGTCCAGCACAGAGAGGTTACAGAGATAGCACAATGTCAGGATACTTCTCTGCCTTCCCCCATGCCCCTCAATGTGTTTTGTGTCCAAGAAGTCCCATCATGTGATAAAGACCTGCCTTTGTCTGAACTCTGACTGGAAGACTTCTCCATCTCCTTTCCACGTTCTGGTCTCCTCCTGAACTTGAGCTCATTTCCAGAGTCAGGAACAGTCACTATGAAAACTCATTGCTCGCTCAGCTTTCCAGTACTTCACAGAGCTCTCGCTGAACCTTCATCTCAGAGAGACACTACAGAAGTCTCACGAAGGATGATCAGATGTGTGGGTAAGTCCCCTTTTGACTAATACTCAAGTAACTTTTGGCCATACTCTGGGACAAAGATGTGTGAGGAATACCTGGCAGGAGAAATGGGAAGGAGGCATGAAGCAAAGTGAGAAGCAGAGACCTCGGGAGATTGCAGGTAGGTGTTACAAACAAGAGGTGCTTCCTTGTGCAAGGTGTGTTAGACTTGTTGGGGTGGTTGGTGTACAACAGCGTGGGTCCTAAAAGTTTGCGAAGGTTTAAGGAGGCACTGGAGAAATCATAAAACAAAATGTTCTTAGGGTCTGTAACTAATTGCAGTTGTGGCTTGGGATGACTCCCAGCTATATGAGGTGAAGCGGGTGCTGGAACTGTTTATTGCAGTGTGCTTGCCTTGATCTTACAGGCTCTGTGGGATGGCAGGAGGTGGGTGCTTGCACCTACCCAGGCTGCTCCTCCTGCTCTTTGTAAGGCTGTGTCCTCTTGTACTGACGCAGCCCCAGAACTGTGGGGTGGAGGTGGAGCTGACATCCACCAGGCACTGGTTCCTTTCACATGCACAGCTGGGGATGAGTTTGGGTGACTTGTGTGGGATATCTGCTGACTCTGGGATCCAGCCCATATGCTGGATCACTGCACGTGGAACACTGCAAACAGCACCCTTCTGGTCTGGGTTTTGGGCTGCACGCTGCCATGACACTGTATTTGTAGCTGCCATCTCACCTGCCTGTCCTCAGCACGGAGCTCCTGCCTGATGTTCAGTGGAGCATGGCCTCTCTGTGTCATCTGCTCCCACACCTTTCCTGGGGAAGCACTTTGCTCTCACCCCTCTATTTCCCAGGCAGCACTTCACAACCTTTACTGCCTTCCACCCCACACCTTCCTTCATTGCCAGCTGTGAGTGATTCAATTTAGCCACCTCCAAACACTTGAATGCTGATGTGCCTGTGATGTACAGAGCATGCAGTCCCCAGTGAACTCATCTCCAGGTGTTTTCAGAAACCTGGGGAGCAAAGCAGCTGCACATCACAGAGCAGGTGCTTTCTTCTCCTCCTTTTTAGGCTTCAGAGGACAGAGGGATTTCTGAGGGTTCCTCCAACCAGCAGCAAGTATTTGAGCTGAGAAGGCAGGCAGAAATCAGAGCTCTGAAGGTGCTCTGCATTTCATAGGAGAATATCAACCCCACTCTAGGAGCGTGCTCGCCTTTTTTGGGACTAAACATTGCAATGGAATTCGCTGCAATGGGATTCATTGCAATAGGATTTGTTGCCATGAGCTGCAGAAAAGCAGGCTGTCTCTGTGTGCCCAGGAACTCAGTGGGGAGCATGGGGATACCTTACTGTCCCTGCAGTCCATGGCTGGTCTGGAAGAACCGCTGCACGCTGCAAGGAGACAATGTGGTGATGCCTGCAAGGTGTCAGACCTTGGTTGCACTTTTGCCTTGGGTGGCGTGTTGTCCTCTCCCTGAGCTTGGAGGAGTACAAGGA